>NW_027252857.1:7500-307500 GCF_044704955.1 Pristiophorus japonicus
AAATCAGCGAAATGAGCGGTTTGTGGTCGGTTTCAAGATCAAACCGAAGTCCAAATAGGTCTTGGTGCATTTTCTTAACCCCATATACACATGCTAACGCCTCTTTCTCAACCATACTGTAGGCTCTCTCAGCCTTAGACAGACTTCTAGACACGTATGCAACCGGTTGAAGTCTGCCCGATACATTGGTTTGCTGTAACACACAGCCGATCCCGTACGAAGATGCGTCACAAGCTAGCACTAATCATTTACACGGGTCATGCAGTGCAGTTAGAATAAAGTAGGTTTCTGGCCTTCTCAAAGGCTGTCTCTTGAGATTTACCCCAAACCCAGTTGTCACCCTTACGTAGCAACATGTGCAACGGTTCCAGCAAAGTGCTTAACCCGGGTAGAAAGTTACCAAAATAGTTGAGAAGTCCCAGGAATGAACGCAGCTCCATCACATTCTGTGGTCTGGGTGCATTCTTGATGGCCTCTGTCTTTGAGTCCGTGGGTCTGATGCTGTCTGCCGCAATCTTTCTCCCCAAAAATTCATCCTCTGGCACCAGGAAAACACACTTGGAGCGTTTCAGCCTGAGCCCCACTCTGTCTGGTCGACTTAGAACCTCTTCCAGGTTGTGCAGGTGTTCGGTGGTGTCATGACCGGTGATCAGGATGTCGTCTTGAAACACCACGGTGCGCGGAACCGATTTCAGCAAACTCTCCATGTTTCTCTGGAAGATGGCAGCAGCCGAGCGAATCCCAAAAGGGCACGGTGGTATATAAACAGTCCTTTGTGCGTGTTGATGCACGCCAATCTTTTCGAAGATTCAGCCAGCTCCTGTGTCGTGTAGGCGGAGGTCAGGTCCAACTTGGTGAACGACTTCCTCCCTGCTAACGTTGCGAACAGGTCATCTGCCTTGGGTAGCGGGTACTAGTCGTGTAACGGGACTCGGTTAATCGTGACCTTGTAGTCTCCACAGATTCTGACCATGCCATCGCTTTTCAACACCGGAACAATCGGACTGGCCCACTCGTTGAACTCAACAGGCGATATGATTCCCTCTCGTTGAAGTCTGTCCAGTTCGATCCCGACTTTCTCCCTCATCATATATGGAACCTGTGATGAACGGGCCTTGCATCGGGGACCAGCTGGATCTGCACCTTGGCACCTGTGAAGTTGCCGATGCCTGGTTCAAATAGCGACAGAAACTTGTTCAGTACTTGGGCACACGAGGCATCATCCACTGAAGGTGGTGCTTTGATATCATCCTAGTTCCATCGAATCTTTCCCAGCCAGCTTCTATCGAATAGCATTGGGCCATCGCCTGGTACAATCCACAGTGATAAATCATGCACAGCTCCATCGTACGATACCTTCACTGCCACACTGCCAATGACCGGTATGAGCTCTTTGGTGCAGATTCACAGCTTTGTCTGAATCAGGCTCAGTTTGGGTCTTTGTGCCTTGTTGCCCCACAGTTTCTCAAAAGTCTTCTGGCTCATAATTGACTGACTCGCCCCCGTGTCCAACTCCATTGATATTGGAATATCGTTCAATTTGACTTTCAGCATGATAGGAGGGCTCTTGGTGGTGAAGGTGTGTACCCCATACACTTCTTCCTCGGGTTGAGTTGCCTCTCTTGTTTGTTTTGCGTGATCCGCGCCGGATCGATCATCCTCTGCCGACTCTGCCACGTGGTGAGTCGCTGTACGTCTGCACATTCACTGGAGGTGCCCCATTGTTTCACAGCCTTTGCACACGTAGTGCTTGAATCGACATTGATGGGCTCGATGATTACCCCCGCAGCGCCAACATGGTGCTAATGGATTCACATTCACGCCCGATGGCGGACTCTGAGTCATCCTTGGTCTTGCAGCTGCAGACATGTAGGCCCTGCCATGTACAGTTCTACCTGCTAGCGACGTTATTTTATGCACAGTACTTGCTGGTGAGCTTCGATGCTGAGAAGATATCTGTCTGGTATTATCGCTCGTGGATATGAAAGCCTGGGCTATCGTGATGGCCTTGCTCGGATCTAGGGATTCGGTGGACAGCAGCTTGCAAAGAATGACCTCATGGCCGATTCCAAGCACAAAAAGTCCCGCAGCATTTCCCCAAAAATCCAGCAAATTCGCAAGTTCCCACAAGGCATCTCAGGTCGGCGACATAACTCGCCACATCCTGGCCCTCGGAGCGGTGGTGTGTGTAGAAGCCATACCTGGCCATTAAGATGCTCTCCTTCGGTTTGAGGTGGTTCCGATCCAGCGTACACAACTCTGTATATGTCTTCTCCGCTGGTTTCTCCGGTGCTAGCAGATTCTTGATGAGGCTGTATATTGTGGACCCACACACGGTGAGGAGAATCACCCTGCACATGATCGCTTTATCGTCCCCATCCAGCTCGTTGGCCACGAAGTACTGGTCGAGACACTCAACGAAGGCTTCCCAATCATCACCCTCTACAAATCTCTCTAAAATACCAACGGCAGCCATGACTGCGTGAAAGTTCGTCATCTGTTACTTGTCGCCAATTGCTAAATATGGAAGAACTCCACAAGACTGAGTACTGTGAGCTAAAACTGATGTGACCTTAGTCTCTTTAATACAACTCCAGAGTGCCTAAGCAGCATGGCAGACAGTCTTTTATACTGCCTTGCACGAGGTGTGCAGTTGACCCTTGGGCATCCTACAGTTGCGCCCTCTGGTGGCAAGTCTTACACAGTTATAATGTTTACATACATGACAGCGTGACTCTGGACACCGTGGACCATTTCCCATACCTTGGGAGCCTCTGATCAACAAGGGCAGACATCGAAGACGAGATTCAACACCGCCTCCAGTGCGCCAGTGCAGCCTTCAGTCACCTGAGAAAAAGAGTGTTTGAAGACCAGGCCCTCAAATCTACCACCAAGCTCATGGTCTACAGGGCTGTAGTAATACCCGCCCTCCTGTATTGCTCAGAGACATGGACCATGTACAGTCGACACCTCAAGTCGCTGGAGAAATATCACCAACGATGTCTCCAAAAGATCCTACAAATCCCCTGGGAGGACAGACGCACCAACGTTAGCGTCCTCGACCAGGCCAACATCCCCAGCATTGAAGCACTGACCACACTCGACCAGCTCCGCTGGGCAGGACACATTGTCCGCATGTCTGACACGAGACTCCCAAAGAAAGTGCTCTACTCGGAACTCCTTCACGACAAACGAGCCAAAGATAGGCAGAGGAAATGTTACAAGGTCACCCTCAAAGCCTCCCTGATAAAGTGCAACATCCCCACTGACACCCGGAGTCCCTGGCCAAAGACCGCCCTAAGTGGAGGAAGTGCATCCGGGAGGGCGCTGAGCACCTCGAGTCTCATCACCGAGAGCATGCAAGTGCAGGCAGCGGAAGGAGCGTGCAGCAAACCAGTCCCACCCTCCCTTTCCCTCAACCATTGTCTGTCCCACCGGTGACAGAGACTGTGGTTCTCATATTGGACTGTTCAGCCACCTGAGGACTCATGCTAAGAGTGGAAGCAAGTCTTCCTCGATTCCGAGGGACTGCCAATGATGATGATGATCTTCCAGGCAATGAGAGAGAGACTGTGAGTCAGAGAGATAGAGAGCGAGAGAGAGAGAGAGAGAGAGAGAGTCAGACAGACAGACACAGGCAGAGTCAGAGAGACAGAGAGAGAGACAGTCAGACAGACAGACAGAGAGACAGAGAGAGAGAGAGGCAGACAGAGAGATAGAGAGACAGAGAGAGAGAGATAGTCAGAGATAGAGACAGACAGAAGAGAGAGAGTCAGAGAGCGAGAGAGGGAGAGAGGGAGAGAGGGAGAGAGGGAGACACACACACAGGCAAGGAGAGAGACACTGCGCCGAGGATAGACAGAGACAGAGATGGAGAGATGGGGAGAGAGAGAGATGTAGAAAGTGTGCTGGACAGAGAGAAAGAGTGAGGAAAGTGAGAGAGAGAGAGGAAGAGGGACAGAGAGAGAGAGAGAGACAGTGAGAGAGAGAAGGGGACAGCGCTGTGTCATGTATCTTACATTATTATATATAACTGTACCCTAACATGCTATACATGACTGTAATAAGATATGACCTGTAACCACCAGCATACCTTACCACCAGGGGTGCATTTGCAAGAGACAGGTATATAAGGACAGGTCTCAGGCAAGTGCAGCATTCCAGAGCTGTGAAATAAAGGTGCAGGTCCAGAGTGACCTTGACTTCACTACATGCCTCGTGTGAGTCTGTACTGAGGGGACAGGACTTTACAGTGGCGACGAGTTACGGGATTACAGAGTCCACAGAATGGCGAACAACGGATCAGATGAAAAGTACAATGCAGGAGACAATTGGGAGGACTTTATAGAAAGGCTCCAGCAAAGCTTTGTAACCAAAGACTGGTTAGGCGATGATAAGGCAGACAAGAGAAGAGTCCATCTCTTGACCAGCTGTGGCTCGAAAACATACGCTTTAATGAAGGATCTGCTGGCACCTGAGAAACCAGCAAGCAAGTCGTTTGAAGAATTGAGCACACTGGTAAGAGACCACCTGAAGCCAGCGAGCAGTCTACACATGGCCAGACACAGGTTCTACAACTACAGACGCTGTGTGGGCCAGAGCATACCCGACTTCGTGGCGGAACTTCGGAGGTTGGCTAGTTTATGTGAGTTCTCCGATGAACTGAGGAGAGAAATGCTGAGAGACTTTTTCATTGAAGGAATAGGCCACGCAGGCATATTCTGAAAGCTCATAGAGACCAAGAACCTGACCTTAGAGGCAGCAGCACTGGTTGCACAGACATTCTTGATAGGGGAAGAAGAAACGAGGTTGATTTACAATGCAGGTACGACAACTAACGAAATATCGGAACAAAAAGTTCACAGCACTAAACAAGCTGCTACCCCCACACACAGACAAAACTGGGAGAACAGGCTCTCAACAGCAGGCAGAAGCCATCAAGGGCCACAGGAACGGCCGTTCACACCTCATCAACCCACAATGCGAGCAATCAACTACAAACTGAGAGAAGCTCAAGAGAGATCAGCCAGACGCAGCTCATTCTTTGGGAACACTTTGAACAATGGAACAGGTCTGTGCTGGAGGTGTGGGGGTGGGCACTCGTCAAGGGGATGTTGATTTCAGCAGGCTGTTTGCAGAAATTGTGAATATACAGGGCATTTGGCCCGCATGTGCAAAAAAACGGCAGCTCGGCTGGTATACGAATCGGATGGGTCGGAAAGCGGACCAGAAGATGGTGGGGACAGTACCCGGGACACCGATGTACAGCGGGTCAACACGATCAATGGCCACTGCTCCTACAACAGGACGCCTCCTATAATGATGAGGGTCCTACTCAACGGGATATCTGTCAACATGAAGCTGGATACAGGAGCGAGTCAATCTCTCATGGGCGCTGAACAATTTGAACAACTGTGGCCGCATAAAAGAGACAGACCAAAACTCATAAGGGTCGACACCACACTAAGGGCCTATACCAAAGAAATCATACCAGTCCTTGGCAGCGCCATGCTCTCTGTCACACACAAAGGGACAGTGAACCGACTTCCCCTGTGGATTGTCCCCGGAGACCCCCCCAGCACTGCTGGGGAGAAGCTGGCTGGCAAAACTAAACTGGAAATGGGATGATGTCCATGCCATGTCATTAGAGGAATGGACCTCCTGCTCAACAGTTATAAAGCGATTTGAACATCTCTTTCAGCCAGGTGTGGACACTTTCAAAGGGGCCAAAGTCAAAATCTACATCACACAGGATGCTAGACCGGTCCATCACAAGGCCAGAGCTGTACCCTATGTGATGAGGGAAAAGATTGAACACGAACTAGACAGGCTTCTGCGGGAAGGCATTATATACCTGTGGAATTTAGTGACTGGGCAAGTCCCATCGTCCCAGTCATGAAGCCTGATGGATCCGTACGAATCTGTGGGGACTACAAATCTACCATAAACAGAGTCTCCCTACAGGACCAGTACCCGCTGCCCAGAGCGGAGGACTTATTTGCCACATTGGCTGGAGGTAAACTTTTCTCAAAATTAGACCTCACATCTGCGTATATGACGCAAGAATTGACCGAGGAATCCAAGCTACTCACCACCATCAACACATATCGAGGCCTTTTCATGTACAATCGATGTCCAATTGGCATCAGATCGGCAGCTGCCATATTCCAGCGCAACATGGAGAGTCTGCTCAAGTCCATCCCGGGGACGGTTGTATTTCAAGATGACATACTTATCACGGGCAGGGACACCGACTCCCATCTCTGTAATTTGGAGGAAGTACTAAAGCGGTTGGATTGGGTAGGCCTACGAGTCAAGAAATCCAAGTGCCTGTTTCTCACACCCGAGGTTGAATTTTTGGGCAGAAGGATTGCCGCTGATTGAATCCGCCCAACAGAGTCCAAAATAGAAGCAATTCGCCTGGCACCCAGGCCCCGGAATGTCTCAGAACTGCGCGCCTTTCTCGGGCTACTCAATTACTTTGGGAACTTTATGCAGAACTTAAGCACGCTGCTGGAGCCTCTCCACGTGCTACTCAGGAAGGGGTGCGATTGGTTTTGGGGGGATGCCCAGGAACGTGCCTTCAATAAGACACGCAACCTTCTGTGTTCCAACAGTGTTTTGACTGTCTTTGATCCAGGTAAAAAGCTAGTTCTCACATGCGATACGTCAGCGTATGGGGTTGGGTGTGTTTTACAACATGTCAATAGTGCGGGCAAGTTATAACCCATAGCTTATGCCTCCAGGTCACTTTCGCGGGCGGAGGGCGGGTACGGAATGGTAGAGAAGGAGGCGCTCGCGTGCGTGTACGGTGTCAAAAAGATGCACCAATACCTTTTCGGGGCCAAGTTCGCATTAGAAACCGACCACAAGCCCCTCACGTCCCTCCTATCTGAGACCAAGGCAATAAGCGCCAACGCCTCGGCGCGAATTCAACGGTGGGCACTCATGCTGGCGTCCTACGACTATACCATAAGGCACAGACCAGGCACAGACAACTGTGCCGACGCGCTCAGCAGGCTACCCCTGGCGACCACGGAAGGGTCTGACAAACAGGACTGTGAGATAGTCATGGCAATCAATGCCTTTGAGTCCACAGGTTCGCCCATGACGGCTCGCCAAATCAGAGCCTGGACGGCCAGCGAACCCACATTATCTTTAGTAAAAAGATGTGTCCTAACCGGTGACTGGGCAGAGGCTGGCGATGCCTGCCCCGAGGAATTAAAACCCTTTCACAGGCGCATGCATGAGCTATCACGACAAGCAGACTGCCTGATGTGGGGCAGCCGAGTAGTCATGCCTCTGCAAGGCACAGAGACATTTGTCCGGAGCTCCACCGCGAGCACCCGGGGATCGTTCTCATGAAGGCCATAGCCAGATCCCATGTCTGGTGGCCTGGTATTGACGCGGACTTGGAGCTCTGCGTCCGAAGGTGCACCATTTGTGCCCCCAACTCAGCAATGCCCCCAGGGAGGCTCCACTGAGCCCCTGGCCCTGGCCTACCAAACCGTGGTCGCGGGTGCATGTAGACTATGCGGGCCCATTCATGGGCAAAATGTTCCTCGCAGTTGTAGATGCATTTTCAAAGTGGATCGAATGCACCATTTTAAACTCGAGCACAACCTCCACTACTGTGGAGAGCCTTGCAACCATGTTTGCAACGCACGGAATCCCTGACACATTGGTCAGTGACAATGGTCCGTGCTTCACCAGCGCAGAATTCCAAAACTTTATAATTGACCACGGCATAAATCACGTCAAGAAGGCACCGTTCAAGCCGGCCTCCAACGGACAAGCGGAGAGAACAAGGGTCAAGGATGTCTCGGAGCGGGTGCAGGACATTCTGAAAACGAGACGAATTTAAGGAGCTAGGAGCTAAATTAAAGCGTAGGACCTCAAAAGTAGTAATCTCGGGATTGCTATCAGTGCCACGTGCTAGTCAGAGTAGGAATCGCAGGATAGCTCAGATGAATACGTGGCTTGAGCAGTGGTGCAGCAGGGAGGGATTCAAATTCCTGGGGCATTGGAACAGGTTCTGGGGGAGGTGGGACCAGTACAAACCGGACGGTCTGCACCTGGGCAGGACCGGAACCAATGTCCTAGGGGGAGTGTTTGCTAGTGCTGTTGGGGAGGAATTAAAATAATATGGCAGGGGGATGGGAACCTATGCAGGGAGACAGAGGGAAACAAAAAGGAGATAAAAACAAAAGACAGAAAGGAGATGAGTAAAAGTGGAGGGCAGAGAAACCCAAGGCAAAAAACAAAAAGGGCCACTGAATATAAAGGGGCTGCAGGAGGGGTCAAAACTAAAAATTATAGTTTAAAAACGAGGATTAAAACACTCTACCTAAACGCACGCAGCATTCGAAATAAAGTAAATGAGTTGACAGCACAAATCATTATAAATGGGTATGATTTGGTGGCCATTACAGAAACGTGGTTGCAGGGTGGCCAAGACTGGGAATTAAACATACAGGGGTATCTGACGATTCGGAAAGATAGACAAGAAGGGAAAGGAGGTGGGGTAGCTCTGTTAATAAAGGATGATATCAGGGCAGTTGTGAGAGACGATATTGGCTCCAATGAACAAAATGTTGAATCATTGTGGGTGGAGATTAGAGATAGTAAGGGAAAAAGACACTGGTGGGCGTAGTTTATAGGCCCCCAAATAATAACTTCACGGTGGGGCGAGCAATAATCAAGGGAATAATGGAGGCATGTGAAAAAGGAATGGCAGTAATCATGGGGGATTTTAACCTACATATCGATTGGTCAACTCAAATCGCACGGGGTAGCCTGGAGGAGGAATTCATAGAATGCATGCAGGATTGTTTCTTAGAACAGTATGTTACAGAACCTACAAGGGAGCAAGCTATCTTAGATCTGGTCCTGTGTAATGAGACAGGAAAAATAAATGATCTCCTCGTAAAAGATCCTCTCGGAATGAGTGATCACAGTACCGTTGAATTTGTAATACAGATTGAGGGTGAGGAAACATAGACATAGAAACATAGAAAATAGGTGCAGGAGTAGGCCATTCGGCCCTTCTAGCCTGCACCGCCATTCAATGAGTTCATGGCTGAACATGCAACTTCAGTACCCCATTCCTGCTTACTCGCCATACCCCTTGATCCCCCTAGTAGTAAGGACTTCATCCAACTCCTTTTTGAATATATTTAGTGAATTGGCCTCAACAACTTTCTGTGGTAGAGAATTCCACAGGTTCACCACTCTCTGGGTGAAGAAGTTTCTCCTCATCTCGGTCCTAAATGGCTTACCCCTTATCCTTAGACTGTGACCTCTGGTTCTGGACGTCCCCAACATTGGAAACATTCTTCCTGCATCTAACCTGTCTGAACCCATCCGAATTTTAAACGTTTCTTCTGAACTCCAGTGAATACAAGCCCAGTTGATCCAGTCTTTCTTGATATGTCAGTCCCACCATCCCAGGAATCAGTCTGGTGAACCTTCGCTGCACTCCCTCAATAGCAAGAATGTCCTTCCTCAAGTTAGGAGACCAAAACTGTACACAATACTCCAGGTGTGGTCTCACCAAGGCCCTGTACAACTGTAGCAACAACTCCCTGCCCCTGTACTCAAATCCCCTCGCTATGAAGGCCAACATGCCATTTGCTTTCTTAACCGCCTGCTGTACCTGCATGCCAACCTTCAATGACTGATGTACCATGACACCCAGGTCTCGTTGCACCTCCGCTTTTCCTAATCTGTCACCATTCAGATAATAGTCTGTCTCTCTGTTTTTACCACCAAAGTGGATAACCTCACATTTATCCACATTATACTTCATCTGCCATGCATTTGCCCACTCACCTAACCTATCCAAGTCACTCTGCAGCCTCATAGCATCCTCCTCGCAGCTCACACTGCCAACCAACTTAGTGTCATCCGCAAATTTGGAGATACTACATTTAATCCCCTCGTCTAAATCATTAATGTACAGTGTAAACAGCTGGGGCCCCAGCACAGAACCTTGCGGTAGCCCACTAGTCATTGCCTGCCATTCTGAAAAGTCTCCATTTGCTCCTACTCTTTGCTTCCTGTCTGCCAACCAGTTCTCAATCCATGTCAGCACACTTCCCCCAATCCCATGTGCTTTAACTTTGCACATTAATCTCTTGTGTGGGACCTTGTCGAAAGCCTTCTGAAAGTCCAAATATACCACATCAACTGGTTCTCCCTTGTCCACTCTACTGGAAACATCCTCAAAAAATTCCAGAAGATTTGTCAAGCATGATTTCCCTTTCACAAATCCAAGGTGACTTGGACCTATCATGTCACCTCTTTCCAAATGCGCTGCTATGACATCCTTCAGAATTGATTGCATCATTTTACCCACTACTGAGGTCAGGCTGACCGGTCCATAATTCCCTGTTTTCTCTCTCCCTCCTTTTTTTAAAAGTGGGGTTACATTGGCTACCCTCCACTCAATAACAACTGACCCAGAGTCAATGGAATGTTGGAAAATGACTGTCAATGCATCCGCTATTTCCAAGGCCACCTCCTTAAGTACTCTGGGATGCAGTCCATCAGGCCCTGGGGATTTATCGTCCTTCAATCCCATCAATTTCCCCAACACAATTTCCCGACTAATAAGGATTTCCCTCAGTTCCTCCTCCTTACTAGACCCTCTGACCCCTTTTATATCCGGAAAGTTGTTTGTGTCCTCCTTAGTCAATACCGAACCAAAGTACTTGTTCAATTGGTCTGCCATTTCTTTGTTCCCCATTATGACTTCCCCTGATTCTGACTGCAGGGGACCTACGTTTGTCTTTACTAACCTTTTTCTCTTTACATATCGATGGAAACTTTTGCAATCCGTCTTAAGGTTCCCTGCAAGTTTCCTCTCGTAATCTATTTTCCCTGCCCTAATCAAACCCTTTGTCCTCCTCTGCTGAGTTCAAAATTTCTCCCGGTCCCCGGGGTCGCTGCTATTTCTTGCCAATTTGTATGCCACTTCCTTGGCTTTAATACTATCCCTCATTTCCCTTGATAGCCACGGTTGAGCCACCTTCCCTTTTTTATTTTTACGCCAGACAGGAATGTACAATTGTTGTAGTTCATCCATGCGGTCTCTAAATGTCTGCCATTGCCCATCCACAGTCAACCCCTTAAGTATCATTCGCCAATCTATCCTAGCCAATTCACGTCTCAGACCTTCAAAGTTACCCTTCTTTAAGTTCTGGACCATCGTCTCTGAATTAACTGTTTCATTCTCCATCCTAATGCAGAATTCCACCATATTATGGTCACTCTTCCCCAAGGGGCCTTGCACAACGAGATTGCTAATTAATCCTCTCTCATTACACAACACCCAGTCTAAGATGGCCTCCCCCCCTAGTTGGTTCCTCGACATATTGGTCTAAAAAACCATCCCTTATGCACTCCAGGAAATCCTCCTCCACCGTATTGCTTCCAGTTTGGTTAGCCCAATCTATGTGCATATTAAAGTCACCAATGGTAACTGCTGCACCTTTATTGCGTGCACCCCTAATTTCCTGTTTGATGCCCTCCCCAACATCACTACTACTGTTTGGAGGTCTGTACACAACTCCCACGAACATTTTTTGCCCTTTGATGTTCTGCAGCTCGACCCATATAGATTCCACATTATCCAAGCGAAGTAGTGTCTCTATCGAGCGTACTATGCTTAAATAAAGGGGACTACAGTGGGATGAGGGCAGAGTTGGCTAAAGTAGACTGGAAACACAGACTAAACGATGGCACAATTGAGGAATAGTGGAGGACTTTTAAGGAGCTCTTTCATAGTGCTCAACAAAAATATATTCCAATGAAAAAGAAGGGCGGTAAGAGAAGGGATAACCAGCCGTGGATAACCAAGGAAATTAAGGAGAGTATCAAATTAAAAACCAATGCAAATAAGGTGGCCAAGGTTAGTGGGAAAATAAAAAATTGGGAAAATTTTAAACGACAGCAAAGAATGACTAAGAAAGCAATAAAGAAAGGAAAGATAGATTACGAAGGTAAACTTGCGCAAAACATAAAAACGGATAGTAAAAGATTTGACAGATATATAAAACGGAAAAGAGTGACTAAAGTAAATGTTGGTCCCTGAGAAGATGAGAAGGGGGATTTAATAATGGGAAATGTGGAAATGGCTGAGACCTTAAACAATTATTTTGCTTCGGTCTTCACAGTGGAAGACACAGAAACCATGCCAAAAATTGCTGGTCACAGGAATGTGGGAAGGGAGGACCTTGAGACAATCACTATCACTCGAGGGGTAGTGCTGGACAGGCTAATGGGACTCAAGGTAGACAAGTCCCTGGTCCTGATGAAATGCATCCCAGGGTATTAAAAGAGATGGCGGAAGTTATAGCAGATGCATTCGTTATAATCTACCAAAATTCTCTGGACTCTGGGGAGGTACCAGCGGATTGGAAAGCAGCTAATGTAACGCCTCTGTTTAAAAAAGGGGGCAGACAAAAGGCAGGTAACTATAGGCCGGTTAGTTTAACATCTGTAGTGGGGAAAATGCTTGAAACTATCATTAAGGAAGAAATAGCGGGACATCTAGATAGGAATAGTGCAATCAAGCAGACGCAACATGGATTCATGAAGGGGAAATCATGTTTAACTAATTTACTGGAATTCTTTGAGGATATAACGAGCATGGTGGATAGAGGTGTACCGATGGATGTGGTGTATTTAGATTTCCAAAAGGCATTCGATAAGGTGCCACACAAAAGGTTACTGCAGAAGATAAAGGTACGCGGGGTCAGTGGAAATGTATCAGCATGGATAGAGAATTGACTGGCGAACAGAAAGCAGAGAGTCGGGATAAATGGGTCCTTTTCGGGTTGGAAATCGGTGGTTAGTGGTGTGCCACAGGGATCGGTGCTGGGACCACAACTGTTTACAGTATACATAGATGACCTGGAAGAGGGGACAGAGAGTAGTGCAACAAAATTTGCAGATGACACTAAGATTAGTGGGAAAGCGGGTTGTGTAGAGGACACAGAGAGGCTGCAAAGAGATTTAGATAGGTTAAGCGAATGGGCTAAGGTTTGGCAGATGGAATACAATGTCGGCAAGTGTGAGGTCATCCACCTTGTGAAAAAAAACAGTAAAAGGGAATACTATTTGAATGGGGAGAATTTACAACATGCTGCGATGCAGAGGGACCTGGGGGTCCTTGTGCATGAATCCCAAAAAGTTAGTTTGCAGGTGCAGCAGGTAATCAGGAAGGCGAATGGAATGTTGGCCTTCATTGAGAGAGGGATGGAGTACAAAAGCAGGGAGGTCCTTCTGCAACTGTATAGGGTATTGGTGAGGCCGCACATGGAGTGCTGTGTGCAGTTTTGGTCGCCTTACTTAAGGAAGGATATACTGGCTTTGGACGGGGTACAGAGACGATTCACTAGGCTGATTCCGGAGATGAGGGGGTTACCTTATGATGATAGATTGAGCAGACTGGGTCTTTACTCGTTGGAGTTCAGAAGGATGAGGGGTGATCTTATAGAAACATTTAAAATAATGAAAGGGATAGACAAGATAGAGGCAAAGAGGTTGTTTCCACTGGTCGGGGAGACTAGAACTAGGGGGCACAGCCTCAAAATACGGGGGAGCCAATTTAAAACCGAGTTGAGAAGGAATTTCTTCTCCCAGAGGGTTGTGAATCTGTGGAATTCTCTGCCCAAGGAAGCAGTTGAGGCTAGCTCATTGAATGTATTCAAGTGACAGATAGATAGATTTTTAACCAATAAGGGAATTAAGGGTTACGGGGAGCGGGCGGGTAAGTGGAGCTGAGTCCACGGCCAGATCAGCCATGATCTTTTTGAATGGCGGAGCAGGCGCGAGGGCTAGATGGCCTACTCCTGTTCCTAATTCTTATGTTCTTATGTTCTTATGAGCAGTGCAAATCATTAAACAAGGCATGCTTAAAATCCAAGGTCCCATGCTGCAGAATCGCCTGTCGCGACTGCTGCTGGCATACAGATCTCGTCCGCACTCACTGATTGGGATCCCCCCCGTGCAACTGTTGATGAAAAGGACTTTAAAAACAAGGCTCTCAATAATCCTCCCAGACATGCACAAAATCGTTGAGGCAAAGCGCCGTAAGCTGACTGAGTACCATGACAGAAATTCGAGGGGGAGATGGAATGAGATAGGGGACAAAGTGTTTGTACTAAACTATGGCAGGGGTCCCAAATGGCTTGCAGGGACAGTAATGGGCAAGGAAGGAAACAGGCTACTGGTAGTACAAATGGACAATGGCAAAACCTGCCGGAGGCATGTAGACCAAGTCAAAAGCAGATTTACCAACAACACTGTGGAACCAGAGGCAGACTACAATGTGGAACTCGCACCACACCTGGTGGACAGACAGAGGGAACAACCTGAGGAAAGGGCAATCCCAACAGACAGCCCAGGCGAGTCAACAACAATCACACCAATCGAAACAGACAGCCCAGGCGAGATACCAGCAACCACACCCAAAGAAAAACAGACACCAAGGCAAACAACTGAACCACAACTCAGACGCTCCACGCGAGAGCGTAGACCACCTGAGAGACTGAACCTATAAAGACAATAAGACCTTGGGGGAGGGTGAAGTCATGTACCTTACATTATTATATATAACTGTACCCTAACATGCGAAACATGACTGTAATAAGATATGACCTGGAACCACCAGCATACCTTACCACCAGGGGTGCACTTGCAAGAGACAGGTATATAAGGACAGGTCTCAGGCAAGTGCAGCATTCCAGAGCTGTGAAATAAAGGTGCAGGTCCAGAGTGACCTTGACTTCACTACATGCCTCGTGTGAGTCTGTACTGAGGGGACAGAACTTTACACGCTGGGTGCTGGGTCCCTGGTACTGCGTCCCGGGTGCTGCGTCCCGGGTGCTGGGTGCTGTGTCCCGGTGCTGGGTGCTGTGTCCCGGTGCTGGGTGCTGGGTCCCGGGTGCTGGGTGCTGTGTCCCGGTGCTGCGTCCCGGGAGCTGGATGCTGTGTCCCGGGTGCTGGGTGCTGTGTCCCGGGTGCTGGGTGCTGTGTCCTGATGCTGGGTGCTGTGTCCCGGGTGCTGGGTGCTGCGTCCCGGGTGCTGGGTGCTGTGTCCCGGTGCTGGGAGCTGTGTCCCGGTGCTGGGTGCTGTGTCCCGGGTGCTGGGTGCTGTGTCCGTGTGCTGCGTGCTGTGTCCCGGGTGCTGGGTGTTGTGTCCCGGGTGCTGGGTGCTGTGTCCTGATGCTGGGTGCTGTGTCCCGGGAGCTGGGTGCTGTGTCCCGGTGCTGGATGCTGTGTCCCGGGAGCTGGGTGCTGTGTCCCGGGAGCTGGGTGCTGTGTCCCGGTGCTGGGTGCTGTGTCCCGATGCAGGGTGCTGTGTCCCGGGAGCTGGGTGCGATGTCCCGATGCTGGATGCTGTGTCCCGGGAGCTGGGTGCTGTGTCACTGGTGCTGGGTGCTGTGTCCCGGGTGCTGGGTGCTGTGTCCCGGGTGCTGGGTGCTGTGTCCCGGGAGCTGGGTGCTGTGTCCCGGGAGCTGGGTGCTGGATGCTGTGTCCCGGGAGCTGGGTGCTGTGTCCCGGGAGCTGGGTGCTGTGTCCGGGGAGCTGGGTGCTGTGTCCCGATGCAGGGTGCTGTGTCCCGATGCAGGGTGCTGTGTCCCGGGAGCGGGGTGCTATGTCCCGATGCTGGATGCTGTGTCCCGGGAGCTGGGTGCTGTGTCCCTGGTGCTGGGTGCTGTGTCCCAGGAGCAGGGTGCTGTGTCCCGGGTGCTGGGTGCTGTGTCCCGGGTGCTGGGTGCTGTGTCCCGGTGCTGGGTGCTGTGTCCCGGGAGCTCGGTGCTGTGTCCCGGGAGCTGGCTGCTGTGTCCCGGGAGCTGGGTGCTGTGTCCCGGGAGCTGCGTGCTGTGTCCGGGGAGCTGGGTGCTGTGTGCTGTGTCCCGGGAGCTGGGTGCTGTTTTCCGGGAGCTGGTTGCTGTGTCCCGGGTGCTGGGCGCTGTGTCAAGGGTGCTGGGTGCTGTGTCCCGGATGCTGGGTGCTGTGCCCCGGGAGCTGGGTGCTGTGTCCCGGGAGCTGGTTGCTGTGTGCTCTGTCCCGGGAGCTGGGTGCTGTGTCCCGGGTGCTGGGTGCTTTGTCCCGGTGCTGGGTGCTGTGTCCCGATGCTGGGTGCTGTGTCCCGGGAGCTGGGTGCTGTGTCCCGGGAGCTGGGTGCTGTGTCCCGGGAGCTCTGTGCTGTGTCCCGATGCTGGGTGCTGTGTCCCGGGAGCTGGGTGCTATGTCCCGGGTGCTGGGTGCTGTGTCCCGGGAGCTGGGTGCTGTGTCCCGGGGAGCTGGGTGCTGTGTCCCGGGTGCTGGGTGCTGTGTCCCGGGAGCTGGGTGCTGTGTCCCTGGAGCTGGGTGCTGTGTCCCGGGTGCTGGGTGCTGTGTCCCACGTGCTGGGTGCTGTGTCCCGGGTGCTGGGTGCTGTGTCCCGGGTGCTGGGTGCTGTGTCCCGGGCACTGTGTGCTGTGTCCCTGGTGCTGGGTGCTGTGTCCCGGGAGCTGGGTGCTGTGTCCCGGGAGCTGGGTGCTGGGTGCTGTGTTCCGGGAGCTGGGTGTGTGTCCTGGGAGCTGGGTGCTTTGTCACGGGTGCCGGGTGCTGTGTCCCGGGTGCTGGGTGCTGGGTGCTGTGTCCCGGAAGCTGGGTGCTGTGTCCCGGGAGCTGGAAGCTGTGTCCCGGGAGCTGGGTCCTGTGTCCCGGGAGCTGGGTGCTGTGTCCCGGGTGCTGGGTACTGTGTCCCGATGCTGGGTGCTGTGTCCCGGGAGCTGGGTGCTGTGTCCCGGGAGCTGGGTGCTGTGTCCCGGGGAGATGGGTGCTGTGTCCCGGGTGCTGGGTGCTGTGTCCCAGGTGCAGGGTGCTGTGTCCCGATGCTGGGTGCTGTGTCCCGGTGCTGGGTGTTGTGTCCCGATGCTGGGTGCTACATCCCGGGAGCTCTGTGCTGTGTCCCGCTGCTGGGTGTTGTGTCCCGGGAGCTGGGTGCTGTGTCCCGGGTGCTGGGTGCTGTGTGCCGGGAGCTGGGTGATGTGTCCCGGGAGCTCTGTGCTGTGTCCCGGCGAGCTGGGTGCTGTGTCCCGGGTGCTGGGTGCTGTGTGCCAGGTGCTGGGTGCTGTGTCCCGGGTGCTGGGTGCTGTGTCCCGGGTGCTGGCTGCTGTGTCCCGGGCGCTGTGTGCTGTGTCCCTGGTGCTGGGTGCTGTGTCCCGGGAGCTGGGTGCTGTGTCCCGGGAGCTGGGTGCTGGGTGCTGTGTCCTGGGTGCTGTGTGCTGTGTCCTGGGAGCTGGGTGCTATGTCACGGGTGCTGGGTGCTGTGTCCCGGGTGCTGGGTGATGGGTGTTGTGTCCCGGGAGCTGGGTGCTGTGTCCCGTCAGCTGGGAGCTGTGTCACGGGAGCTAGGTGCTGTGTCCCGGGAGCTGGGTGCAGCGTCCCGGGAGCTGGGTGCTGTGTCCCAGGTGCTGGGTGCTGTGTTCCGGGAGCTCGGTGCTGCATCCCGGGAGCTGGGTGCTGTGTCCCGGGGAGCTGGGTGCTGTGTCCCGGGTGCTGTGTCCCAGGTGCTTGGTGCTGTGTCCCGGGTGCTGGGTGCTGGGTGCTGTGTTCCGGGAGCTGGGTGCTGTGTCCTGGGAGCTGGGTGCTTTGTCACGGGTGCCGGGTGCTGTGTCCCGGGAGCTGGGTGCTGGGTGCTGTGTCCCGGGAGCTGGGTGCTGTGTCCCGGGAGCTGGGTGCTGTGTCCCGGGAGCTGGGTGCTGGGTGCTGTGTCCCTGGTGCTGGGTGCTGTGTCCCGGGAGCTGGGTGATGTGTCCCGGGAGCTAGGTGCTGTTTCCCGGGAGCTGGGTGCTGTGTCCCGGGAGCTGGGTGCTGTGTCCCGAGAGCTGGGTGCTGTGTGCTGTGTCCCGGAAGCTGGGTGCTGTGTCTCGGCAGCTGGGTGCTGTGTCCCGGGTGCTGGGTGCTGTGTCCCAGGTGCTGGGTGCTGTGTCCCGGGAGCTGGGAGCTGTGTGCTGTGTCCCGGAAGCTGGGTGCTGTGTCCCGGGAGCTGGGTGCTGTGTCCCGGGAGATGGGTGCTGTGTCCCGGGTGCTGGGTGCTGTGTCCCGTGTGCTGGGTGCTGCGTCCCGGGTGCTTGGTGCTGTGTCCTGGGTGCCGGGAGCTGGGTGCTGTGTCCCGGGTGCTGGATGCTGTGTCCCGTGTGCTGGGTGCTGTGTCCCGGGAACTGGGTGCTGTGTCCTGGGTGCTGGGTACTGTATCCCGGGTGCTGGGTGCTGAGTCCCGGGAGCTCTGTGCTGTGTCCCGATGCTGGGTGCTGTGTCCCGGGAGCTGGGTGCTGTGTCCCGGGAGCTGGGTTCTGTGTCCCGGGAGCTGGGTGCTGTATCCCGGGTGCTGGGTGCTGTGTCCCGGGTGCTGGGTGCTGTGTCCCGGGAGCTGGGTGCTGTGTGCTGTGTCCCGGAAGCTGGGTGCTGTGTCCCGGGAGCTGGGTGCTGTGTCCCGTGTGCTGGGTGCTGTGTCCCGGGAGCTGGCTGCTGTGTCCCGCGTGCTGGGTGCTGTGTCCCGGGTGCTGAGTGCCGTGTCCCGGGTGCTTGGTGCTGCGTCCCGGGTGCTGGGTGCTGTGTCCCGGGTGCTGGGTGCTGCGTCCCGGGTGCTGGGTGCTGTGTCCTGGGTGCTGGGTGCTGCGTCCCGGGTGCTGGGTGCTGTGTCCCGGTGCTGGGTGCTGTGTCCCGGTGCTGGGAGCTGTGTTCCGGTGCTGGGTGCTGTGTCCCGGTGCTGGGAGCTGGGTCCCGGTGCTGGGTACTGTGTCCCGGGTGCTGGGTGCTGTGTCCGTGTGCTGCGTGCTGTGTCCCGGGTGCTGGGTGCTGTGTCCCGGGTGCTGGGTGCTGTGTCCTGATGCTGGGTGCTGTGTCCCGGGAGCTGGGTGCTGTTTCCCGGTGCTGGATGCTGTGTCCCGGGAGCTGGGTGCTGTGTCCCGGGAGCTGGGTGCTGGGTGCTGTGTCCCTGGTGCTGGGTGCTGTGTCCCGGGAGCTGGGTGATGTGTCCAGGGAGCTAGGTGCTGTGTCCCGGGAGCTGGGTGCTGTGTCCCGGGAGCTGGGTGCTCTGTCCCGAGAGCTGGGTGCTGTGTGCTGTGTCCCGGAAGCTGGGTGCTGTGTCCCGGCAGCTGGGTGATGTGTCCCGGGAGCTAGGTGCTGTGTCCCGGGAGCTGGGTGCTGTGTCCCGGGAGCTGGGTGCTCTGTCCCGAGAGCTGGGTGCTGTGTGCTGTGTCCCGGAAGCTGGGTGCTGTCTCCCGGCAGCTGGGTGCTGTGTCCCGGGTGCTGGGTGCTGTGTCCTAGGTGCTGGGTGATGTGTCCCGGGAGCTGGGAGCTGTGTGCTGTGTCCCGGAAGCTGGGTGCTGTGTCCCGGTAGCTGGGTGCTGTGTCCCGGGTGCTGGGTGCTGTGTCCCGGGTGCTGGCTGCTGTGTCCCGGGTGCTGGGTGCTGTGTCCTGATGCTGGGTGCTGTGTCCCGGGTGCTGGGTGCTGCGTCCCGGGAGCTGGGTGCTGTGTCCCGGGTGCTGGGTGCTGCGTCCCGGGTGCTGGGTGCTGTGTCCCGGTGCTGGGAGCTGTGTCCCGGTGCTGGGTGCTGTGTCCCGGTGCTGGGAGCTGTGTCCCGGTGCTGGGTGCTGTGTCCCGGGTGCTGGGTGCTGTGTCCGTGTGCTGCGTGCTGTGTCCCGGGTGCTGGGTGCTGTGTCCCGGGTGCTGGGTGCTGTGTCCTGATGCTGGGTGCTGTGTCCCGGTGCTGGATGCTGTGTCCCGGGAGCTGGGTGCTGTGTCCCGGGAGCTGGGTGCTGTGTCCCGATGCAGGGTGCTGTGTCCCGATGCAGGGTGCTGTGTCCCGGGAGCTGGGTGCTATGTCCCGATGCTGGATGCTGTGTCCCGGGAGCTGGGTGCTGTGTCCCTGGTGCTGGGTGCTGTGTCCCAGGAGCTGGGTGCTGTGTCCCGGGTGCTGGGTGCTGTGTCCCGGGTGCTGGGTGCTGTGTCCCGGTGCCGGGTGCTGTGTCCTTGGAGCTCGGTGCTGTGTCCCGGGAGCTGGCTGCTGTGTCCCGGGAGCTGGGTGCTGTGTCCGGGGAGCTGGGTGCTGTGTCCCGGGTGCTGGGTGCTGTGTCCCGGGAGCTCGGTGCTGTGTCCCGGGAGCTGGGTGCTATGTTCCGATGCTGGATGCTGTGTCCCGGGAGCTGGGTGCTGTTTCCCTGGTGCTGGGTGCTGTGTCCCAGGAGCAGGGTGCTGTGTCCCGGGTGCTGGGTGCTGTGTCCCGGGAGCTGGGTGCTGTGTCCGGGGAGCTGGGTGCTGTGTGCTGTGTCCCGGGAGCTGGGTGCTGTGTCCGGGGAGCTGGGTGCTGTGTGCTGTGTCCCGGGAGCAGGGTGCTGTGTCCCGGGTGCTGGGTGCTGTGTCCCGGGTGCTGGGTGCTGTGTCCCGGTACTGGGTGCTGTGTCCCGGGAGCTCGGTGCTGTGTCCCGGGAGCTGGCTGCTGTGTCCCGGGAGCTGGGTGCTGTGTCCCGGGAGCTGGGTGCTGTGTCCGGGGAGCTGGGTGCTGTGTGCTGTGTCCCGGGAGCTGGGTGCTGTTTTCCGGGAGCTGGTTGCTGTGTCCCGGGTGCTGGGCGCTGTGTCAAGGGTGCTGGGTGCTGTGTCCCGGGTGCTGGGTGCTGTGCCCCGGGAGCTGGGTGCTGTGTCCCGGGAGCTGGTTGCTGTGTGCTCTGTCCCGGGAGCTGGGTGCTGTGTCCCGGGTGCTGGGTGCTTTGTCCCGGTGCTGGGTGCTGTGTCCCGATGCTGGGTGCTGTGTCCCGGGAGCTGGGTGCTGTGTCCCGGGAGCTGGGTGCTGTGTCCCGGGAGCTCTGTGCTGTGTCCCGATGCTGGGTGCTGTGTCCCGGGAGCTGGGTGCTATGTCCCGGGTGCTGGGTGCTGTGTCCCGGGAGCTGGGTGCTGTGTCCCGGGAGCTGGGTGCTGTGTCCCGATGCAGGGTGCTGTGTCCCGATGCAGGGTGCTGTGTCCCGGGAGCTGGGTGCTATGTCCCGATGCTGGATGCTGTGTCCCGGGAGCTGGGTGCTGTGTCCCTGGTGCTGGGTGCTGTGTCCCAGGAGCTGGGTGCTGTGTCCCGGGTGCTGGGTGCTGTGTCCCGGGTGCTGGGTGCTGTGTCCCGGTGCCGGGTGCTGTGTCCTTGGAGCTCGGTGCTGTGTCCCGGGAGCTGGCTGCTGTGTCCCGGGAGCTGGGTGCTGTGTCCGGGGAGCTGGGTGCTGTGTCCCGATGCAGGGTGCTGTGTCCCGATGCAGGGTGCTGTGTCCCGGGAGCTGGGTGCTATGTTCCGATGCTGGATGCTGTGTCCCGGGAGCTGGGTGCTGTTTCCCTGGTGCTGGGTGCTGTGTCCCAGGAGCAGGGTGCTGTGTCCCGGGTGCTGGGTGCTGTGTCCCGGGAGCTGGGTGCTGTGTCCGGGGAGCTGGGTGCTGTGTGCTGTGTCCCGGGAGCTGGGTGCTGTGTCCGGGGAGCTGGGTGCTGTGTGCTGTGTCCCGGGAGCAGGGTGCTGTGTCCCGGGTGCTGGGTGCTGTGTCCCGGGTGCTGGGTGCTGTGTCCCGGTACTGGGTGCTGTGTCCCGGGAGCTCGGTGCTGTGTCCCGGGAGCTGGCTGCTGTGTCCCGGGAGCTGGGTGCTGTGTCCCGGGAGCTGGGTGCTGTGTCCGGGGAGCTGGGTGCTGTGTGCTGTGTCCCGGGAGCTGGGTGCTGTTTTCCGGGAGCTGGTTGCTGTGTCCCGGGTGCTGGGCGCTGTGTCAAGGGTGCTGGGTGCTGTGTCCCGGGTGCTGGGTGCTGTGCCCCGGGAGCTGGGTGCTGTGTCCCGGGAGCTGGTTGCTGTGTGCTCTGTCCCGGGAGCTGGGTGCTGTGTCCCGGGTGCTGGGTGCTTTGTCCCGGTGCTGGGTGCTGTGTCCCGATGCTGGGTGCTGTGTCCCGGGAGCTGGGTGCTGTGTCCCGGGAGCTGGGTGCTGTGTCCCGGGAGCTCTGTGCTGTGTCCCGATGCTGGGTGCTGTGTCCCGGGAGCTGGGTGCTATGTCCCGGGTGCTGGGTGCTGTGTCCCGGGAGCTGGGTGCTGTGTCCCGGGGAGCTGGGTGCTGTGTCCCGGGTGCTGGGGGCTGTGTCCCGGGAGCTGGGTGCTGTGTCCCTGGAGCTGGGTGCTGTGTCCCGGATGCTGGGTGCTGTGTCCCACGTGCTGGGTGCTGTGTCCCGGGTGCTGGGTGCTGTGTCCCGGGCACTGTGTGCTGTGTCCCTGGTGCTGGGTGCTGTGTCCCGGGAGCTGGGTGCTGTGTCCCGGGAGCTGGGTGCTGGGTGCTGTGTTCCGGGAGCTGGGTGCTGTGTCCTGGGAGCTGGGTGCTTTGTCACGGGTGCCGGGTGCTGTGTCCCGGGTGCTGGGTGCTGGGTGCTGTGTCCCGGAAGCTGGGTGCTGTGTCCCGGGAGCTGGAAGCTGTGTCCCGGGAGCTGGGTGCTGTGTCCCGGGAGCTGGGTGCTGTGTCCCGGGTGCTGGGTGCTGTGTCCCGGGAGCTCGGTGCTGTGTCCCGGGAGCTGGGTGCTGTGTCCCGGGAGCTCTGTGCTGAGTCCCGATGCTGGGTGCTGTGTCCCGGGAGCTGGGTGCTGTGTCCCGGGAGCTGGGTGCTGTGTCCCGGGGGGATGGGTGCTGTGTCCCGGGTGCTGGGTGCTGTGTCCCAGGTGCAGGGTGCTGTGTCCCGATGCTGGGTGCTGTGTCCCGGTGCTGGGTTTTGTGTCCCGATGCTGGGTGCTGCGTCCCGGGAGCTCTGTGCTGTGTCCCGATGCTGGGTGTTGTGTCCCGGGAGCTGGGTGCTGTGTCCCGGGTGCTGGGTGCTGTGTCCCGGTACTGGGTGCTGTGTCCCGGGAGCTCGGTGCTGTGTCCCGGGAGCTGGCTGCTGTGTCCCGGGAGCTGGGTGCTGTGTCCCGGGAGCTGGGTGCTGTGTCCGGGGAGCTGGGTGCTGTGTGCTGTGTCCCGGGAGCTGGGTGCTGTTTTCCGGGAGCTGGTTGCTGTGTCCCGGGTGCTGGGCGCTGTGTCAAGGGTGCTGGGTGCTGTGTCCCGGGTGCTGGGTGCTGTGCCCCGGGAGCTGGGTGCTGTGTCCCGGGAGCTGGTTGCTGTGTGCTCTGTCCCGGGAGCTGGGTGCTGTGTCCCGGGTGCTGGGTGCTTTGTCCCGGTGCTGGGTGCTGTGTCCCGATGCTGGGTGCTGTGTCCCGGGAGCTGGGTGCTGTGTCCCGGGAGCTGGGTGCTGTGTCCCGGGAGCTCTGTGCTGTGTCCCGATGCTGGGTGCTGTGTCCCGGGAGCTGGGTGCTATGTCCCGGGTGCTGGGTGCTGTGTCCCGGGAGCTGGGTGCTGTGTCCCGGGGAGCTGGGTGCTGTGTCCCGGGTGCTGGGGGCTGTGTCCCGGGAGCTGGGTGCTGTGTCCCTGGAGCTGGGTGCTGTGTCCCGGATGCTGGGTGCTGTGTCCCACGTGCTGGGTGCTGTGTCCCGGGTGCTGGGTGCTGTGTCCCGGGCACTGTGTGCTGTGTCCCTGGTGCTGGGTGCTGTGTCCCGGGAGCTGGGTGCTGTGTCCCGGGAGCTGGGTGCTGGGTGCTGTGTTCCGGGAGCTGGGTGCTGTGTCCTGGGAGCTGGGTGCTTTGTCACGGGTGCCGGGTGCTGTGTCCCGGGAGCTGGGTGCTGGGTGCTGTGTCCCGGGAGCTGGGTGCTGTGTCCCGGGAGCTGGGTGCTGTGTCCCGGGAGCTGGGTGCTGGGTGCTGTGTCCCTGGTGCTGGGTGCTGTGTCCCGGGAGCTGGGTGATGTGTCCCGGGAGCTAGGTGCTGTTTCCCGGGAGCTGGGTGCTGTGTCCCGGGAGCTGGGTGCTGTGTCCCGAGAGCTGGGTGCTGTGTGCTGTGTCCCGGAAGCTGGGTGCTGTGTCTCGGCAGCTGGGTGCTGTGTCCCGGGTGCTGGGTGCTGTGTCCCAGGTGCTGGGTGCTGTGTCCCGGGAGCTGGGAGCTGTGTGCTGTGTCCCGGAAGCTGGGTGCTGTGTCCCGGGAGCTGGGTGCTGTGTCCCGGGAGATGGGTGCTGTGTCCCGGGTGCTGGGTGCTGTGTCCCGTGTGCTGGGTGCTGCGTCCCGGGTGCTTGGTGCTGTGTCCTGGGTGCCGGGAGCTGGGTGCTGTGTCCCGGGTGCTGGATGCTGTGTCCCGTGTGCTGGGTGCTGTGTCCCGGGAACTGGGTGCTGTGTCCTGGGTGCTGGGTACTGTATCCCGGGTGCTGGGTGCTGAGTCCCGGGAGCTCTGTGCTGTGTCCCGATGCTGGGTGCTGTGTCCCGGGAGCTGGGTGCTGTGTCCCGGGAGCTGGGTTCTGTGTCCCGGGAGCTGGGTGCTGTATCCCGGGTGCTGGGTGCTGTGTCCCGGGTGCTGGGTGCTGTGTCCCGGGAGCTGGGTGCTGTGTGCTGTGTCCCGGAAGCTGGGTGCTGTGTCCCGGGAGCTGGGTGCTGTGTCCCGTGTGCTGGGTGCTGTGTCCCGGGAGCTGGCTGCTGTGTCCCGCGTGCTGGGTGCTGTGTCCCGGGTGCTGAGTGCCGTGTCCCGGGTGCTTGGTGCTGCGTCCCGGGTGCTGGGTGCTGTGTCCCGGGTGCTGGGTGCTGCGTCCCGGGTGCTGGGTGCTGTGTCCTGGGTGCTGGGTGCTGCGTCCCGGGTGCTGGGTGCTGTGTCCCGGTGCTGGGTGCTGTGTCCCGGTGCTGGGAGCTGTGTTCCGGTGCTGGGTGCTGTGTCCCGGTGCTGGGAGCTGGGTCCCGGTGCTGGGTACTGTGTCCCGGGTGCTGGGTGCTGTGTCCGTGTGCTGCGTGCTGTGTCCCGGGTGCTGGGTGCTGTGTCCCGGGTGCTGGGTGCTGTGTCCTGATGCTGGGTGCTGTGTCCCGGGAGCTGGGTGCTGTTTCCCGGTGCTGGATGCTGTGTCCCGGGAGCTGGGTGCTGTGTCCCGGGAGCTGGGTGCTGGGTGCTGTGTCCCTGGTGCTGGGTGCTGTGTCCCGGGAGCTGGGTGATGTGTCCAGGGAGCTAGGTGCTGTGTCCCGGGAGCTGGGTGCTGTGTCCCGGGAGCTGGGTGCTCTGTCCCGAGAGCTGGGTGCTGTGTGCTGTGTCCCGGAAGCTGGGTGCTGTGTCCCGGCAGCTGGGTGATGTGTCCCGGGAGCTAGGTGCTGTGTCCCGGGAGCTGGGTGCTGTGTCCCGGGAGCTGGGTGCTCTGTCCCGAGAGCTGGGTGCTGTGTGCTGTGTCCCGGAAGCTGGGTGCTGTCTCCCGGCAGCTGGGTGCTGTGTCCCGGGTGCTGGGTGCTGTGTCCTAGGTGCTGGGTGATGTGTCCCGGGAGCTGGGAGCTGTGTGCTGTGTCCCGGAAGCTGGGTGCTGTGTCCCGGTAGCTGGGTGCTGTGTCCCGGGTGCTGGGTGCTGTGTCCCGGGTGCTGGCTGCTGTGTCCCGGGTGCTGGGTGCTGTGTCCTGATGCTGGGTGCTGTGTCCCGGGTGCTGGGTGCTGCGTCCCGGGTGCTGGGTGCTGTGTCCCGGGTGCTGGGTGCTGCGTCCCGGGTGCTGGGTGCTGTGTCCCGGTGCTGGGAGCTGTGTCCCGGTGCTGGGTGCTGTGTCCCGGTGCTGGGAGCTGTGTCCCGGTGCTGGGTGCTGTGTCCCGGGTGCTGGGTGCTGTGTCCGTGTGCTGCGTGCTGTGTCCCGGGTGCTGGGTGCTGTGTCCCGGGTGCTGGGTGCTGTGTCCTGATGCTGGGTGCTGTGTCCCGGTGCTGGATGCTGTGTCCCGGGAGCTGGGTGCTGTGTCCCGGGAGCTGGGTGCTGTGTCCCGATGCAGGGTGCTGTGTCCCGATGCAGGGTGCTGTGTCCCGGGAGCTGGGTGCTATGTCCCGATGCTGGATGCTGTGTCCCGGGAGCTGGGTGCTGTGTCCCTGGTGCTGGGTGCTGTGTCCCAGGAGCTGGGTGCTGTGTCCCGGGTGCTGGGTGCTGTGTCCCGGGTGCTGGGTGCTGTGTCCCGGTGCCGGGTGCTGTGTCCTTGGAGCTCGGTGCTGTGTCCCGGGAGCTGGCTGCTGTGTCCCGGGAGCTGGGTGCTGTGTCCGGGGAGCTGGGTGCTGTGTCCCGATGCAGGGTGCTGTGTCCCGATGCAGGGTGCTGTGTCCCGGGAGCTGGGTGCTATGTTCCGATGCTGGATGCTGTGTCCCGGGAGCTGGGTGCTGTTTCCCTGGTGCTGGGTGCTGTGTCCCAGGAGCAGGGTGCTGTGTCCCGGGTGCTGGGTGCTGTGTCCCGGGAGCTGGGTGCTGTGTCCGGGGAGCTGGGTGCTGTGTGCTGTGTCCCGGGAGCTGGGTGCTGTGTCCGGGGAGCTGGGTGCTGTGTGCTGTGTCCCGGGAGCAGGGTGCTGTGTCCCGGGTGCTGGGTGCTGTGTCCCGGGTGCTGGGTGCTGTGTCCCGGTACTGGGTGCTGTGTCCCGGGAGCTCGGTGCTGTGTCCCGGGAGCTGGCTGCTGTGTCCCGGGAGCTGGGTGCTGTGTCCCGGGAGCTGGGTGCTGTGTCCGGGGAGCTGGGTGCTGTGTGCTGTGTCCCGGGAGCTGGGTGCTGTTTTCCGGGAGCTGGTTGCTGTGTCCCGGGTGCTGGGCGCTGTGTCAAGGGTGCTGGGTGCTGTGTCCCGGGTGCTGGGTGCTGTGCCCCGGGAGCTGGGTGCTGTGTCCCGGGAGCTGGTTGCTGTGTGCTCTGTCCCGGGAGCTGGGTGCTGTGTCCCGGGTGCTGGGTGCTTTGTCCCGGTGCTGGGTGCTGTGTCCCGATGCTGGGTGCTGTGTCCCGGGAGCTGGGTGCTGTGTCCCGGGAGCTGGGTGCTGTGTCCCGGGAGCTCTGTGCTGTGTCCCGATGCTGGGTGCTGTGTCCCGGGAGCTGGGTGCTATGTCCCGGGTGCTGGGTGCTGTGTCCCGGGAGCTGGGTGCTGTGTCCCGGGGAGCTGGGTGCTGTGTCCCGGGTGCTGGGGGCTGTGTCCCGGGAGCTGGGTGCTGTGTCCCTGGAGCTGGGTGCTGTGTCCCGGATGCTGGGTGCTGTGTCCCACGTGCTGGGTGCTGTGTCCCGGGTGCTGGGTGCTGTGTCCCGGGCACTGTGTGCTGTGTCCCTGGTGCTGGGTGCTGTGTCCCGGGAGCTGGGTGCTGTGTCCCGGGAGCTGGGTGCTGGGTGCTGTGTTCCGGGAGCTGGGTGCTGTGTCCTGGGAGCTGGGTGCTTTGTCACGGGTGCCGGGTGCTGTGTCCCGGGTGCTGGGTGCTGGGTGCTGTGTCCCGGAAGCTGGGTGCTGTGTCCCGGGAGCTGGAAGCTGTGTCCCGGGAGCTGGGTGCTGTGTCCTGGGAGCTGGGTGCTGTGTCCCGGGTGCTGGGTGCTGTGTCCCGGGAGCTCGGTGCTGTGTCCCGGGAGCTGGGTGCTGTGTCCCGGGAGCTCTGTGCTGAGTCCCGATGCTGGGTGCTGTGTCCCGGGAGCTGGGTGCTGTGTCCCGGGAGCTGGGTGCTGTGTCCCGGGGGGATGGGTGCTGTGTCCCGGGTGCTGGGTGCTGTGTCCCAGGTGCAGGGTGCTGTGTCCCGATGCTGGGTGCTGTGTCCCGGTGCTGGGTTTTGTGTCCCGATGCTGGGTGCTGCGTCCCGGGAGCTCTGTGCTGTGTCCCGATGCTGGGTGTTGTGTCCCGGGAGCTGGGTGCTGTGTCCCGGGTGCTGGGTGCTGTGTCCCGGTACTGGGTGCTGTGTCCCGGGAGCTCGGTGCTGTGTCCCGGGAGCTGGCTGCTGTGTCCCGGGAGCTGGGTGCTGTGTCCCGGGAGCTGGGTGCTGTGTCCGGGGAGCTGGGTGCTGTGTGCTGTGTCCCGGGAGCTGGGTGCTGTTTTCCGGGAGCTGGTTGCTGTGTCCCGGGTGCTGGGCGCTGTGTCAAGGGTGCTGGGTGCTGTGTCCCGGGTGCTGGGTGCTGTGCCCCGGGAGCTGGGTGCTGTGTCCCGGGAGCTGGTTGCTGTGTGCTCTGTCCCGGGAGCTGGGTGCTGTGTCCCGGGTGCTGGGTGCTTTGTCCCGGTGCTGGGTGCTGTGTCCCGATGCTGGGTGCTGTGTCCCGGGAGCTGGGTGCTGTGTCCCGGGAGCTGGGTGCTGTGTCCCGGGAGCTCTGTGCTGTGTCCCGATGCTGGGTGCTGTGTCCCGGGAGCTGGGTGCTATGTCCCGGGTGCTGGGTGCTGTGTCCCGGGAGCTGGGTGCTGTGTCCCGGGGAGCTGGGTGCTGTGTCCCGGGTGTTGGGGGCTGTGTCCCGGGAGCTGGGTGCTGTGTCCCTGGAGCTGGGTGCTGTGTCCCGGATGCTGGGTGCTGTGTCCCACGTGCTGGGTGCTGTGTCCCGGGTGCTGGGTGCTGTGTCCCGGGCACTGTGTGCTGTGTCCCTGGTGCTGGGTGCTGTGTCCCGGGAGCTGGGTGCTGTGTCCCGGGAGCTGGGTGCTGGGTGCTGTGTTCCGGGAGCTGGGTGCTGTGTCCTGGGAGCTGGGTGCTTTGTCACGGGTGCCGGGTGCTGTGTCCCGGGTGCTGGGTGCTGGGTGCTGTGTCCCGGAAGCTGGGTGCTGTGTCCCGGGAGCTGGAAGCTGTGTCCCGGGAGCTGGGTGCTGTGTCCCGGGAGCTGGGTGCTGTGTCCCGGGAGCTGGGTGCTGTGTCCCGGGGGGATGGGTGCTGTGTCCCGGGTGCTGGGTGCTGTGTCCCAGGTGCAGGGTGCTGTGTCCCGATGCTGGGTGCTGTGTCCCGGTGCTGGGTTTTGTGTCCCGATGCTGGGTGCTGCGTCCCGGGAGCTCTGTGCTGTGTCCCGATGCTGGGTGTTGTGTCCCGGGAGCTGGGTGCTGTGTCCCGGGTGCTGGGTGCTGTGTGCCGGGAGCTGGGTGATGTGTCCCGCGAGCTCTGTGCTGTGTCCCGGGGAGCTGGGTGCTGTGTCCCGGGTGCTGGGTGCTGTGTGCCAGATGCTGGATTCTGTGTCCCGCGTGCTGGGTGCTGTGTCCCGGGCGCTGTGTGCTGTGTCCCTGGTGCTGGGTGCTGTGTCCCGGGAGCTGGGTGCTGTGTCCCTGGTGCTGGGTGCTGTGTCCCGGGAGCTGGGTGCTGTGTCCCGGGAGCTGGGTGCTGGGTGCTGTGTCCCGGGAGCTGGGTGCTGTGTCCTGGGAGCTGTGTGCTATGTCACGGGTGCTGGGTGCTGTGTCCCGGGTGCTGGGTGCTGGGTGCTGTGTCCCGTGAGCTGGGAGCTGTTTCCCGGGAGCTGGGTGCTGTGTGCCGGGAGCTGGGTGCAGTGTCCCGGGAGCTGGGTGCTGTGTCCCGGGTGCTGGGTGCTGTGTCCCGGGAGCTGGGTGCTGTGTCCCGGGAGCTGGGTGCTGGGTGCTGTGTCCCGGGAGCTGGATGCTCTGTCCTGGGAGCTGGGTGCTATGTCCCGGGTGCTGGGTGCTGTGGCCCGGGTGCTGGGTGCTGGGTGCTGTGTCCCGGGTGCTGGGTGCTGTGTCCCGGGAGCTCGGTTCTGTGTCCCGGGAGCTGGGTGCTGTGTCCCGGGAGCTGGGTGCTGTGTCCCGGCAGCTGGGTGCTGTGTCCCGATGCTGGGTGCTGTGTGCCGGGAGCTGGGTGCTGTGTCCCGGTGCTGGGTGCTGTGTCCCGGTGCTGGGTGCTGTGTCCCGATGCTGGGTGCTGTGTCCCGGGAGCTCTGTACTGTGTCCCGATGCTGGGTGCTGTGTCCCGGGTGCTGGGTGCTGTGTCCCGGGTGCTGGGTGCTGTGTCCCGGGAGCTGGGTGCTGTGTCCCGGGGAGCTGGGTGCTGTGTCCCGGGAGCTGGGTGATGTGTCCCGGGAGCTAGGTGCTGTGTCCCGGGAGCTGGGTGCTGTGTCCCGGGAGCTGGGTGCTGTGTCCCGAGAGCTGGGTGCTGTGTGCTGTGTCCCGGAAGCTGGGTGCTGTGTCCCGGGAGCTGGGTGCTGTGTCCCGGGTGCTGTGTCCCGGGTGCTGGGTGCTGTGTCCCGGGAGCCGGGAACTGGGTGCTGTGTCCTGGGTGCTGGGTACTGTATCCCGGGTGCTTGGTGCTGAGTCCCGGGAGCTTTGTGCTGTGTCCCGATGCTGGGTGCTGTGTCCCAGGAGCTGGGTGCTGTGTCCCGGGAGCTGGGTTCTGTGTCCCGGGGAGCTGGGTGCTGTGTCCCGGGTGCTGGGTGCTGTGACCCGGGTGCTGTGTGCTGTGTCCTGGGAGCTCGGTGCTGTGTCCCGGGAGCTCGGTGCTGTGTCCCGGCAGTTGGGTGCTGTGTCCCGGGAGCTCTGTGCTGTGTCCCAGGTGCTGGTTGCTGGGTGCTGTGTCCCAGGAGCTGGGTGCTGTGTCCCGTGAGCTGGGAGCTGTGTCCCGGGAGCTGGATGCTGTGTCCCGGGTGCTGGTTGCTGGGTGCTGTGTCCCAGGAGCTGGGTGCTGTGTCCCGTGAGCTGGGAGCTGTGTCCCGGGAGCTGGATGCTGTGTCCCGGGAGCTGGCTGCAGTGTCCCGGGAGCTGGGTGCTGTGTCCCGGGTGCTGGGTGCTGTGTCCCGGGAGCTCGGTGCTGTGTCCCGGGAGCTGGGTGCTGTGTCCCGGGTGCTGGGTGCTGTGTCCCAGGTGCTGGTTGCTGTGTCCCGGCTGCTGGGTGCTGTGTCCCGGGTGCTGGGTGCTGTGTCCCGGGAGCTGGGTGCTGTGTCCCGGGAGCTGGGTGCTGGGTGCTGTGTCCCGGGAGCTGGATGCTCTGTCCTGGGAGCTGGGTGCTATGTCCCGTGTGCTGGGTGCTGTGTCCCGGGAGCTGGGAGCTGTGTCCTGGGAACTGGGTGCTGTGTCCCGGGTGCTGGGTGCTGTGTCCCGGGAGCTCGGTGCTGTGTCCCGGGTGCTGGGTGCTGTGTCCCGGGAGCTGGGTGCTGTGTCCCGGCAGCTGGGTGCTGTGTCCCGATGCTGGGTACTGTGTGCCGGGAGCTGGGGGCTGTGTCCCGGGTGCTGGGTGCTGTGTCCCGGGTGCTGGGTGCTGTGTCCCGGTGCTGGGTGCTGTGTCCCAGACCAGGGTGCTGTGTCCCGATGCTGGGTGCTGTGTCCCGGGAGCTCTGTGCTGTGTCCCGATGCTGGGTGCTGTATCCCAGGAGCTGGGTGCTGTGTCCCGGGTTGCTGGGTGCTGTGTCCCGGGAGCTGGGTGCTGTGTCCCGGGGAGCTGGGTGCTGTGTCCCGGGTGCTGGGTGCTCTGCGCTGTGTCCCGGGAGCTGGGTGCTGTGTCCCGGGAGCTGGGTGCTGGGTGCTGTGTCCTGGGAGCTGGGTGCTGTGTCCTGGGAGCTGGGTGCTATGTCCCTGGTGCTGGGTGCTCTGTGCTGTGTCCCGGGAGTTGGGTGCTGTGTCCCAGGAGCTGGGTGCTGTGTCCCGGGAGCTGGGTGCTGTGTCCTGGGAGCTGGGTGCTATGTCCCTGGTGCTGGGTGCTGTGTGCTGTGTCCCGGGAGTTGGGTGCTGTGTCCCGGTGCTGGGAGCTGTGTCCCGGTGCTGGGAGCTGTGTCCCGGGTGCTGGGTGCTGTGTCCGTATGCTGCGTGCTGTGTCCCGGGTGCTGGGTGCTGTGTCCCGGGTGCTGGGTGCTGTGTCCTGATGCTGGGTGCTGTGTCCCGTGAGCTGGGTGCTGTGTCCCAGTGCTGGATGCTGTGTCCCGGGAGCTGGGTGCTGTGTCCCGGGAGCTGGGTGCTGTGTCCCGATGCAGGGTGCTGTGTCCCGATGCAGGGTGCTGTGTCCCGGGAGCTGGGTGCTATGTCCCGATGCTGGATGCTGTGTCCCGGGAGCTGGGTGCTGTGTCCCTGGTGCTGGGTGCTGTGTCCCAGGAGCTGGGTGCTGTGTCCCGGGTGCTGGGTGCTGTGTCCCGGGTGCTGGGTGCTGTGTCCCGGTGCCGGGTGCTGTGTCCCGGGAGCTGGGTGCTGTGTCCCGGGAGCTGGGTGCTGTGTCCGGGGTGCTGGGTGCTGTGTCCCGATGCAGGGTGCTGTGTCCCGATGCAGGGTGCTGTGTCCCGGGAGCTGGGTGCTGTGTCCCTGGTGCTGGGTGCTGTGTCCCAGGAGCAGGGTGCTGTGTCCCGGGTGCTGGGTGCTGTGTCCCGGTTGCTGGGTGCTGTGTCCCGGTGCTGGGTGCTGTGTCCCGGGAGCTCGGTGCTGTGTCCCGGGAGCTGGCTGCTGTGTCCCGGGTGCTGGGTGCTGTGTCCGGGGAGCTGGGTGCTGGTTGCTGTGTCCCGGGTGCTGGGTGCTGTGTCAAGGGTGCTGGGTGCTGTGTCACGGGTGCTGGGTGCTGTGCCCCGGGAGCTGGGTGCTGTGTCCCGGGAGCTGGTTGCTGTGTGTTCTGTCCCGGGAGCTGGGTGCTGTGTCCCGGGTGCTGGGTGCTTTGTCCCGGTTCTGGGTGCTGTGTCCCGATGCTGGGTGCTGTGTCCCGGGAGCTGGGTGCTGTGTCCCGGGAGCTGAGTGCTGTGTCCCAGGGAGATGGGTGCTGTGTCCCGGGTGCTGGGTGCTGTGTCCCGATGCAGGGTGCTGTGTCCCGATGCAGGGTGCTGTTTCCCGGGAGCTGGGTGCTGTGTCCCTGGTGCTGGGTGCTGTGTCCCAGGAGCAGGGTGCTGTGTCCCGGGTGCTGGGTGCTGTGTCCCGGGTGCTGGGTGCTGTGTCCCGGTGCTGGGTGCTGTGTCCCGGGAGCTCGGTGCTGTGTCCCGGGAGCTGGCTGCTGTGTCCCGGGAGCTGGGTGCTGTCTCCCGGGAGCTGGGTGCTGTGTCCGGGGAGCTGGGTGCTGTGTGCTGTGTCCCGGGAGCTGGGTGCTGTTTTCCGGGAGCTGGTTGCTGTGTCCCGGGTGCTGGGCGCTGTGTCAAGGGTGCTGGGTGCTGTGTCCCGGGTGCTGGGTGCTGTGCCCCGGGAGCTGGGTGCTGTGTCCCGGGAGCTGGTTGCTGTGTGTTCTGTCCCGGGAGCTGGGTGCTGTGTCCCGGGTGCTGGGTGCTTTGTCCCGGTGCTGGGTGCTGTGTCCCGATGCTGGGTGCTGTGTCCCGGGAGCTGGGTGCTGTGTCCCGGGAGCTGGGTGCTGTGTCCCGGGAGCTCTGTGCTGTGTCCCGATGCTGGGTGCTGTGTCCCGGGAGCTGGGTGCTATGTCCCGGGTGCTGGGTGCTGTGTCCCGGGAGCTGGGTGCTGTGTCCCGGGGAGCTGGGTGCTGTGTCCCGGGTGCTGGGTGCTGTGTCCCGGGAGCTGGGTGCTGTGTCTCTGGAGCTGGGTGCTGTGTCCCGGGTGCTGGGTGCTGTGTCCCGGGTGCTGGGTGCTGTGTCCCGGGCACTGTGTGCTGTGTCCCTGGTGCTGGGTGCTGTGTCCCGGGAGCTGGGTGCTGTGTCCCGGGAGCTGGGTGCTGGGTGCTGTGTTCCGACAGCTGGGTGCTGTGTCCTGGGAGCTGGGTGCTTTGTCACGGGTGCCGGGTGCTGTGTCCCGGGTGCTGGGTGCTGGGTGCTGTGTCCCGGAAGCTGGGTGCTGTGTCCCGGGAGCTGGAAGCTGTGTCCCGGGAGCTGGGTGCTGTGTCCCGGGAGCTGGGTGCTGTGTCCCGGGTGCTGGGTGCTGTGTCACGGGAGCTCGGTGCTGTGTCCCGGGAGCTGGGTGCTGTGCCCCGGGAGTTCTGTGCTGTGTCCCGATGCTGGGTGCTGTGTCCCGGGAGCTGGGTGCTGTTTCCCTGGTGCTGGGTGCTGTGTCCCGGGAGCTGGGTGCTGTGTCCTGGGAGCTGGGTGCTATGTCACGGGTGCTGAGTGCTGTGTCCCTGGTGCTGGGTGCTGGGTGTTGTGTCCCGGGAGCTGGGTGCTGTGTCCCGTGAGCTGGGAGCTGTGTCCCGGGAGCTGGGTGCTGTGTCCCGGGAGCTGGGTGCAGTGTCCCGAGAGCTGGGTGCTGTGTCCCGGGTGCTGGGTGCTGTGTCCCGGGAGCTCGGTGCTGTGTCCCGGGAGCTGGGTGCTGTGTCCCGGGAGCTGGGTGCTGTATCCCGGGGAGCTGGGTGCTGTGTCCCGGGTGCTGTGTCCCAGGTGCTTGGTGCTGTGTCAAGGGTGCTGGGTGCTGTGTCCCGGGTGCTGGATGCTGTGCCCCGGGAGCTGTGTGCTGTGTCCCGGGAGCTGGTTGCTGTGTGTTCTGTCCCGGGAGCTGGGTGCTGTGTCCCGGGTGCTGGGTGCTTTGTCCCGGTGCTGGGTGCTGTGTCCCGATGCTGGGTGCTGTGTCCCGGGAGCTGGGTGCTGTGTCCCGGGAGCTGGGTGCTGTGTCCCGGGAGCTCTGTGCTGTGTCCCGATGCTGGGTGCTGTGTCCCGGGAGCTGGGTGCTATGTCCCGGGTGCTGGGTGCTGTGTCCCGGGAGCTGGGTGCTGTGTCCCGGGGAGCTGGGTGCTGTGTCCCGGGTGCTGGGGGCTGTGTCCCGGGAGCTGGGTGCTGTGTCCCTGGAGCTGGGTGCTGTGTCCCGGATGCTGGGTGCTGTGTCCCACGTGCTGGGTTCTATGTCCCGGGTGCTGGGTGCTGTGTCCCGGGCACTGTGTGCTGTGTCCCTGGTGCTGGGTGCTGTGTCCCGGGAGCTGGGTGCTGTGTCCCGGGAGCTGGGTGCTGGGTGCTGTGTTCCGGGAGCTGGGTGCTGTGTCCTGGGAGCTGGGTGCTTTGTCACGGGTGCCGGGTGCTGTGTCCCGGGTGCTGGGTGCTGGGTGCTGTGTCCCGGAAGCTGGGTGCTGTGTCCCGGGAGCTGGAAGCTGTGTCCCGGGAGCTGGGTGCTGTGTCCCGGGAGCTGGGTGCTGTGTCCCGGGTGCTGGGTGCTGTGTCACGGGAGCTCGGTGCTGTGTCCCGGGAGCTGGGTGCTGTGCCCCGGGAGTTCTGTGCTGTGTCCCGATGCTGGGTGCTGTGTCCCGGGAGCTGGGTGCTGTTTCCCGGGTGCTGGGTGCTGTGTCCCGGGAGCTGGGTGCTGTGTCCTGGGAGCTGGGTGCTATGTCACGGGTGCTGGGTGCTGTGTCCCTGGTGCTGGGTGCTGGGTGTTGTGTCCCGGGAGCTGGGTGCTGTGTCCCGTGAGCTGGGAGCTGTGTCCCGGGAGCTGGGTGCTGTGTCCCGGGAGCTGGGTGCAGTGTCCCGAGAGCTGGGTGCTGTGTCCCGGGTGCTGGGTGCTGTGTCCCGGGAGCTCGGTGCTGTGTCCCGGGAGCTGGGTGCTGTGTCCCGGGAGCTGGGTGCTGTATCCCGGGGAGCTGGGTGCTGTGTCCCGGGTGCTGTGTCCCAGGTGCTTGGTGCTGTGTCAAGGGTGCTGGGTGCTGTGTCCCGGGTGCTGGATGCTGTGCCCCGGGAGCTGGGTGCTGTGTCCCGGGAGCTGGTTGCTGTGTGTTCTGTCCCGGGAGCTGGGTGCTGTGTCCCGGGTGCTGGGTGCTTTGTCCCGGTGCTGGGTGCTGTGTCCCGATGCTGGGTGCTGTGTCCCGGGAGCTGGGTGCTGTGTCCCGGGAGCTGGGTGCTGTGTCCCGGGAGCTCTGTGCTGTGTCCCGATGCTGGGTGCTGTGTCCCGGGAGCTGGGTGCTATGTCCCGGGTGCTGGGTGCTGTGTCCCGGGAGCTGGGTGCTGTGTCCCGGGGAGCTGGGTGCTGTGTCCCGGGTGCTGGGGGCTGTGTCCCGGGAGCTGGGTGCTGTGTCCCTGGAGCTGGGTGCTGTGTCCCGGATGCTGGGTGCTGTGTCCCACGTGCTGGGTGCTGTGTCCCGGGTGCTGGGTGCTGTGTCCCGGGCACTGTGTGCTGTGTCCCTGGTGCTGGGTGCTGTGTCCCGGGAGCTGGGTGCTGTGTCCCGGGAGCTGGGTGCTGGGTGCTGTGTTCCGGGAGCTGGGTGCTGTGTCCTGGGAGCTGGGTGCTTTGTCACGGGTGCCGGGTGCTGTGTCCCGGGTGCTGGGTGCTGGGTGCTGTGTCCCGGAAGCTGGGTGATGTGTCCCGGGAGCTGGAAGCTGTGTCCCGGGAGCTGGGTGCTGTGTCCCGGGTGCTGGGTGCTGTGTCCCGGGAGCTCGGTGCTGTGTCCCGGGAGCTGGGTGCTGTGTCCCGGGAGCTCTGTGCTGTGTCCCGATGCTGGGTGCTGTGTCCCGGGAGCTGGGTGCTGTGTCCCGGGAGCTGGGTGCTGTGTCCCGGGGGGATGGGTGCTGTGTCCCGGGTGCTGGGTGCTGTGTCCCAGGTGCAGGGTGCTGTGTCCCGATGCTGGGTGCTGTGTCCCGGTGCTGGGTTTTGTGTCCCGATGCTGGGTGCTGCGTCCCGGGAGCTCTGTGCTGTGTCCCGATGCTGGGTGTTGTGTCCCGGGAGCTGGGTGCTGTGTCCCGGGTGCTGGGTGCTGTGTGCCGGGAGCTGGGTGATGTGTCCCGGGAGCTCTGTGCTGTGTCCCGGGGAGCTGGGTGCTGTGTCCCGGGTGCTGGGTGCTGTGTGCCAGATGCTGGGTTCTGTGTCCCGCGTGCTGGGTGCTGTGTCCCGGGCGCTGTGTGCTGTGTCCCTGGTGCTGGGTGCTGTGTCCCGGGAGCTGGGTGCTGTGTCCCTGGTGCTGGGTGCTGTGTCCCGGGAGCTGGGTGCTGTGTCCCGGGAGCTGGGTGCTGGGTGCTGTGTCCCGGGAGCTGGGTGCTGTGTCCTGGGAGCTGTGTGCTATGTCACGGGAGCTGGGTGCTGTGTCCCGGGTGCTGGGTGCTGGGTGTTGTGTCCCGGGTGCTGGGTGCTGTGTCCCGTGAGCTGGGAGCTGTTTCCCGGGAGCTGGGTGCTGTGTGCCGGGAGCTGGGTGCAGTGTCCCGGGAGCTGGGTGCTGTGTCCCGGGTGCTGGGTGCTGTGTCCCGGGAGCTCGGTGCTGTGTCCCGGGTGCTGGGTGCTGTGTCCCGGGTGCTGGGTGCTGTGTCCCGGGAGCTGGGTGCTGTGTCCCGGGAGCTGGGTGCTGGGTGCTGTGTCCCGGGAGCTGGATGCTCTGTCCTGGGAGCTGGGTGCTATGTCCCGGGTGCTGGGTGCTGTGGCCCGGGTGCTGGGTGCTGGGTGCTGTGTCCCGGGTGCTGGGTGCTGTGTCCCGGGAGCTCGGTGCTGTGTCCCGGGAGCTGGGTGCTGTGTCCCGGGAGCTGGGTGCTGTGTCCCGGCAGCTGGGTGCTGTGTCCCGATGCTGGGTGCTGTGTGCCGGGAGCTGGGTGCTGTGTCCCGGTGCTGGGTGCTGTGTCCCGGTGCTGGGTGCTGTGTCCCGATGCTGGGTGCTGTGTCCCGGGAGCTCTGTACTGTGTCCCGATGCTGGGTGCTGTGTCCCGGGTGCTGGGTGCTGTGTCCCGGGTGCTGGGTGCTGTGTCCCGGGAGCTGGGTGCTGTGTCCCGGGGAGCTGGGTGCTGTGTCCCGGGAGCTGGGTGATGTGTCCCGGGAGCTAGGTGCTGTGTCCCGGGAGCTGGGTGCTGTGTCCCGGGAGCTGGGTGCTGTGTCCCGAGAGCTGGGTGCTGTGTGCTGTGTCCCGGAAGCTGGGTGCTGTGTCCCGGGAGCTGGGTGCTGTGTCCCGGGTGCTGGGTGCTGTGTCCCGGGTGCTGGGTGCTGTGTTCGGGAGCCGGGAACTGGGTGCTGTGTCCTGGGTGCTGGGTACTCTATCCCGGGTGCTTGGTGCTGAGTCCCGGGAGCTTTGTGCTGTGTCCCGATGCTGGGTGCTGTGTCCCAGGAGCTGGGTGCTGTGTCCCGGGAGCTGGGTTCTGTGTCCCGGGGAGCTGGGTGCTGTGTCCCGGGTGCTGGGTGCTGTGACCCGGGTGCTGTGTGCTGTGTCCTGGGAGCTCGGTGCTGTGTCCCGGGAGCTCGGTGCTGTGTCCCGGCAGTTGGGTGCTGTGTCCCGGGAGCTCTGTGCTGTGTCCCGATGCTGGGTGAAGTGTCCCGGGAGCTGGGTGCTGTGTCCCGGGAGCTGGTTGCTGTGTCCCGGGGAGCTGGGTGCTGTGTCCCGGCTGCTGGGTGCTGTGTCCCGGGTGCTGGGTGCTGTGTCCCGATGCTGGGTGCTCTGTCCCGATGCTGGGTGCTGCGTCACGGGAGCTCTGTGCTATGTCCCGATGCTGGGTGCTGTGTCCCGGGAGCTGGGTGCTCTGTCCCGGGTGCTGGGTGCTGTGTCCCGGGTGCTGGTTGCTGGGTGCTGTGTCCCAGGAGCTGGGTGCTGTGTCCCGTGAGCTGGGAGCTGTGTCCCGGGAGCTGGATGCTGTGTCCCGGGAGCTGGCTGCAGTGTCCCGGGAGCTGGGTGCTGTGTCCCGGGTGCTGGGTGCTGTGTCCCGGGAGCTCGGTGCTGTGTCCCGGGAGCTGGGTGCTGTGTCCCGGGTGCTGGGTGCTGTGTCCCAGGTGCTGGTTGCTGTGTCCCGGCTGCTGGGTGCTGTGTCCCGGGTGCTGGGTGCTGTGTCCCGGGAGCTGGGTGCTGTGTCCCGGGAGCTGGGTGCTGGGTGCTGTGTCCCGGGAGCTGGATGCTCTGTCCTGGGAGCTGGGTGCTATGTCCCGGGTGCTGGGTGCTGTGTCCCGGGAGCTGGGAGCTGTGTCCTGGGAACTGGGTGCTGTGTCCCGGGTGCTGGGTGCTGTGTCCCGGGAGCTCGGTGCTGTGTCCCGGGTGCTGGGTGCTGTGTCCCGGGAGCTGGGTGCTGTGTCCCGGCAGCTGGGTGCTGTGTCCCGATGCTGGGTACTGTGTGCCGGGAGCTGGGGGCTGTGTCCCGGGTGCTGGGTGCTGTGTCCCGGGTGCTGGGTGCTGTGTCCCGGTGCTGGGTGCTGTGTCCCGGTCCTGGGTGCTGTGTCCCGATGCTGGGTGCTGTGTCCCGGGAGCTCTGTGCTTTGTCCCGATGCTGGGTGCTGTATCCCAGGAGCTGGGTGCTGTGTCCCGGGTGCTGGGTGCTGTGTCCCGGGAGCTGGGTGCTGTGTCCCGGGGAGCTGGGTGCTGTGTCCCGGGTGCTGGGTGCTCTGCGCTGTGTCCCGGGAGCTGGGTGCTGTGTCCCGGGAACTGGGTGCTGGGTGCTGTGTCCTGGGAGCTGGGTGCTGTGTCCTAGGAGCTGGGTGCTATGTCCCTGGTGCTGGGTGCTGTGTGCTGTGTCCCGGGAGTTGGGTGCTGTGTCCCAGGAGCTGGGTGCTGTGTCCCGGGAGCTGGGTGCTGTGTCCCGGGAGCTGGGTGCTGGGTGCTGTGTCCCTGGTGCTGGGTGCTGGGTCCCGGGAGCTGGGTGATGTGTCCCGGGAGCTGGGTGCTGTGTCCCGGGAGCTGGGTGCTGTGTCCCGGGAGCTGGGTGCTGTGTCCAGAGAGCTGGGTGCTGTGTGCTGTGTCCCGGAAGCTGGGTGCTGTGTCCCGGGTGCTTGGTGCTGTGTCCTGGGTGCCAGGAGCTGGGTGCTGTGTCCTGGGTGCTGGGTGCTGTGTCCCGGGTGCTGGGTGCTGTGTCCTGATGCTGGGTGCTGTGTCCCGGGTGCTGGGTGCTGCGTCCCGGGTGCTGGGTGCTGTGTCCCGGGTGCTGGGTGCTGTGCCCTGATGCTGGATGCTGTGTCCCGGGTGCTGGTTGCTGTGTGTTCTGTCCTGGGAGCTGGGTGCTGTGTCCCGGGTGCTGGGTGCTTTGTCCCGGTGCTGGGTGCTGTGTCCCGATGCTGGGTGCTGTGTCCCGGGAGCTGGGTGCTGTGTCCCGGGAGCTGGGTGCTGTGTCCCGGGAGCTCTGTGCTGTGTCCCGATGCTGGGTGCTGTGTCCCGGGAGCTGGGTGCTATGTCCCGGGTGCTGGGTGCTGTGTCCCGGGAGCTGGGTGCTGTGTCCCGGGGAGCTGGGTGCTGTGTCCCGGGTGCTGGGTGCTGTGTCCCGGGAGCTGGGTGCTGTGTCTCTGGAGCTGGGTGCTGTGTCCCGGGTGCTGGGTGCTGTGTCCCGGGTGCTGGGTGCTGTGTCCCGGGCACTGTGTGCTGTGTCCCTGGTGCTGGGTGCTGTGTCCCGGGAGCTGGGTGCTGTGTCCCGGGAGCTGGGTGCTGGGTGCTGTGTTCCGACAGCTGGGTGCTGTGTCCTGGGAGCTGGGTGCTTTGTCACGGGTGCCGGGTGCTGTGTCCCGGGTGCTGGGTGCTGGGTGCTGTGTCCCGGAAGCTGGGTGCTGTGTCCCGGGAGCTGGAAGCTGTGTCCCGGGAGCTGGGTGCTGTGTCCCGGGAGCTGGGTGCTGTGTCCCGGGTGCTGGGTGCTGTGTCACGGGAGCTCGGTGCTGTGTCCCGGGAGCTGGGTGCTGTGCCCCGGGAGTTCTGTGCTGTGTCCCGATGCTGGGTGCTGTGTCCCGGGAGCTGGGTGCTGTTTCCCTGGTGCTGGGTGCTGTGTCCCGGGAGCTGGGTGCTGTGTCCTGGGAGCTGGGTGCTATGTCACGGGTGCTGAGTGCTGTGTCCCTGGTGCTGGGTGCTGGGTGTTGTGTCCCGGGAGCTGGGTGCTGTGTCCCGTGAGCTGGGAGCTGTGTCCCGGGAGCTGGGTGCTGTGTCCCGGGAGCTGGGTGCAGTGTCCCGAGAGCTGGGTGCTGTGTCCCGGGTGCTGGGTGCTGTGTCCCGGGAGCTCGGTGCTGTGTCCCGGGAGCTGGGTGCTGTGTCCCGGGAGCTGGGTGCTGTATCCCGGGGAGCTGGGTGCTGTGTCCCGGGTGCTGTGTCCCAGGTGCTTGGTGCTGTGTCAAGGGTGCTGGGTGCTGTGTCCCGGGTGCTGGATGCTGTGCCCCGGGAGCTGTGTGCTGTGTCCCGGGAGCTGGTTGCTGTGTGTTCTGTCCCGGGAGCTGGGTGCTGTGTCCCGGGTGCTGGGTGCTTTGTCCCGGTGCTGGGTGCTGTGTCCCGATGCTGGGTGCTGTGTCCCGGGAGCTGGGTGCTGTGTCCCGGGAGCTGGGTGCTGTGTCCCGGGAGCTCTGTGCTGTGTCCCGATGCTGGGTGCTGTGTCCCGGGAGCTGGGTGCTATGTCCCGGGTGCTGGGTGCTGTGTCCCGGGAGCTGGGTGCTGTGTCCCGGGGAGCTGGGTGCTGTGTCCCGGGTGCTGGGGGCTGTGTCCCGGGAGCTGGGTGCTGTGTCCCTGGAGCTGGGTGCTGTGTCCCGGATGCTGGGTGCTGTGTCCCACGTGCTGGGTTCTATGTCCCGGGTGCTGGGTGCTGTGTCCCGGGCACTGTGTGCTGTGTCCCTGGTGCTGGGTGCTGTGTCCCGGGAGCTGGGTGCTGTGTCCCGGGAGCTGGGTGCTGGGTGCTGTGTTCCGGGAGCTGGGTGCTGTGTCCTGGGAGCTGGGTGCTTTGTCACGGGTGCCGGGTGCTGTGTCCCGGGTGCTGGGTGCTGGGTGCTGTGTCCCGGAAGCTGGGTGCTGTGTCCCGGGAGCTGGAAGCTGTGTCCCGGGAGCTGGGTGCTGTGTCCCGGGAGCTGGGTGCTGTGTCCCGGGTGCTGGGTGCTGTGTCACGGGAGCTCGGTGCTGTGTCCCGGGAGCTGGGTGCTGTGCCCCGGGAGTTCTGTGCTGTGTCCCGATGCTGGGTGCTGTGTCCCGGGAGCTGGGTGCTGTTTCCCGGGTGCTGGGTGCTGTGTCCCGGGAGCTGGGTGCTGTGTCCTGGGAGCTGGGTGCTATGTCACGGGTGCTGGGTGCTGTGTCCCTGGTGCTGGGTGCTGGGTGTTGTGTCCCGGGAGCTGGGTGCTGTGTCCCGTGAGCTGGGAGCTGTGTCCCGGGAGCTGGGTGCTGTGTCCCGGGAGCTGGGTGCAGTGTCCCGAGAGCTGGGTGCTGTGTCCCGGGTGCTGGGTGCTGTGTCCCGGGAGCTCGGTGCTGTGTCCCGGGAGCTGGGTGCTGTGTCCCGGGAGCTGGGTGCTGTATCCCGGGGAGCTGGGTGCTGTGTCCCGGGTGCTGTGTCCCAGGTGCTTGGTGCTGTGTCAAGGGTGCTGGGTGCTGTGTCCCGGGTGCTGGATGCTGTGCCCCGGGAGCTGGGTGCTGTGTCCCGGGAGCTGGTTGCTGTGTGTTCTGTCCCGGGAGCTGGGTGCTGTGTCCCGGGTGCTGGGTGCTTTGTCCCGGTGCTGGGTGCTGTGTCCCGATGCTGGGTGCTGTGTCCCGGGAGCTGGGTGCTGTGTCCCGGGAGCTGGGTGCTGTGTCCCGGGAGCTCTGTGCTGTGTCCCGATGCTGGGTGCTGTGTCCCGGGAGCTGGGTGCTATGTCCCGGGTGCTGGGTGCTGTGTCCCGGGAGCTGGGTGCTGTGTCCCGGGGAGCTGGGTGCTGTGTCCCGGGTGCTGGGGGCTGTGTCCCGGGAGCTGGGTGCTGTGTCCCTGGAGCTGGGTGCTGTGTCCCGGATGCTGGGTGCTGTGTCCCACGTGCTGGGTGCTGTGTCCCGGGTGCTGGGTGCTGTGTCCCGGGCACTGTGTGCTGTGTCCCTGGTGCTGGGTGCTGTGTCCCGGGAGCTGGGTGCTGTGTCCCGGGAGCTGGGTGCTGGGTGCTGTGTTCCGGGAGCTGGGTGCTGTGTCCTGGGAGCTGGGTGCTTTGTCACGGGTGCCGGGTGCTGTGTCCCGGGTGCTGGGTGCTGGGTGCTGTGTCCCGGAAGCTGGGTGATGTGTCCCGGGAGCTGGAAGCTGTGTCCCGGGAGCTGGGTGCTGTGTCCCGGGTGCTGGGTGCTGTGTCCCGGGAGCTCGGTGCTGTGTCCCGGGAGCTGGGTGCTGTGTCCCGGGAGCTCTGTGCTGTGTCCCGATGCTGGGTGCTGTGTCCCGGGAGCTGGGTGCTGTGTCCCGGGAGCTGGGTGCTGTGTCCCGGGGGGATGGGTGCTGTGTCCCGGGTGCTGGGTGCTGTGTCCCAGGTGCAGGGTGCTGTGTCCCGATGCTGGGTGCTGTGTCCCGGTGCTGGGTTTTGTGTCCCGATGCTGGGTGCTGCGTCCCGGGAGCTCTGTGCTGTGTCCCGATGCTGGGTGTTGTGTCCCGGGAGCTGGGTGCTGTGTCCCGGGTGCTGGGTGCTGTGTGCCGGGAGCTGGGTGATGTGTCCCGGGAGCTCTGTGCTGTGTCCCGGGGAGCTGGGTGCTGTGTCCCGGGTGCTGGGTGCTGTGTGCCAGATGCTGGGTTCTGTGTCCCGCGTGCTGGGTGCTGTGTCCCGGGCGCTGTGTGCTGTGTCCCTGGTGCTGGGTGCTGTGTCCCGGGAGCTGGGTGCTGTGTCCCTGGTGCTGGGTGCTGTGTCCCGGGAGCTGGGTGCTGTGTCCCGGGAGCTGGGTGCTGGGTGCTGTGTCCCGGGAGCTGGGTGCTGTGTCCTGGGAGCTGTGTGCTATGTCACGGGAGCTGGGTGCTGTGTCCCGGGTGCTGGGTGCTGGGTGTTGTGTCCCGGGTGCTGGGTGCTGTGTCCCGTGAGCTGGGAGCTGTTTCCCGGGAGCTGGGTGCTGTGTGCCGGGAGCTGGGTGCAGTGTCCCGGGAGCTGGGTGCTGTGTCCCGGGTGCTGGGTGCTGTGTCCCGGGAGCTCGGTGCTGTGTCCCGGGTGCTGGGTGCTGTGTCCCGGGTGCTGGGTGCTGTGTCCCGGGAGCTGGGTGCTGTGTCCCGGGAGCTGGGTGCTGGGTGCTGTGTCCCGGGAGCTGGATGCTCTGTCCTGGGAGCTGGGTGCTATGTCCCGGGTGCTGGGTGCTGTGGCCCGGGTGCTGGGTGCTGGGTGCTGTGTCCCGGGTGCTGGGTGCTGTGTCCCGGGAGCTCGGTGCTGTGTCCCGGGAGCTGGGTGCTGTGTCCCGGGAGCTGGGTGCTGTGTCCCGGCAGCTGGGTGCTGTGTCCCGATGCTGGGTGCTGTGTGCCGGGAGCTGGGTGCTGTGTCCCGGTGCTGGGTGCTGTGTCCCGGTGCTGGGTGCTGTGTCCCGATGCTGGGTGCTGTGTCCCGGGAGCTCTGTACTGTGTCCCGATGCTGGGTGCTGTGTCCCGGGTGCTGGGTGCTGTGTCCCGGGTGCTGGGTGCTGTGTCCCGGGAGCTGGGTGCTGTGTCCCGGGGAGCTGGGTGCTGTGTCCCGGGAGCTGGGTGATGTGTCCCGGGAGCTAGGTGCTGTGTCCCGGGAGCTGGGTGCTGTGTCCCGGGAGCTGGGTGCTGTGTCCCGAGAGCTGGGTGCTGTGTGCTGTGTCCCGGAAGCTGGGTGCTGTGTCCCGGGAGCTGGGTGCTGTGTCCCGGGTGCTGGGTGCTGTGTCCCGGGTGCTGGGTGCTGTGTTCGGGAGCCGGGAACTGGGTGCTGTGTCCTGGGTGCTGGGTACTCTATCCCGGGTGCTTGGTGCTGAGTCCCGGGAGCTTTGTGCTGTGTCCCGATGCTGGGTGCTGTGTCCCAGGAGCTGGGTGCTGTGTCCCGGGAGCTGGGTTCTGTGTCCCGGGGAGCTGGGTGCTGTGTCCCGGGTGCTGGGTGCTGTGACCCGGGTGCTGTGTGCTGTGTCCTGGGAGCTCGGTGCTGTGTCCCGGGAGCTCGGTGCTGTGTCCCGGCAGTTGGGTGCTGTGTCCCGGGAGCTCTGTGCTGTGTCCCGATGCTGGGTGAAGTGTCCCGGGAGCTGGGTGCTGTGTCCCGGGAGCTGGTTGCTGTGTCCCGGGGAGCTGGGTGCTGTGTCCCGGCTGCTGGGTGCTGTGTCCCGGGTGCTGGGTGCTGTGTCCCGATGCTGGGTGCTCTGTCCCGATGCTGGGTGCTGCGTCACGGGAGCTCTGTGCTATGTCCCGATGCTGGGTGCTGTGTCCCGGGAGCTGGGTGCTCTGTCCCGGGTGCTGGGTGCTGTGTCCCGGGTGCTGGTTGCTGGGTGCTGTGTCCCAGGAGCTGGGTGCTGTGTCCCGTGAGCTGGGAGCTGTGTCCCGGGAGCTGGATGCTGTGTCCCGGGAGCTGGCTGCAGTGTCCCGGGAGCTGGGTGCTGTGTCCCGGGTGCTGGGTGCTGTGTCCCGGGAGCTCGGTGCTGTGTCCCGGGAGCTGGGTGCTGTGTCCCGGGTGCTGGGTGCTGTGTCCCAGGTGCTGGTTGCTGTGTCCCGGCTGCTGGGTGCTGTGTCCCGGGTGCTGGGTGCTGTGTCCCGGGAGCTGGGTGCTGTGTCCCGGGAGCTGGGTGCTGGGTGCTGTGTCCCGGGAGCTGGATGCTCTGTCCTGGGAGCTGGGTGCTATGTCCCGGGTGCTGGGTGCTGTGTCCCGGGAGCTGGGAGCTGTGTCCTGGGAACTGGGTGCTGTGTCCCGGGTGCTGGGTGCTGTGTCCCGGGAGCTCGGTGCTGTGTCCCGGGTGCTGGGTGCTGTGTCCCGGGAGCTGGGTGCTGTGTCCCGGCAGCTGGGTGCTGTGTCCCGATGCTGGGTACTGTGTGCCGGGAGCTGGGGGCTGTGTCCCGGGTGCTGGGTGCTGTGTCCCGGGTGCTGGGTGCTGTGTCCCGGTGCTGGGTGCTGTGTCCCGGTCCTGGGTGCTGTGTCCCGATGCTGGGTGCTGTGTCCCGGGAGCTCTGTGCTTTGTCCCGATGCTGGGTGCTGTATCCCAGGAGCTGGGTGCTGTGTCCCGGGTGCTGGGTGCTGTGTCCCGGGAGCTGGGTGCTGTGTCCCGGGGAGCTGGGTGCTGTGTCCCGGGTGCTGGGTGCTCTGCGCTGTGTCCCGGGAGCTGGGTGCTGTGTCCCGGGAACTGGGTGCTGGGTGCTGTGTCCTGGGAGCTGGGTGCTGTGTCCTAGGAGCTGGGTGCTATGTCCCTGGTGCTGGGTGCTGTGTGCTGTGTCCCGGGAGTTGGGTGCTGTGTCCCAGGAGCTGGGTGCTGTGTCCCGGGAGCTGGGTGCTGTGTCCCGGGAGCTGGGTGCTGGGTGCTGTGTCCCTGGTGCTGGGTGCTGGGTCCCGGGAGCTGGGTGATGTGTCCCGGGAGCTGGGTGCTGTGTCCCGGGAGCTGGGTGCTGTGTCCCGGGAGCTGGGTGCTGTGTCCAGAGAGCTGGGTGCTGTGTGCTGTGTCCCGGAAGCTGGGTGCTGTGTCCCGGGTGCTTGGTGCTGTGTCCTGGGTGCCAGGAGCTGGGTGCTGTGTCCTGGGTGCTGGGTGCTGTGTCCCGGGTGCTGGGTGCTGTGTCCTGATGCTGGGTGCTGTGTCCCGGGTGCTGGGTGCTGCGTCCCGGGTGCTGGGTGCTGTGTCCCGGGTGCTGGGTGCTGTGCCCTGATGCTGGGTGCTGTGTCCCGGGTGCTGGGTGCTGCGTCCCGGATGCTGGGTGCTGTGTCCCGGTGCTGGGTGCTGTGTCCCGGTGCTGGGTGCTGTGTCCCGGTGCTGGGAGCTGTGTCCCGGTGCTGGGAGCTGTGTCCCGGGTGCTGGGTGCTGTGTCCGTATGCTGCATGCTGTGTCCCGGGTGCTGGGTGCTGTGTCCCGGGTGCTGGGTGCTGTGTCCTGATGCTGGGTGCTGTGTCCCGTGAGCTGGGTGCTGTGTCCCAGTGCTGGATGCTGTGTCCCGGGAGCTGGGTGCTGTGTCCCGGGAGCTGGGTGCTGTGTCCCGATGCAGGGTGCTGTGTCCCGATGCAGGGTGCTGTGTCCCGGGAGCTGGGTGCTATGTCCCGATGCTGGATGCTGTGTCCCGGGAGCTGGGTGCTGTGTCCCTGGTGCTGGGTGCTGTGTCCCAGGAGCTGGGTGCTGTGTCCCGGGTGCTGGGTGCTGTGTCCCGGGTGCTGGGTGCTGTGTCCCGGTGCCGGGTGCTGTGTCCCGGGAGCTGGGTGCTGTGTCCCGGGAGCTGGGTGCTGTGTCCGGGGTGCTGGGTGCTGTGTCCCGATGCAGGGTGCTGTGTCCCGATGCAGGGTGCTGTGTCCCGGGAGCTGGGTGCTGTGTCCCTGGTGCTGGGTGCTGTGTCCCAGGAGCAGGGTGCTGTGTCCCGGGTGCTGGGTGCTGTGTCCCGGTTGCTGGGTGCTGTGTCCCGGTGCTGGGTGCTGTGTCCCGGGAGCTCGGTGCTGTGTCCCGGGAGCTGGCTGCTGTGTCCCGGGAGCTGGGTGCTGTGTCCGGGGAGCTGGGTGCTGGTTGCTGTGTCCCGGGTGCTGGGCGCTGTGTCAAGGGTGCTGGGTGCTGTGTCACGGGTGCTGGGTGCTGTGCCCCGGGAGCTGGGTGCTGTGTCCCGGGAGCTGGTTGCTGTGTGTTCTGTCCCGGGAGCTGGGTGCTGTGTCCCGGGTGCTGGGTGCTTTGTCCCGGTTCTGGGTGCTGTGTCCCGATGCTGGGTGCTGTGTCCCGGGAGCTGGGTGCTGTGTCCCGGGAGCTGAGTGCTGTGTCCCGGGGAGATGGGTGCTGTGTCCCGGGTGCTGGGTGCTGTGTCCCGATGCAGGGTGCTGTGTCCCGATGCAGGGTGCTGTTTCCCGGGAGCTGGGTGCTGTGTCCCTGGTGCTGGGTGCTGTGTCCCAGGAGCAGGGTGCTGTGTCCCGGGTGCTGGGTGCTGTGTCCCGGGTGCTGGGTGCTGTGTCCCGGTGCTGGGTGCTGTGTCCCGGGAGCTCGGTGCTGTGTCCCGGGAGCTGGCTGCTGTGTCCCGGGAGCTGGGTGCTGTGTCCGGGGAGCTGGGTGCTGTGTGCTGTGTCCCGGGAGCTGGGTGCTGTTTTCCGGGAGCTGGTTGCTGTGTCCCGGGTGCTGGGCGCTGTGTCAAGGGTGCTGGGTGCTGTGTCCCGGGTGCTGGGTGCTGTGCCCCGGGAGCTGGGTGCTGTGTCCCGGGAGCTGGTTGCTGTGTGTTCTGTCCCGGGAGCTGGGTGCTGTGTCCCGGGTGCTGGGTGCTTTGTCCCGGTGCTGGGTGCTGTGTCCCGATGCTGGGTGCTGTGTCCCGGGAGCTGGGTGCTGTGTCCCGGGAGCTGGGTGCTGTGTCCCGGGAGCTCTGTGCTGTGTCCCGATGCTGGGTGCTGTGTCCCGGGAGCTGGGTGCTATGTCCCGGGTGCTGGGTGCTGTGTCCCGGGAGCTGGGTGCTGTGTCCCGGGGAGCTGGGTGCTGTGTCCCGGGTGCTGGGTGCTGTGTCCCGGGAGCTGGGTGCTGTGTCTCTGGAGCTGGGTGCTGTGTCCCGGGTGCTGGGTGCTGTGTCCCGGGTGCTGGGTGCTGTGTCCCGGGCACTGTGTGCTGTGTCCCTGGTGCTGGGTGCTGTGTCCCGGGAGCTGGGTGCTGTGTCCCGGGAGCTGGGTGCTGGGTGCTGTGTTCCGACAGCTGGGTGCTGTGTCCTGGGAGCTGGGTGCTTTGTCACGGGTACCGGGTGCTGTGTCCCGGGTGCTGGGTGCTGGGTGCTGTGTCCCGGAAGCTGGGTGCTGTGTCCCGGGAGCTGGAAGCTGTGTCCCGGGAGCTGGGTGCTGTGTCCCGGGAGCTGGGTGCTGTGTCCCGGGTGCTGGGTGCTGTGTCACGGGAGCTCGGTGCTGTGTCCCGGGAGCTGGGTGCTGTGCCCCGGGAGTTCTGTGCTGTGTCCCGATGCTGGGTGCTGTGTCCCGGGAGCTGGGTGCAGTTTCCCTGGTGCTGGGTGCTGTGTCCCGGGAGCTGGGTGCTGTGTCCTGGGAGCTGGGTGCTATGTCACGGGTGCTGGGTGCTGTGTCCCTGGTGCTGGGTGCTGGGTGTTGTGTCCCGGGAGCTGGGTGCTGTGTCCCGTGAGCTGGGAGCTGTGTCCCGGGAGCTGGGTGCTGTGTCCCGGGAGCTGGGTGCAGTGTCCCGAGAGCTGGGTGCTGTGTCCCGGGTGCTGGGTGCTGTGTCCCGGGAGCTCGGTGCTGTGTCCCGGGAGCTGGGTGCTGTGTCCCGGGAGCTGGCTGCTGTATCCCGGGGAGCTGGGTGCTGTGTCCCGGGTGCTGTGTCCCAGGTGCTTGGTGCTGTGTCCCGGGTGCTGGGTGCTGTGTCCCGGGAGCTGGATGCTGTGTCCCGGGAGCTGGTTGCTGTGTGTTCTGTCCCGGGAGCTGGGTGCTGTGTCCCGGGTGCTGGGTGCTTTGTCCCGGTGCTGGGTGCTGTGTCCCGATGCTGGGTGCTGTGTCCCGGGAGCTCGGTGCTGTGTCCCGGGAGCTGGGTGCTGTGTCCCGGGAGCTCTGTGCTGTGTCCCGAAGCTGGGTGCTGTGTCCCGGGAGCTGGGTGCTGTGTCCTGGGGAGCTGGGTGCTGTGTCCCGGGAGCTCTGTGCTGTGTCCCGATGCTGGGTGCTGTGTCCCGGGAGTTGGGTGCTGTGTCCCGGGGAGCTGGGTGCTGTGTCCCGGGTGCTAGGTGCTGTGTCCCGGGTGCTGGGTGCTGTGTCCCGATGCTGGGTGCTCTGTCCCGATGCTGGGTGCTGCGTCACGGGAGCTCTGTGCTATGTCCCGATGCTGGGTGCTGTGTCCCGGGAGCTGGGTGCTGTGTCCCGGGTGCTGGGTGCTGTGTCCCGGGTGCTGGTTGCTGGGTGCTGTGTCCCAGGAGCTGGGTGCTGTGTCCCGTGAGCTGGGAGCTGTGTCCCGGGAGCTGGATGCTGTGTCCCGGGAGCTGGCTGCAGTGTCCCGGGAGCTGGGTGCTGTGTCCCGGGTGCTGGGTGCTGTGTCCCGGGAGCTCGATGCTGTGTCCCGGGAGCTAGGTGCTGTGTCCCGGGTGCTGGGTGCTGTGTCCCAGGTGCTGGTTGCTTTGTCCCGGCTGCTGGGTGCTGTGTCCCGGGTGCTGGGTGCTGTGTCCCGGGAGCTGGGTGCTGTGTCCCGGGAGCTGGGTGCTGGGTTCTGTGTCCCGGGAGCTGGATGCTCTGTCTTGGGAGCTGGGTGCTATGTCCCGGGTGCTGGGTGCTGTGTCCCGGGAGCTGGGAGCTGTATCCCGGGAGCTCGGTGCTGTGTCCCGGGAGCTGGGTGCTGTGTGCCAGGAGCTGGGTGCTGTGTCCCGGCAGCTGGGTGCTGTGTCCCGATGCTGGGTACTGTGTGCCGGGAGCTGGGTGCTGTGTCCCGGGTGCTGGGTGCTGTGTCCCGGGTGCTGGGTGCTGTGTACCGGTGCTGGGTGCTGTGTCCCGGTGCTGGTTGCTGTGTCCCGATGCTGGGTGCTGTGTCCCGGGAGCTCTGTGCTGTGTCCCGATGCTGGGTGCTGTATCCCGGGAGCTGGGTGCTGTGTCCCGGGTGCTGGGTGCTGTGTCCCGGGAGCTGGGTGCTGTGTCCCGGGGAGCTGGGTGCTGTGTCCCGGGTGCTGGGTGCTGTGTGCTGTGTCCCGGGAGCTGGGTGCTGTGTCCCGGGAGCTGGGTGCTGGGTGCTGTGTCCCGGGAGCTGGGTGCTGTGTCCTGGGAGCTGGGTGCTATGTCCCTGGTGCTGGGTGCTGTGTGCTGTGTCCCGGGAGTTGGGTGCTGTGTCCCAGGAGCTGGGTGCTGTGTCCCGGGAGCTGGGTGCTGTGTCCCGGAGCTGGGTGCTGGGTGCTGTGTCCCTGGTGCTGGGTGCTGGGTCCCGGGAGCTGGGTGATGTGTCCCGGGAGCTAGGTGCTGTGTCCCGGGAGCTGGGTGCTGTGTCCCGGGAGCTGGGTGCTGTGTCCAGAGAGCTGGGTGCTGTGTGCTGTGTCCCGGAAGCTGGGTGCTGTGTCCCGGGAGCTGGGTGCTGTATCCCGGGTGCTGGGTGCTGTGTCCCGGGTGCTGGGTGCTGTGTCCCGGGAGCTGGGTGCTGTGTGCTGTGTCCCGGAAGCTGGGTGCTGTGTCCCGGGAGCTGGGTGCTGAGTCCCGTGTGCTGGGTACTCTGTCCCGTGAGCTGGCTGCTGTGTCCCGCCTGCAGGGTGCTGTGTCCCAGGAGCTGGGTGCTGTGTCCCGTGAGCTGGGAGCTGTGTCCCGGGAGCTGGATGCTGTGTCCCGGGAGCTGGCTGCAATGTCCCGGGAGCTGGGTGCTGTGTCCCGGGTGCTGGGTGCTGTGTCCCGGGAGCTCGGTGCTGTGTCCCGGGAGCTGGGTGCTGTGTCCCGGGTGCTGGGTGCTGTGTCCCAGGTGCTGGTTGCTGTGTCCCGGCTGCTGGGTGCTGTGTCCCGGGTGCTGGGTGCTGTGTCCCGGGAGCTGGGTGCTGTGTCCCGGGAACTGGGTGCTGGGTGCTTTGTCCCGGGAGCTGGATGCTCTGTCCTGGGAGCTGGGTGCTATGTCCCGGGTGCTGGGTGCTGTGTCCCGGGAGCTGGGAGCTGTGTCCTGGGAACTGGGTGCTGTGTCCCGGGTGCTGGGTGCTGTGTCCCGGGAGCTCGGTGCTGTGTCCCGGGAGCTCGGTGCTGTGTCCCGGGAGCTGGGTGCTGTGTCCCGGGAGCTGGGTGCTGTGTCCCGGCAGCTGGGTGCTGTGTCCCGATGCTGGGTACTGTGTGCCGGGAGCTGGGTGCTGTGTCCCGGGTGCTGGGTGCTGTGTCCCGGGTGCTGGCTGCTGTGTCCCGGTGCTGGGTGCTGTGTCCCGGTGCTGGGTGCTGTGTCCCGATGCTGGGTGCTGTGTCCCGGGAGCTCTGTGCTGTGTCCCGATGCTGGGTGCTGTATCCCTGGTGCTGGGTGCTGTGTCCCAGGAACTGGGTGCTGTGTCCCGGGTGCTGGGTGCTGTGTCCCGGGTGCTGGGTGCTGTGTCCCGGTGCTGGGTGCTGTGTCCCGGGAGCACGGTGCTGTGTCCCGGGAGCTGGCTGCTGTGTCCCGGGAGCTGGGTGCTGTGTCCCGGGAGCTGGGTGCTGTGTCCGGGGAGCTGGGTGCTGTGTCCCGATGCAGGGTGCTGTGTCCCGATGCAGGGTGCTGTGTCCCGGGAGCTGGGTGCTGTGTCCCTGGTGCTGGGTGCTGTGTCCCAGGAGCAGGGTGCTGTGTCCCGGGTGCTGGGTGCTGTGTCCCGGGTGCTGGGTGCTGTGTCCCGGTGCTGGGTGCTGTGTCCCGGGAGCTCGGTGCTGTGTCCCGGGAGCTGGCTGCTGTGTCCCGGGAGCTGGGTGCTGTGTGCTGTGTCCCGGGAGTTGGGTGCTGTTTTCCGGGAGCTGGTTGCTGTGTCCCGGGTGCTGGGCGCTGTGTCAAGGGTGCTGGGTGCTGTGTCCCGGGTGCTGGGTGCTGTGCCCCGGGAGCTGGGTGCTGTGTCCCGGGAGCTGGTTGCTGTGTGTTCTGTCCCGGGAGCTGGGTGCTGTGTCCCGGGTGCTGGGTGCTTTGTCCCGGTGCTGGGTGCTGTGTCCCGATGCTGGGTGCTGTGTCCCGGGAGCTGGGTGCTGTGTCCCGGGAGCTGGGTGCTGTGTCCCGGGAGCTCTGTGCTCTGTCCCGATGCTGGGTGCTGTGTCCCGGGAGCTGTGTGCTATGTCCCGGGTGCTGGGTGCTGTGTCCCGGGAGCTGGGTGCTGTGTCCCGGGGAGCTGGGTGCTGTGTCCCGGGTGCTGGGTGCTGTGTCCCGGGAGCTGGGTGCTGTGTCTCTGGAGCTGGGTGCTGTGTCCCGGGTGCTGGGTGCTGTGTCCCACGTGCTGGGTGCTGTGTCCCGGGTGCTGGGTGCTGTGTCCCGGGTGCTGGGTGCTGTGTCCCGGGCACTGTGTGCTGTGTCCCTGCTGCTGGGTGCTGTGTCCCGGGAGCTGGGTGCTGTGTCCCGGGAGCTGGGTGCTGTGTCCCGGGGGCTGGGTGCTGTGTCCCGGGAGCTCGGTGCTGTGTCCCGGGAGCTGGGTGCTGTGTCCCGGGAGTTCTGTGCTGTGTCCCGATGCTGGGTGCTGTGTCCCGGGAGCTGGGTGCTGTGTCCCGGGAGCTGGGTGCTGTGTCCCGGGGAGATGGGTGCTGTGTCCCGGGTGCTGGGTGCTGTGTCCCGATGCAGGGTGCTGTGTCCCGATGCAGGGTGCTGTGTCCCGGGAGCTGGGTGCTGTGTCCCTGGTGCTGGGTGCTGTGTCCCAGGAGCAGGGTGCTGTGTCCCGGGTGCTGGGTGCTGTGTCCCGGGTGCTGGGTGCTGTGTCCCGGTGCTGGGTGCTGTGTCCCGGGAGCTCGGTGCTGTGTCCCGGGAGCTGGCTGCTGTGTCCCGGGAGCTGGGTGCTGTGTCCCGGGAGCTGGGTGCTGTGTCCGGGGAGCTGGGTGCTGTGTGCTGTGTCCCGGGAGCTGGGTGCTGTTTTCCAGGAGCTGGTTGCTGTGTCCCGGGTGCTGGGCGCTGTGTCAAGGGTGCTGGGTGCTGTGTCCCGGGTGCTGGGTGCTGTGCCCCGGGAGCTGGGTGCTGTGTCCCGGGAGCTGGGTGCTGTGTCCCGGGAGCTGGGTGCTGTGTCCCGGGAGCTCTGTGCTGTGTCCCGATGCTGGGTGCTGTGTCCCGGGAGCTGGGTGCTATGTCCCGGGTGCTGGGTGCTGTGTCCCGGGAGCTGGGTGCTGTGTCCCGGGGAGCTGGGTGCTGTGTCCCGGGTGCTGGGTGCTGTGTCCCGGGAGCTGGGTGCTGTGTCTCTGGAGCTGGGTGCTGTGTCCCGGGTGCTGGGTGCTGTGTCCCGGGTGCTGGGTGCTGTGTCCCGGGCACTGTGTGCTGTGTCCCTGGTGCTGGGTGCTGTGTCCCGGGAGCTGGGTACTGGGTGCTGTGTTCCGGCAGCTGGGTGCTGTGTCCTGGGAGCTGGGTGCTTTGTCACGGGTGCCGGGTGCTGTGTCCCGGGTGCTGGGTGCTGGGTGCTGTGTCCCGGAAGCTGGGTGCTGTGTCCCGGGAGCTGGAAGCTGTGTCCCGGGAGCTGGCTGCTGTGTCCCGGGAGCTGGGTGCTGTGTCCCGGGTGCTGGGTGCTGTGTCCCGGGAGCTCGGTGCTGTGTCCCGGGAGCTGGGTGCTGTGTCCCGGGAGCTCTGTGCTGTGTCCCGATGCTGGGTGCTGTGTCCCGGGAGCTGGGTGCTGTGTCCCGGGGAGATGGGTGCTGTGTCCCGTGTGCTGGGTGCTGTGTCCCAGGTGCAGGGTGCTGTGTCCCGATGCTGGGTGCTGTGTCCCGGTGCTGGGCGTTGTGTCCCGATGCTGGGTGCTGCGTCCCGGGAGCTCTGTGCTGTGTCCCGATGCTGGGTGTTGTGTCCCGGGAGCTGGGTGCTGTGTCCCGGGTGCTGGGTGCTGTGTTCCGGGAGCTGGGTGATGTGTCCCGGGAGCTCTCTGCTGTGTCCCGGGGAGCTGGGTGCTGTGTCCCGGGTGCTGGGTGCTGTGTCCCGGGTGCTGGGTGCTGTGTCCCGGTTGCTGGGTGCTGTGTCCCGGGCGCTGTGTGCTGTGTCCCGGGCGCTGTGTGCTGTGTCCCTGGTGCTGGGTGCTGTGTCCCTGGTGCTGGGTGCTGTGTCCCGGGAGCTGGGTACTGGGTGCTGTGTCCCGGGAGCTGGGTGCTGTGTCCTGGGAGCTGGGTGCTATGTCACGGGTGCTGGGTGCTGTGTCCCTGGTGCTGGGTGCTGGGTGTTGTGTCCCGGGAGCTGGGTGCTGTGTCCCGTGAGCTGGGAGCTGTGTCCCGGGAGCTGGGTGCTGTGTCCCGGGAGCTGGGAGCAGTGTCCCGGGAGCTGGGTGCTGTGTCCCGGGTGCTGGGTGCTGTGTCCCGGGAGCTCGGTGCTGTGTCCCGGGAGCTGGGTGCTGTGTCCCGGGAGCTGGGTGCTGTGTCCCGGGAGCTGGGTGCTGTGTCCCGGGTGCTGTGTCCCAGGTGCTTGGTGCTGTGTCCCGGGTGCTGGGTGCTGTGTCCCGGGTGCTGGGTGCTGTGTCCCGGGTGCTGGGTGCTGTGTCCCGGGCACTGTGTGCTGTGTCCCTGCTGCTGGGTGCTGTGTCCCGGGAGCTGGGTGCTGTGTCCCGGGAGCTGGGTGCTGTGTCCCGGGGGCTGGGTGCTGTGTCCCGGGAGCTCGGTGCTGTGTCCCGGGAGCTGGGTGCTGTGTCCCGGGAGTTCTGTGCTGTGTCCCGATGCTGGGTGCTGTGTCCCGGGAGCTGGGTGCTGTGTCCCGGGAGCTGGGTGCTGTGTCCCGGGGAGATGGGTGCTGTGTCCCGGGTGCTGGGTGCTGTGTCCCGATGCAGGGTGCTGTGTCCCGATGCAGGGTGCTGTGTCCCAGGAGCTGGGTGCTGTGTCCCTGGTGCTGGGTGCTGTGTCCCAGGAGCAGGGTGCTGTGTCCCGGGTGCTGGGTGCTGTGTCCCGGGTGCTGGGTGCTGTGTCCCGGTGCTGGGTGCTGTGTCCCGGGAGCTCGGTGCTGTGTCCCGGGAGCTGGCTGCTGTGTCCCGGGAGCTGGGTGCTGTGTCCCGGGAGCTGGGTGCTGTGTCCGGGGAGCTGGGTGCTGTGTGCTGTGTCCCGGGAGCTGGGTGCTGTTTTCCAGGAGCTGGTTGCTGTGTCCCGGGTGCTGGGCGCTGTGTCAAGGGTGCTGGGTGCTGTGTCCCGGGTGCTGGGTGCTGTGCCCCGGGAGCTGGGTGCTGTGTCACGGGAGCTGGGTGCTGTGTCCCGGGAGCTGGGTGCTGTGTCCCGGGAGCTCTGTGCTGTGTCCCGATGCTGGGTGCTGTGTCCCGGGAGCTGGGTGCTATGTCCCGGGTGCTGGGTGCTGTGTCCCGGAAGCTGGGTGATGTGTCCCGGGGAGCTGGGTGCTGTGTCCCGGGTGCTGGGTGCTGTGTCCCGGGAGCTGGGTGCTGTGTCTCTGGAGCTGGGTGCTGTGTCCCGGGTGCTGGGTGCTGTGTCCCGGGTGCTGGGTGCTGTGTCCCGGGCACTGTGTGCTGTGTCCCTGGTGCTGGGTGCTGTGTCCCGGGAGCTGGGTACTGGGTGCTGTGTTCCGGCAGCTGGGTGCTGTGTCCTGGGAGCTGGGTGCTTTGTCACGGGTGCCGGGTGCTGTGTCCCGGGTGCTGGGTGCTGGGTGCTGTGTCCCGGAAGCTGGGTGCTGTGTCCCGGGAGCTGGAAGCTGTGTCCCGGGAGCTGGCTGCTGTGTCCCGGGAGCTGGGTGCTGTGTCCCGGGTGCTGGGTGCTGTGTCCCGGGAGCTCGGTGCTGTGTCCCGGGAGCTGGGTGCTGTGTCCCGGGAGCTCTGTGCTGTGTCCCGATGCTGGGTGCTGTGTCCCGGGAGCTGGGTGCTGTGTCCCGGGGAGATGGGTGCTGTGTCCCGTGTGCTGGGTGCTGTGTCCCAGGTGCAGGGTGCTGTGTCCCGATGCTGGGTGCTGTGTCCCGGTGCTGGGCGTTGTGTCCCGATGCTGGGTGCTGCGTCCCGGGAGCTCTGTGCTGTGTCCCGATGCTGGGTGTTGTGTCCCGGGAGCTGGGTGCTGTGTCCCGGGTGCTGGGTGCTGTGTTCCGGGAGCTGGGTGATGTGTCCCGGGAGCTCTCTGCTGTGTCCCGGGGAGCTGGGTGCTGTGTCCCGGGTGCTGGGTGCTGTGTCCCGGGTGCTGGGTGCTGTGTCCCGGTTGCTGGGTGCTGTGTCCCGGGCGCTGTGTGCTGTGTCCCGGGCGCTGTGTGCTGTGTCCCTGGTGCTGGGTGCTGTGTCCCTGGTGCTGGGTGCTGTGTCCCGGGAGCTGGGTACTGGGTGCTGTGTCCCGGGAGCTGGGTGCTGTGTCCTGGGAGCTGGGTGCTATGTCACGGGTGCTGGGTGCTGTGTCCCTGGTGCTGGGTGCTGGGTGTTGTGTCCCGGGAGCTGGGTGCTGTGTCCCGTGAGCTGGGAGCTGTGTCCCGGGAGCTGGGTGCTGTGTCCCGGGAGCTGGGAGCAGTGTCCCGGGAGCTGGGTGCTGTGTCCCGGGTGCTGGGTGCTGTGTCCCGGGAGCTCGGTGCTGTGTCCCGGGAGCTGGGTGCTGTGTCCCGGGAGCTGGGTGCTGTATCCCGGGGAGCTGGGTGCTGTGTCCCGGGTGCTGTGTCCCAGGTGCTTGGTGCTGTGTCCCGGGTGCTGGGTGCTGTGTCCCGGGAGCTGGATGCTGTGTCCCGGGAGCTGGGTGCTGTGTGTTCTGTCCCGGGAGCTGGGTGCTGTGTCCCGGGTGCTGGGTGCTTTGTCCCGGTGCTGGGTGTTGTGTCCGGATGCTGGGTGCTGTGTCCCGGGAGCTGGGTGCTGTGTCCCGGGAGCTGGGTGCTGTGTCCCGGGAGCTCTGTGCTGTGTCCCGAAGCTGGGTGCTGTGTCCCGGGAGCTGGGTGCTGTGTCCCGGGAGATGGGTGCTGTGTCCCGGGAGCTCTGTGCTGTGTCCCGATGCTGGGTGCTGTGTCCCGGGTGCTGGGTGCTGTGTCCCGGGAGCTGGGTGCTGTGTCCCGGGGAGCTGGGTGCTGTGTCCCGGGTGCTGGGTGCTGTGTCCCGATGCTGGGTGCTCTGTCCCGATGCTGGGTGCTGCGTCACGGGAGCTCTGTGCTATGTCCCGATGCTGGGTGCTGTGTCCCGGGAGCTGGGTGCTGTGTCCCGGGTGCTGGGTGCTGTGTCCCGGGTGCTGGTTGCTGGGTGCTGTGTCCCAGGAGCTGGGTGCTGTGTCCCGTGAGCTGGGAGCTGTGTCCCGGGAGCTGGATGCTGTGTCCCGGGAGCTGGCTGCAGTGTCCCGGGAGCTGGGTGCTGTGTCCCGGGTGCTGGGTGCTGTGTCCCGGGAGCTCGATGCTGTGTCCCGGGAGCTGGGTGCTGTGTCCCGGGTGCTGGGTGCTGTGTCCCAGGTGCTGGTTGCTGTCTCCCGGCTGCTGGGTGCTGTGTCCCGGGTGCTGGGTGCTGTGTCCCGGGAGCTGTGTGCTGTGTCCCGGGAGCTGGGTGCTGGGTGCTGTGTCCCGGGAGCTGGATGCTCTGTCCTGGGAGCTGGGTGCTATGTCCCGGGTGCTGGGTCCCGGGAGCTGGGAGCTGTGTCCTGGGAACTGGGTGCTGTGTCCCGGGAGCTGGGTGCTGTGTCCCGGGAGCTGGGTGCTGTGTCCCGGGAGCTGGGTGCTGTGTCCCGGCAGCTGGGTGCTGTGTCCCGATGCTGGGTACTGTGTGCCGGGAGCTGGGTGCTGTGTCCCGGGTGCTGGGTGCTGTGTCCCGGGTGCTGGGTGCTGTGTCCCGGTGCTGGGTGCTGTGTCCCGGTGCTGGGTGCTGTGTCCCGATGCTGGGTGCTGTGTCCCGGGAGCTCTGTGGTGTGTCCCGATGCTGGGTGCTGTATCCCGGGAGCTGGGTGCTGTGTCCCGGGTGCTGGGTGCTGTGTCCCGGGAGCTGGGTGCTGTGTCCCGGGGAGCTGGGTGCTGTGTCCCGGGTGCTGGGTGCTGTGTGCTGTGTCCCGTGAGCTGGGTGCTGTGTCCCGGGAGCTGGGTGCTGGGTGCTGTGTCCCGGGAGCTGGGTGCTGTGTCCTGGGAGCTGGGTGCTATGTCCCTGGTGCTGGGTGCTGTGTGCTGTGTCCCGGGAGTTGGGTGCTATGTCCCAGGAGCTGGGTGCTGTGTCCCGGGAGCTGGGTGCTGTGTCCCGGGAGCTGGGTGCTGGGTGCTGTGTCCCTGGTGCTGGGTGCTGGGTCCCGGGAGCTGGGTGATGTGTCCCGGGAGCTAGGTGCTGTGTCCCGGGAGCTGGGTGCTGTGTCCCGGGAGCTGGGTGCTGTGTCCAGAGAGCTGGGTGCTGTGTGCTGTGTCCCTGAAGCTGAGTGATGTGTCCCGGGAGCTGGGTGCTGTATCCCGGGTGCTGGGTGCTGTGTCCCGGGTGCTGGGTGCTGTGTCCCGGGAGCTGGGTGCTGTGTGCTGTGTCCCGGAAGCTGGGTGCTGTGTCCCGGGAGCTGGGTGCTGAGTCCCGTGTGCTGGGTACTCTGTCCCGTGAGCTGGCTGCTGTGTCCCGCCTGCTGGGTGCTGTGTCCCGGGTGCTGGGTGCTGTGTCCCGGGTGCTTGGTGCTGTGTCCTGGGTGCCGGGAGCTGGGTGCTGTGTCCCGGGTGCTGGGTGCTGTGTCCTGATGCTGGGTGCTGTGTCCCGGGTGCTGGGTGCTGCGTCCCGGGTGCTGGGTGCTGTGCCCTGATGCTGGGTGCTGTGTCCCGGGTGCTGGGTGCTGTGTCCCGGTGCTGGGTGCTGTGTCCCGGTGCTGGGAGCTGTGTCCCGGTGCTGCGTGCTGTGTCCCGGGTGCTGGGTGCTGTGTCCCGGGTGCTGGGTGCGGTGTCCTGATGCTGGGTGCTGTGTCCCGTGAGCTGGGTGCTGTGTCCCAGTGCTGGATGCTGTTTCCCGGGAGCTGGGTGCTGTGTCCCGGGAGCTGGATGCTGTGTCCCGATGCAGGGTGCTGTGTCCCGATGCAGGGTGCTGTGTCCCGGGAGCTGGTTGCTATGTCCCGATGCTGGATGCTGTGTCCCAGGAGCTGGGTGCTGTGTCCCGTGAGCTGGGAGCTGTGTCCTGGGAGCTGGATGCTGTGTCCCGGGAGCTGGCTGCAGTGTCCCGGGAGCTGGGTGCTGTGTCCCGGGTGCTGGGTGCTGTGTCCCGGGAGCTCGGTGCTGTGTCCCGGGAGCTGGGTGCTGTGTCCCGGGTGCTGGGTGCTGTGTCCCAGGTGCTGGTTGCTGTGTCCCGGCTGCTGGGTGCTGTGTCCCGGGTGCTGGGTGCTGTGTCCCGGGAGATGGGTGCTGTGTCCCGGGAGCTGGGTGCTGGGTGCTGTTTCCCGGGAGCTGAATGCTCTGTCCTGGGAGCTGGGTGCTATGTCCCGGGTGCTGGGTGCTGTGTCCCGGGAGCTGGGAGCTGTGTCCTGGGAACTGGGTGCTGTGTCCCGGGTGCTGGGTTCTGTGTCCTGGGAGCTCGGTGCTGTGTCCCGGGAGCTGGGTGCTGTGTCCCGGGAGCTGGGTGCTGTGTCCCGGCAGCTGGGTGCTGTGTCCCGATGCTGGGTACTGTGTCCCGGGTGCTGGGTGCTGTGTCCCGGGTGCTGGGTGCTGTGTCCCGGTGCTGGGTGCTGTGTCCCGGTGCTGGGTGCTGTGTCCCGATGCTGGGTGCTGTGTCCCGGGAGCTCTGTGCTGTGTCCCGATGCTGGGTGCTGTATCCCTGGTGCTGGGTGCTGTGTCCCAGGAGCTGGGTGCTGTGTCCCGGGTGCTGGGTGCTGTGTCCCGGGTGCTGGGTGCTGTGTCCCGGTGCCGGGGGCTGTGTCCCGGGAGCTCGGTGCTGTGTCCCGGGAGCTGGCTGCTGTGTCCCGGGAGCTGGGTGCTGTGTCCCGGGAGCTGGGTGCTGTGTCCGGGGAGCTGGGTGCTGTGTTCCGATGCAGGGTGCTGTGTCCCGATGCAGGGTGCTGTGTCCCGGGAGCTGTGTGCTGTGTCCCTGGTGCTGGGTGCTGTGTCCCAGGAGCAGGGTGCTGTGTCCCGGGTGCTGGGTGCTGTGTCCCGGGTGCTGGGTGCTGTGTCCCGGTGCTGGGTGCTGTGTCCGGGGAGCTGGGTGCTGTGTGCTGTGTCCCGGGAGCTGGGTGCTGTTTTCCGGGAGCTGGTTGCTGTGTCCCGGGTGCTGGGCGCTGTGTCAAGGGTGCTGGGTGCTGTGTCCCGGGTGCTGGGTGCTGTGTCCCGGGAGCTGGGTGCTGTGTCCCGGGGAGCTGGGTGCTGTGTCCCGGGTGCTGGGTGCTGTGTGCTGTGTCCCGGGAGCTGGGTGATGTGTCCCGGTAGCTGGGTGCTGGGTGCTGTGTCCCGGGAGCTGGGTGCTGTGTCCTGGGAGCGGGGTGCTATGTCCCTGGTGCTGGGTGCTGTGTGCTGTGTCCCGGGAGTTGAGTGCTGTGTCCCAGGAGCTGGGTGCTGTGTCCCTGGAGCTGGGTGCTGTGTCCCGGTAGCTGGGTGCTGGGTGCTGTGTCCCTGGTGCTGGGTGCTGGGTCCCGGGAGCTGGGTGATGTGTCCCGGGAGCTAGGTGCTGTGTCCCGGGAGCTGGGTGCTGTGTCCCGGGAGCTGGGTGCTGTGTCCAGAGAGCTGGGTGCTGTGTGCTGTGTCCCGGAAGCTGGGTGCTGTGTCCCGGGAGCTGGGTGCTGTATCCCGGGTGCTGGGTGCTGTGTCCCGGTGCTGGGAGCTGTGTCCCGGTGCTGCGTGCTGTGTCCCGGGTGCTGGGTGCTGTGTCCCGGGTGCTGGGTGCGGTGTCCTGATGCTGGGTGCTGTGTCCCGTGAGCTGGGTGCTGTGTCCCAGTGCTGGATGCTGTTTCCCGGGAGCTGGGTGCTGTGTCCCGGGAGCTGGATGCTGTGTCCCGATGCAGGGTGCTGTGTCCCGATGCAGGGTGCTGTGTCCCGGGAGCTGGTTGCTATGTCCCGATGCTGGATGCTGTGTCCCAGGAGCTGGGTGCTGTGTCCCGTGAGCTGGGAGCTGTATCCCGGGAGCTGGATGCTGTGTCCCGGGAGCTGGCTGCAGTGTCCCGGGAGCTGGGTGCTGTGTCCCGGGTGCTGGGTGCTGTGTCCCGGGAGCTCGGTGCTGTGTCCCGGGAGCTGGGTGCTGTGTCCCGGGTGCTGGGTGCTGTGTCCCAGGTGCTGGTTGCTGTGTCCCGGCTGCTGGGTGCTGTGTCCCGGGTGCTGGGTGCTGTGTCCCGGGAGATGGGTGCTGTGTCCCGGGAGCTGGGTGCTGGGTGCTGTTTCCCGGGAGCTGAATGCTCTGTCCTGGGAGCTGGGTGCTATGTCCCGGGTGCTGGGTGCTGTGTCCCGGGAGCTGGGAGCTGTGTCCTGGGAACTGGGTGCTGTGTCCCGGGTGCTGGGTTCTGTGTCCTGGGAGCTCGGTGCTGTGTCCCGGGAGCTGGGTGCTGTGTCCCGGGAGCTGGGTGCTGTGTCCCGGCAGCTGGGTGCTGTGTCCCGATGCTGGGTACTGTGTCCCGGGTGCTGGGTGCTGTGTCCCGGGTGCTGGGTGCTGTGTCCCGGTGCTGGGTGCTGTGTCCCGGTGCTGGGTGCTGTGTCCCGATGCTGGGTGCTGTGTCCCGGGAGCTCTGTGCTGTGTCCCGATGCTGGGTGCTGTATCCCTGGTGCTGGGTGCTGTGTCCCAGGAGCTGGGTGCTGTGTCCCGGGTGCTGGGTGCTGTGTCCCGGGTGCTGGGTGCTGTGTCCCGGTGCCGGGGGCTGTGTCCCGGGAGCTCGGTGCTGTGTCCCGGGAGCTGGCTGCTGTGTCCCGGGAGCTGGGTGCTGTGTCCCGGGAGCTGGGTGCTGTGTCCGGGGAGCTGGGTGCTGTGTTCCGATGCAGGGTGCTGTGTCCCGATGCAGGGTGCTGTGTCCCGGGAGCTGTGTGCTGTGTCCCTGGTGCTGGGTGCTGTGTCCCAGGAGCAGGGTGCTGTGTCCCGGGTGCTGGGTGCTGTGTCCCGGGTGCTGGGTGCTGTGTCCCGGTGCTGGGTGCTGTGTCCGGGGAGCTGGGTGCTGTGTGCTGTGTCCCGGGAGCTGGGTGCTGTTTTCCGGGAGCTGGTTGCTGTGTCCCGGGTGCTGGGCGCTGTGTCAAGGGTGCTGGGTGCTGTGTCCCGGGTGCTGGGTGCTGTGCTCCGGGAGCTGGGTGCTGTGTCCCGGGTGCTGGGTGCTGTGTCCCGGGAGCTGGGTGCTGTGTCCCGGGGAGCTGGGTGCTGTGTCCCGGGTGCTGGGTGCTGTGTGCTGTGTCCCGGGAGCTGGGTGATGTGTCCCGGTAGCTGGGTGCTGGGTGCTGTGTCCCGGGAGCTGGGTGCTGTGTCCTGGGAGCGGGGTGCTATGTCCCTGGTGCTGGGTGCTGTGTGCTGTGTCCCGGGAGTTGAGTGCTGTGTCCCAGGAGCTGGGTGCTGTGTCCCGGGAGCTGGGTGCTGTGTCCCGGTAGCTGGGTGCTGGGTGCTGTGTCCCTGGTGCTGGGTGCTGGGTCCCGGGAGCTGGGTGATGTGTCCCGGGAGCTAGGTGCTGTGTCCCGGGAGCTGGGTGCTGTGTCCCGGGAGCTGGGTGCTGTGTCCAGAGAGCTGGGTGCTGTGTGCTGTGTCCCGGAAGCTGGGTGCTGTGTCCCGGGAGCTGGGTGCTGTATCCCGGGTGCTGGGTGCTGTGTCCCGGGTGCTGGGTGCTGTGTTCCGGGAGCTGGGTGCTGTGTGCTGTGTCCCGGGAGCTGGGTGCTGTGTCCCGGGAGCTGGGTGCTGAGTCCCGTGTGCTGGGTACTCTGTCCCGTGAGCTGGCTGCTGTGTCCCGCCTGCTGGGTGCTGTGTCCCGGGTGCTGGGAGCTGTGTCCCGGGTGCTTGGTGCTGTGTCCCGGGTGCCGGGAGCTGGGTGCTGTGTCCTGGGTGCTGGGTGCTGTGTCCCGGGTGCTGGGTGCTGTGTCCCGGTGCTGGGTGCTGTGTCCCGGGAGCTGGGTGCTGTGTCCCGATGCAGGGTGCTGTGTCCCGGGTGCTGGGTGCTGTGTCCCAGGTGCTGGTTGCTGTGTCCCGGCTGCTGGGTGCTGTGTCCCGGGTGCTGGTGCTGTGTCCCGGGAGCTGGGTGCTTTGTCCCGGGAGCTGGGTGCTGGGTGCTGTGTCCCGGGAGCTGGATGCTCTGTCCTGGGAGCTGGGTGCTATGTCCCGGGTGCTGGGTGCTGTGTCCCGGGAGCTCGGTGCTGTGTCCCGGGAGCTGGGTGCTGTGTCCCGGGAGCTGGGTGCTGTGTCCCGGCAGCTGGATGCTGTGTCCCGATGCTGGGTACTGTGTGCCGGGTGCTGGGTGCTGTGTCCCGGTGCTGGGTGCTGTGTCCCGATGCTGGGTGCTGTGTCCCGGGAGCTCTGTGCTGTGTCCCGATGCTGGGAGCTGTATCCCGGGAGCTGGGTGCTGTGTCCCGGGTGCTGGGTGCTGTGTCCCGGGAGCTGGGTGCTGTGTCCCGGGGAGCTGGGTGCTGTGTCCCGGGTGCTGGGTGCTGTGTGCTGTGTCCCGGGAGCTGGGTGCTGTGTCCCGGGAGCTGGGTGCTGGGTGCTGTGTCCCGGGAGCTGGGTGCTGTGACCCGGGTGCTGTGTGCTGTGTCCTGGGAGCTCGGTGCTGTGTCCCGGGAGCTGGGTGCTGGGTGCTGTGTCCCGGGAGCTGGACGCTCTGTCCTGGGAGCTGGGTGCTATGTCCCGGAAGCTGGGTGCTGTGTCCCGGGAGCTGGAAGCTGTGTCCCGGGTGCTGGGTGCTGTGGCCTGGGTGCTGCGTGCTGGGTGCTGTGTCCCGGGTGCTGGGTGCTGTGTCCCGGGAGCTGGATGCAGTGTCCCGGGAGCTGGGTGCTGTGTTCCGGGTGCTGGGTGCTGTGTCCCGGGCGCTCGGTGCTGTGTCCCGGGAGCTGGGTGCTGTGTCCCGGGTGCTGGGTGCTGTGTCCCAGGTGCTGGTTGCTGTGTCCCGGCTGCTGGGTGCTGTGTCCCGGGTGCTGGGTGCTGTGTCCCGGGAGCTGGATGCTCTGTCCTGGGAGCTGGGTGCTATGTCCCGGGTGCTGGGTGCTGTGTCCCGGGAGCTGCGTGCTGGGTGCTGTGTCCTGGGAGCTGGGTGCTGTGTCCCGGGTGCTGGGTGCTGTGTCCCGGGAGCTCGGTGCTGTGTCCCGGGAGCTGGGTGCTGTGTCCCGGGAGCTGGCTGCTGTGTCCCGGCAGCTGGGTGCTGTGTCCCGATGCTGGGTGCTGTGTGCCGGGAGCTGGGTGCTGTGTCCCGGGTGCTGGGTGCTGTGTCCGAGTGCTGGGTGCTGTGTCCCGATGCTGGGTGCTGTGTCCCGGGAGCTCTGTACTGTGTCCCGATGCTGGGTGCTGTGTCCCGTGAGCTGGGTGCTGTGTCCCGGGAGCTGGGTGCTGTGTCCCGGGTGCTGGGTGCTGTGTCCCGGGAGCTGGGTGCTGTGTCCCGGGAGCTGGGTGATGTGTCCCGGGAGCTCGGTGCTGTGTCCCGGGAGCTGGGTGCTGTGTCCCGGGAGCTGGGTGCTGTGTCCCGAGAGCTGGGTGCTGTGTGCTGTGTCCCGGAAGCTGGGTGCTGTGTCCCGGGAGCTGGGTGCTGTGTCCCGGGTGCTGGGTGCTGTGTCCCGGGTGCTGGGTGCTGTGTCCCGGGAGCCGGGAACTGGGTGCTGTGTCCTGGGTGCTGGGTACTGTATCCCGGGTGCTGGGTGCTGAGTCCCGGGAGCTCTGTGCTGTGTCCCGATGCTGGGTGCTGTGTCCCTGGAGCTGGGTTCTGTGACTCGGGAGCTGGGTTCTGTGTCCCGGGGAGCTGTGTGCTGTGTCCCGGGTGCTGGGTGCTGTGACCCGGGTGCTGTGTGCTGTGTCCTGGGAGCTCGGTGCTGTGTCCCGGGAGCTGGGTGCTGGGTGCTGTGTCCCGGGAGCTGGATGCTCTGTCCTGGGAGCTGGGTGCTATGTCCCGGAAGCTGGGTGCTGTGTCCCGGGAGCTGGAAGCTGTGTCCCGGGTGCTGGGTGCTGTGGCCTGGGTGCTGCGTGCTGGGTGCTGTGTCCTGGGTGCTGGGTGCTGTGTCCCGGGAGCTGGATGCAGTGTCCCGGGAGCTGGGTGCTGTGTCCCGGGTGCTGGGTGCTGTGTCCCGGGAGCTCGGTGCTGTGTCCCGGGAGCTGGGTGCTGTGTCCCGGGTGCTGGGTGCTGTGTCCCAGGTGCTGGTTGCTGTGTCCCGGCTGCTGGGTGTTGTGTCCCGGCTGCTGGGTGCTGTGTCCCGGGAGCTGGGTGCTGTGTCCCGGGAGCTGGGAGCTTTGTCCTGGGAGCTGGGTGCTATGTCCCGGGTGCTGGGTGCTGTGTCCCGGGAGCTGGGAGCTTTGTCCTGGGAGCTGGGTGCTGTGTCCCGGGTGCTGGGTGCTGTGTCCCGGGAGCTCGGTGCTGTGTCCCGGGAGCTGGGTGCTGTGTCCCAAGAGCTGGGTGCTGTGTCCCGGCAGCTGGGTGCTGTGTCCCGATGCTGGGTACTGTGTGCCGGGAGCTGGGTGCTGTGTCCCGGGTGCTGGGTGCTGTGTCCCGGGTGCTGGGTGCTGTGTCCCGGTGCTGGGTGCTGTGTCCCGATGCTGGGTGCTGTGTCCCGGGAGCTGGGTGCTGTGTCCCGGGAGCTGGCTGCAGTGTCCCGGGAGATGGGTGCTGTGTCCCGGGTGCTGGGTGCTGTGTCCCGGGAGCTCGGTGCTGTGTCCCGGGTGCTGGGTGCTGTGTCCCGGGTGCTGGTTGCTGGGTGCTGTGTCCCGGGAGCTGTGTGCTGTGTCCCGGGAGCTGGGAGCTGTGTCCCGGGAGCTGGGTGCTGTGTCCCGATGCTGGGTGCTGTGTCCCGGGAGCTGGGTGCTGTGTCCCGGGAGCTGGGTGCTGTGTCCCGGGAGCTCTGTGCTGTGTCCCGATGCTGGGTGCTGTGTCCCGGGAGCTGGGTGCTATGTCCCGGGTGCTGGGTGCTGTGTCCCGGGAGCTGGGTGCTGTGTCCCGGGGAGCTGGGTGCTGTGTCCCGGGTGCTGGATGCTGTGTCCCGGGTGCTGGGTGCTGTGTCCCGGGAGCTGGGTGCTGTGTCCCGGGAGCTGGGAGCTGGGTGCTGTGTCCCGGGAGCTGGGTGCTGTGTCCCGAGAGCTGGGTGCTGTGTGCTGTGTCCCGGAAGCTGGGTGCTGTGTCCCGGGAGCTGGGTGCTGTGTCCCGGGTGCTGGGTGCTTTGTCCCGGGTGCTGGGTGCTGTGTCCCGGGAGCCGGGAACTGGGTGCTGTGTCCTGGGTGCTGGGTACTGTATCCCTGGTGCTGGGTGCTGAGTCCCGGGAGCTCTGTGCTGTGTCCCGATGCTGGGTGCTGTGTCCCGGGAGCTGGGTGCTGTGACTCGGGAGCTGGGTTCTGTGTTCCGGGGAGCTGTGTGCTGTGTCCCGGGTGCTGGGTGCTGTGACCTGGGTGCTGTGTGCTGTGTCCTGGGAGCTCGGTGCTGTGTCCCGGGAGCTGGGTGCTGGGTGCTGTGTCCCGGGAGCTGGATGCTCTGTCCTGGGAGCTGGGTGCTATGTCCCGGAAGCTGGGTGCTGTGTCCCGGGAGCTGGAAGCTGTGTCCCGGGTGCTGGGTGCTGTGGCCTGGGTGCTGCGTGCTGGGTGCTGTGTCCCGGGTGCTGGGTGCTGTGTCCCGGGAGCTCGGTGCTGTGTCCCGTGAGCTGGGTGCTGTGTCCCGGGTGCTGGGTGCTGTGTCCCAGGTGCTGGTTGCTGTGTCCCGGCTGCTGGGTGCTGTGTCCCGGGTGCTGGGTGCTGTGTCCCGGGAGCTGGATGCTCTGTCCTGGGAGCTGGGTGCTATGTCCCGGGTGCTGGGTGCTGTGGCCTGGGTGCTGCGTGCTGGGTGCTGTGTCCCGGGTGCTGGGTGCTGTGTCCCGGGAGCTCGGTGCTGTGTCCCGGGAGCTGGGTGCTGTGTCCCGGGAGCTGGGTGCTGTGTCCTGGGAGCTGGCTGCAGTGTCCCGGGAGATGGGTGCTGTGTCCCGGGTGCTGGGTGCTGTGTCCCGGGAGCTCGGTGCTGTGTCCCGGGTGCTGGGTGCTGTGTCCCGGGTGCTGGTTGCTGGGTGCTGTGTCCCGGGAGCTGTGTGCTGTGTCCCGGGAGCTGGGAGCTGTGTCCCGGGAGCTGGGTGCTGTGTCCCGATGCTGGGTGCTGTGTCCCGGGAGCTGGGTGCTGTGTCCCGGGAGCTGGGTGCTGTGTCCCGGGAGCTCTGTGCTGTGTCCCGATGCTGGGTGCTGTGTCCCGGGAGCTGGGTGCTATGTCCCGGGTGCTGGGTGCTGTGTCCCGGGGGCTGGGTGCTGTGTCCCGGGGAGCTGGGTGCTGTGTCCCGGGTGCTGGGTGCTGTGTCCCGGGTGCTGGGTGCTGTGTCTCTGGAGCTGGGTGCTGTGTCCCGGGTGCTGGGTGTTGTGTACCACGTGCTGGGTGGTGTGTCCCGGGTTCTGGGTGCTGTGTCCCAGGTGCTGGTTGCTGTGTCCCGGCTGCTGGGTGTTGTGTCCCGGCTGCTGGGTGCTGTGTCCCGGGAGCTGGGTGCTGTGTCCCGGGAGCTGGGAGCTATGTCCTGGGAGCTGGGTGCTATGTCCCGGGTGCTGGGTGCTGTGTCCCGGGAGCTGGGAGCTTTGTCCTGGGAGCTGGGTGCTGTGTCCCGGGTGCTGGGTGCTGTGTCCCGGGAGCTCGGTGCTGTGTCCCGGGAGCTGGGTGCTGTGTCCCAAGAGCTGGGTGCTGTGTCCCGGCAGCTGGGTGCTGTGTCCCGATGCTGGGTACTGTGTGCCGGGAGCTGGGTGCTGTGTCCCGGGTGCTGGGTGCTGTGTCCCGGGTGCTGGGTGCTGTGTCCCGGTGCTGGGTGCTGTGTCCCGATGCTGGGTGCTGTGTCCCGGGAGCTGGGTGCTGTGTCCCGGGAGCTGGCTGCAGTGTCCCGGGAGATGGGTGCTGTGTCCCGGGTGCTGGGTGCTGTGTCCCGGGAGCTCGGTGCTGTGTCCCGGGTGCTGGGTGCTGTGTCCCGGGTGCTGGTTGCTGGGTGCTGTGTCCCGGGAGCTGTGTGCTGTGTCCCGGGAGCTGGGAGCTGTGTCCCGGGAGCTGGGTGCTGTGTCCCGATGCTGGGTGCTGTGTCCCGGGAGCTGGGTGCTGTGTCCCGGGAGCTGGGTGCTGTGTCCCGGGAGCTCTGTGCTGTGTCCCGATGCTGGGTGCTGTGTCCCGGGAGCTGGGTGCTATGTCCCGGGTGCTGGGTGCTGTGTCCCGGGAGCTGGGTACTGTGACCCTGGGAGCTGGGTGCTGTGTCCTGGGTGCTGGATGCTGTGTCCCGGGTGCTGGGTGCTGTGTCCCGGGAGCTGGGTGCTGTGTCCCGGGAGCTGGGAGCTGGGTGCTGTGTCCCGGGAGCTGGGTGCTGTGTCCCGAGAGCTGGGTGCTGTGTGCTGTGTCCCGGAAGCTGGGTGCTGTGTCCCGGGAGCTGGGTGCTGTGTCCCGGGTGCTGGGTGCTTTGTCCCGGGTGCTGGGTGCTGTGTCCCGGGAGCCGGGAACTGGGTGCTGTGTCCTGGGTGCTGGGTACTGTATCCCTGGTGCTGGGTGCTGTGTCCCGGGAGCTGGATGCTCTGTCCTGGGAGCTGGGTGCTATGTCCCGGAAGCTGGGTGCTGTGTCCCGGGAGCTGGAAGCTGTGTCCCGGGTGCTGGGTGCTGTGGCCTGGGTGCTGCGTGCTGGGTGCTGTGTCCCGGGTGCTGGGTGCTGTGTCCCGGGAGCTCGGTGCTGTGTCCCGGGAGCTGGGTGCTGTGTCCCGGGTGCTGGGTGCTGTGTCCCAGGTGCTGGTTGCTGTGTCCCGGCTGCTGGGTGCTGTGTCCCGGGTGCTGGGTGCTGTGTCCCGGGAGCTGGATGCTCTGTCCTGGGAGCTGGGTGCTATGTCCCGGGTGCTGGGTGCTGTGGCCTGGGTGCTGCGTGCTGGGTGCTGTGTCCCGGGTGCTGGGTGCTGTGTCCCGGGAGCTCGGTGCTGTGTCCCGGGAGCTGGGTGCTGTGTCCCGGGAGCTGGGTGCTGTGTCCTGGGAGCTGGCTGCAGTGTCCCGGGAGATGGGTGCTGTGTCCCGGGTGCTGGGTGCTGTGTCCCGGGAGCTCGGTGCTGTGTCCCGGGTGCTGGGTGCTGTGTCCCGGGTGCTGGTTGCTGGGTGCTGTGTCCCGGGAGCTGTGTGCTGTGTCCCGGGAGCTGGGAGCTGTGTCCCGGGAGCTGGGTGCTGTGTCCCGATGCTGGGTGCTGTGTCCCGGGAGCTGGGTGCTGTGTCCCGGGAGCTGGGTGCTGTGTCCCGGGAGCTCTGTGCTGTGTCCCGATGCTGGGTGCTGTGTCCCGGGAGCTGGGTGCTATGTCCCGGGTGCTGGGTGCTGTGTCCCGGGGGCTGGGTGCTGTGTCCCGGGGAGCTGGGTGCTGTGTCCCGGGTGCTGGGTGCTGTGTCCCGGGTGCTGGGTGCTGTGTCTCTGGAGCTGGGTGCTGTGTCCCGGGTGCTGGGTGTTGTGTACCACGTGCTGGGTGGTGTGTCCCGGGTGCTGGGTGCTGTGTCCCGGGTGCTGGGTGCTGTGTCCCGGGAGCTGGGTGCTGTGTCCCGGGAGATGGGTGCTGTGTCCCGGGTGCTGGGTGCTGTGTCCCGGGAGCTCGGTGCTGTGTCCCGGGTGCTGGGTGCTGTGTCCCGGGTGCTGGTTGCTGGGTGCTGTGTCCCGGGAGCTGTGTGCTGTGTCCCGGGAGCTGGGAGCTGTGTCCCGGGAGCTGGGTGCTGTGTCCCGATGCTGGGTGCTGTGTCCCGGGAGCTGGGTGCTGTGTCCCGGGAGCTGGGTGCTGTGTCCCGGGAGCTCTGTGCTGTGTCCCGATGCTGGGTGCTGTGTCCCGGGAGCTGGGTGCTATGTCCCGGGTGCTGGGTGCTGTGTCCCGGGGGCTGGGTGCTGTGTCCCGGGGAGCTGGGTGCTGTGTCCCGGGTGCTGGGTGCTGTGTCCCGGGTGCTGGGTGCTGTGTCTCTGGAGCTGGGTGCTGTGTCCCGGGTGCTGGGTGTTGTGTACCACGTGCTGGGTGGTGTGTCCCGGGTGCTGGGTGCTGTGTCCCAGGTGCTGGTTGCTGTGTCCCGGCTGCTGGGTGTTGTGTCCCGGCTGCTGGGTGCTGTGTCCCGGGAGCTGGGTGCTGTGTCCCGGGAGCTGGGAGCTATGTCCTGGGAGCTGGGTGCTATGTCCCGGGTGCTGGGTGCTGTGTCCCGGGAGCTGGGAGCTTTGTCCTGGGAGCTGGGTGCTGTGTCCCGGGTGCTGGGTGCTGTGTCCCGGGAGCTCGGTGCTGTGTCCCGGGAGCTGGGTGCTGTGTCCCAAGAGCTGGGTGCTGTGTCCCGGCAGCTGGGTGCTGTGTCCCGATGCTGGGTACTGTGTGCCGGGAGCTGGGTGCTGTGTCCCGGGTGCTGGGTGCTGTGTCCCGGGTGCTGGGTGCTGTGTCCCGGTGCTGGGTGCTGTGTCCCGATGCTGGGTGCTGTGTCCCGGGAGCTGGGTGCTGTGTCCCGGGAGCTGGCTGCAGTGTCCCGGGAGATGGGTGCTGTGTCCCGGGTGCTGGGTGCTGTGTCCCGGGAGCTCGGTGCTGTGTCCCGGGTGCTGGGTGCTGTGTCCCGGGTGCTGGTTGCTGGGTGCTGTGTCCCGGGAGCTGTGTGCTGTGTCCCGGGAGCTGGGAGCTGTGTCCCGGGAGCTGGGTGCTGTGTCCCGATGCTGGGTGCTGTGTCCCGGGAGCTGGGTGCTGTGTCCCGGGAGCTGGGTGCTGTGTCCCGGGAGCTCTGTGCTGTGTCCCGATGCTGGGTGCTGTGTCCCGGGAGCTGGGTGCTATGTCCCGGGTGCTGGGTGCTGTGTCCCGGGAGCTGGGTGCTGTGACCCTGGGAGCTGGGTGCTGTGTCCTGGGTGCTGGATGCTGTGTCCCGGGTGCTGGGTGCTGTGTCCCGGGAGCTGGGTGCTGTGTCCCGGGAGCTGGGAGCTGGGTGCTGTGTCCCGGGAGCTGGGTGCTGTGTCCCGAGAGCTGGGTGCTGTGTGCTGTGTCCCGGAAGCTGGGTGCTGTGTCCCGGGAGCTGGGTGCTGTGTCCCGGGTGCTGGGTCATTTGTCCCGGGTGCTGGGTGCTGTGTCCCGGGAGCCGGGAACTGGGTGCTGTGTCCTGGGTGCTGGGTACTGTATCCCTGGTGCTGGGTGCTGAGTCCCGGGAGCTCTGTGCTGTGTCCCGATGCTGGGTGCTGTGTCCCGGGAGCTGGGTGCTGTGACTCGGGAGCTGGGTTCTGTGTCCCGGGGAGCTGTGTGCTGTGTCCCGGGTGCTGGGTGCTGTGACCCGGGTGCTGTGTGCTGTGTCCTGGGAGCTCGGTGCTGTGTCCCGGGAGCTGGGTGCTGGGTGCTGTGTCCCGGGAGCTGGATGCTCTGTCCTGGGAGCTGGGTGCTATGTCCCGGAAGCTGGGTGCTGTGTCCCGGGAGCTGGAAGCTGTGTCCCGGGTGCTGGGTGCTGTGGCCTGGGTGCTGCGTGCTGGGTGCTGTGTCCCGGGTGCTGGGTGCTGTGTCCCGGGAGCTCGGTGCTGTGTCCCGGGAGCTGGGTGCTGTGTCCCGAGTGCTGGGTGCTGTGTCCCAGGTGCTGGTTGCTGTGTCCCGGCTGCTGGGTGCTGTGTCCCGGGTGCTGGGTGCTGTGTCCCGGGAGCTGGATGCTCTGTCCTGGGAGCTGGGTGCTATGTCCCGGGTGCTGGGTGCTGTGGCCTGGGTGCTGCGTGCTGGGTGCTGTGTCCCGGGTGCTGGGTGCTGTGTCCCGGGAGCTCGGTGCTGTGTCCCGGGAGCTGGGTGCTGTGTCCCGGGAGCTGGGTGCTGTGTCCTGGGAGCTGGCTGCAGTGTCCCGGGAGATGGGTGCTGTGTCCCGGGTGCTGGGTGCTGTGTCCCGGGAGCTCGGTGCTGTGTCCCGGGTGCTGGGTGCTGTGTCCCGGGTGCTGGTTGCTGGGTGCTGTGTCCCGGGAGCTGTGTGCTGTGTCCCGGGAGCTGGGAGCTGTGTCCCGGGAGCTGGGTGCTGTGTCCCGATGCTGGGTGCTGTGTCCCGGGAGCTGGGTGCTGTGTCCCGGGAGCTGGGTGCTGTGTCCCGGGAGCTCTGTGCTGTGTCCCGATGCTGGGTGCTGTGTCCCGGGAGCTGGGTGCTATGTCCCGGGTGCTGGGTGCTGTGTCCCGGGGGCTGGGTGCTGTGTCCCGGGGAGCTGGGTGCTGTGTCCCGGGTGCTGGGTGCTGTGTCCCGGGTGCTGGGTGCTGTGTCTCTGGAGCTGGGTGCTGTGTCCCGGGTGCTGGGTGTTGTGTACCACGTGCTGGGTGGTGTGTCCCGGGTGCTGGGTGCTGTGTCCCGGGTGCTGGGTGCTGTGTCCCGGGAGCTGGGTGCTGTGTCCCGGGAGCTGGGTGCTGGGTGCTGTGTTCCGGGAGCTGGGTGCTGTGTCCTGGGAGCTGGGTGCTTTGTCACGGGTGCCGGGTGCTGTGTCCCGGGTGCTGGGTGCTGGGTGCTGTGTCCCGGAAGCTGGGTGCTGTGTCCCGGGAGCTGGAAGCTGTGTCCCGGGAGCTGGGTGCTGTGTCCCGGGAGCTGGGTGCTGTGTCCCGGGTGCTGGGTGCTGTGTCCCGGGAGCTCGGTGCTGTGTCCCGGGAGCTGGGTGCTGTGTCCCGGGAGCTCAGTGCTGTGTCCCGATGCTGGGTGCTGTGTCCCGGGAGCTGGGTGCTGTGTCCCGGGAGCTGGGTGCTGAGTCCCGGGGAGCTGGGTGCTGTGTCCCAGGTGCTGGGTGCTGTGTCCCAGGTGCAGGGTGCTGTGTCCCGATGCTGGGTGCTGTGACCCGGTGCTAGGTGTTGTGTCCCGATGCTGGGTGCTGCGTCCCGGGAGCTCTGTGCTGTGTCCCGATGCTGGGTGTTGTGTCCCGGGAGCTGGGTGCTGTGTCCCGGGTGCTGGGTGCTGTGTGCCGGGAGCTGGGTGCTGTGTCCCGGGAGCTCTGTGCTGTGTCGCGGGGAGCTGGGTGCTGTGTCCCGGGTGCTGGGTGCTGTGTGCCAGGTGCTGGGTGCTGTGTCCCGGGTGCTGGATGCCGTGTCCCGGGTGCTGGGTGCTGTGTCCCGGGCGCTGTGTGCTGTGTCCCTGGTGCTGGGTGCTGGGTGCTGTGTCTCGGGAGCTGGGTGCTGTGTCCCGGGAGCTGGGTGCTGGGTGCTGTGTCCCGGGAGCTGGGTGCTGTGTCCTGGGAGCTGGGTGCTATGTCACGGGTGCTGGGTGCTGTGTCCCGGGTGCTGGGTGCTGGGTGTTGTGTCCCGGGAGCTGGGTGCTGTGTCCCGTGAGCTGGGAGCTGTGTCCCGGGAGCTGGGTGCTGTGTCCCGGGAGCTGGGTGCAGTGTCCCGGGAGCTGGGTGCTGTGTCCCGGGTGCTGGGTGCTGTGTCCCGGGAGCTCGGTGCTGTGTCCCGGGAGCTGGGTGCTGTGTCCCGGGAGCTGCGTGCTGTATCCCGGGGAGCTGGGTGCTGTGTCCCGGGTGCTGTGTCCCAGGTGCTTTGTGCTGTGTCCCGGGTGCTGTGTGCTGTGTCCCGGGTGCTGGGTGCTGTGTCCCGGGAGCTGGGTGCTGTGTCCCGGGAGCTGGGTGCTGGGTGCTGTGTCCCGGGAGCTGGATGCTCTGTCCTGGGAGCTGGGTGCTATGTCCCGGGTGCTGGGTGCTGTGGCCTGGGTGCTGCGTGCTGGGTGCTGTGTCCCGGGTGCTGGGTGCTGTGTCCCGGGAACTGGGTGCTGTGTCCCGGGAGCTGGGTGCTGTGTCCCGGCAGCTGGGTGCTGTGTCCCGATGCTGGGTGCTGTGTGCCGGGAGCTGGGTGCTGTGTCCCGGGTGCTGGGTGCTGTGTCCGGGTGCTGGGTGCTGTGTCCCGATGCTGGGTGCTGTGTCCCGATGCTGGGTGCTGTGTCCCGGGAGCTCTGTACTGTGTTCCGATGCTGGGTGCTGTGTCCCGGGAGCTGGGTGCTGTGTCCCGGGAGCTGGGTGCTGTGTCCCGGGTGCTGGGTGCTGTGTCTTGGGAGCTGGGTGCTATGTCCCGGGGAGCTGGGTGCTGTGTCCCGGGAGCTGGGTGATGTGTCCCGGGACCTAGGTGCTGTGTCCCGGGAGCTGGGTGCTGTGTCCCGGGAGCTGGGTGCTGTGTCCCGAGAGCTGGGTGCTGTGTGCTGTGTCCCGGAAGCTGGGTGCTGTGTCCCGGGAGCTGGGTGCTGTGTCCCGGGTGCTGGGTGCTGTGTCCCGGGTGCTGGGTGCTGTGTCCCGGGAGCCGGGAACTGGGTGCTGTGTCCTGGGTGCTGGGTACTGTATCCCGGGTGCTGGGTGCTGAGTCCCGGGAGCTCGGTGCTGTGTCCCGATGCTGGGTGCTGTGTCCCGGGAGCTGGGTGCTGTGACTCGGGAGCTGGGTTCTGTGTCCCGGGGAGCTGTGTGCTGTGTCCCGGGTGCTGGGTGCTGTGACCCGGGTGCTGTGTGCTGTGTCCTGGGAGCTCGGTGCTGTGTCCCGGGAGCTCGGTGCTGTGTCCCGGCAGCGGGGTGCTGTGTCCCGGGAGCTCTGTGCTGTGTCCCGATGCTGGTGAAGTGTCCCGGGATCTGGGTGCTGTGTCCCGGGAGCTGGGTGCTGTGTCCCGGGGAGCTGGGTGCTGTGTCCCGGGTGCTGGGTGCTGTGTCCCGGGTGCTGGGTGCTGTGTCCCGATGCTGGGTGCTCTGTCCCGGTGCTGGGTGCTCTGTCCCGATGCTGGGTGCTGCGTCACGGGAGCTCTGTGCTATGTCCCGATGCTGGGTGCTGTGTCCCGGGAGCGGGGTGCTGTGTCCCGGGTGCTGGGTGCTGTGTCCCGGGTGCTGGTTGCTGGGTGCTGTGTCCCGGGAGCTGTGTGCTGTGTCCCGTGAGCTGGGAGCTGTGTCCCGGGAGCTGGGTGCTGTGTCCCGGGAGCTGGCTGCAGTGTCCCGGGAGCTGGGTGCTGTGTCCCGGGTGCTGGGTGCTGTGTCCCGGGAGCTCGGTGCTGTGTCCCGGGAGCTGGGTGCTGTGTCCCGGGAGCTGGATGCTCTGTCCTGGGAGCTGGGTGCTATGTCCCGGGTGCTGGGTGCTGTGTCCCGGGAGCTGGGAGCTTTGTCCTGGGAGCTGGGTGCTGTGTCCCGGGTGCTGGGTGCTGTGTCCCGGGAGCTCGGTGCTGTGTCCCGGGTGCTGGGTGCTGTGTCCGGGGTGCTGGGTGCTGTGTCCCGGTGCTGGGTGCTGTGTCCCGATGCTGGGTGCTGTGTCCCGGGAGCTGGGTGCTGTGTCCCGGGAGCTGGCTGCAGTGTCCCGGGAGATGGGTGCTGTGTCCCGGGTGCTGGGTGCTGTGTCCCTGGAGCTCGGTGCTGTGTCCCGGGTGCTGGGTGCTGTGTCCCGGGTGCTGGTTACTGGGTGCTGTGTCCCGGGAGCTGGGTGCTGTGTCCCGTGAGCTGGGAGCTGTGTCCCGGGAGCTGGGTGCTGTGTCCCGGGAGCTGGCTGCAGTGTCCCGGGAGCTCTGTGCTGTGTCCCGATGCTGGGTGCTGTGTCCCGGGAGCTGGGTGCTGTGTCCCGGGAGCTGGGTGCTGAGTCCCGGGGAGATGGGTGCTGTGTCCCAGGTGCTGGGTGCTGTGTCCCAGGTGCAGGGTGCTGTGTCCCGATGCTGGGTGCTGTGACCCGGTGCTAGGTGTTGTGTCCCGATGCTGGGTGCTGCGTCCCGGGAGCTCTGTGCTGTGTCCCGATGCTGGGTGTTGTGTCCCGGGAGCTGGGTGCTGTGTCCCGGGTGCTGGGTGCTGTGTGCCGGGAGCTGGGTGCTGTGTCCCGGGAGCTCTGTGCTGTGTCGCGGGGAGCTGGGTGCTGTGTCCCGGGTGCTGGGTGCTGTGTGCCAGGTGCTGGGTGCTGTGTCCCGGGTGCTGGATGCTGTGTCCCGGGTGCTGGGTGCTGTGTCCCGGGCGCTGTGTGCTGTGTCCCTGGTGCTGGGTGCTGGGTGCTGTGTCTCGGGAGCTGGGTGCTGTGTCCCGGGAGCTGGGTGCTGGGTGCTGTGTCCCGGGAGCTGGGTGCTGTGTCCTGGGAGCTGGGTGCTATGTCACGGGTGCTGGGTGCTGTGTCCCGGGTGCTGGGTGCTGGGTGTTGTGTCCCGGGAGCTGGGTGCTGTGTCCCGTGAGCTGGGAGCTGTGTCCCGGGAGCTGGGTGCTGTGTCCCGGGAGCTGGGTGCAGTGTCCCGGGTGCTGGGTGCTGTGTCCCGGGAGCTCGGTGCTGTGTCCCGGGAGCTGGGTGCTGTGTCCCGGGAGCTGCGTGCTGTATCCCGGGGAGCTGGGTGCTGTGTCCCGGGTGCTGTGTCCCAGGTGCTTGGTGCTGCGTCCCGGGTGCTGTGTGCTGTGTCCCGGGTGCTGGGTGCTGTGTCCCGGGAGCTGGATGCTCTGTCCTGGGAGCTGGGTGCTATGTCCCGGGTGCTGGGTGCTGTGGCCTGGGTGCTGCGTGCTGGGTGCTGTGTCCCGGGTGCTGGGTGCTGTGTCCCGGGAACTGGGTGCTGTGTCCCGGGAGCTGGGTGCTGTGTCCCGGCAGCTGGGTGCTGTGTCCCGATGCTGGGTGCTGTGTGCCGGGAGCTGGGTGCTGTGTCCCGGGTGCTGGGTGCTGTGTCCGGGTGCTGGGTGCTGTGTCCCGATGCTGGGTGCTGTGTCCCGATGCTGGGTGCTGTGTCCCGGGAGCTCTGTACTGTGTTCCGATGCTGGGTGCTGTGTCCCGGGAGCTGGGTGCTGTGTCCCGGGAGCTGGGTGCTGTGTCCCGGGTGCTGGATGCTGTGTCCCGGGAGCTGGGTGCTATGTCCCGGGGAGCTGGGTGCTGTGTCCCGGGAGCTGGGTGATGTGTCCCGGGACCTAGGTGCTGTGTCCCGGGAGCTGGGTGCTGTGTCCCGGGAGCTGGGTGCTGTGTCCCGAGAGCTGGGTGCTGTGTGCTGTGTCCCGGAAGCTGGGTGCTGTGTCCCGGGAGCTGGGTGCTGTGTCCCGGGTGCTGGGTGCTGTGTCCCGGGTGCTGGGTGCTGTGTCCCGGGAGCCGGGAACTGGGTGCTGTGTCCTGGGTGCTGGGTACTGTATCCCGGGTGCTGGGTGCTGAGTCCCGGGAGCTCTGTGCTGTGTCCCGATGCTGGGTGCTGTGTCCCGGGAGCTGGGTTCTGTGTCCCGGGGAGCTGTGTGCTGTGTCCCGGGTGCTGGGTGCTGTGACCCGGGTGCTGTGTGCTGTGTCCTGGGAGCTCGGTGCTGTGTCCCGGGAGCTCGGTGCTGTGTCCCGGCAGCGGGGTGCTGTGTCCCGGGAGCTCTGTGCTGTGTCCCGATGCTGGTGAAGTGTCCCGGGATCTGGGTGCTGTGTCCCGGGAGCTGGGTGCTGTGTCCCGGGGAGCTGGGTGCTGTGTCCCGGGTGCTGGGTGCTGTGTCCCGGGTGCTGGGTGCTGTGTCCCGATGCTGGGTGCTCTGTCCCGGTGCTGGGTGCTCTGTCCCGATGCTGGGTGCTGCGTCACGGGAGCTCTGTGCTATGTCCCGATGCTGGGTGCTGTGTCCCGGGAGCGGGGTGCTGTGTCCCGGGTGCTGGGTGCTGTGTCCCGGGTGCTGGTTGCTGGGTGCTGTGTCCCGGGAGCTGGGTGCTGTGTCCCGTGAGCTGGGAGCTGTGTCCCGGGAGCTGGGTGCTGTGTCCCGGGAGCTGGCTGCAGTGTCCCGGGAGCTGGGTGCTGTGTCCCGGGTGCTGGGTGCTGTGTCCCGGGAGCTCGGTGCTGTGTCCCGGGAGCTGGGTGCTGTGTCCCGGGAGCTGGATGCTCTGTCCTGGGAGCTGGGTGCTATGTCCCGGGTGCTGGATGCTGTGTCCCGGGAGCTGGGTGCTTTGTCCTGGGAGCTGGGTGCTGTGTCCCGGGTGCTGGGTGCTGTGTCCCTGGAGCTCGGTGCTGTGTCCCGGGTGCTGGGTGCTGTGTCCGGGGTGCTGGGTGCTGTGTCCCGGTGCTGGGTGCTGTGTCCCGATGCTGGGTGCTGTGTCCCGGGAGCTGGGTGCTGTGTCCCGGGAGCTGGCTGCAGTGTCCCGGGAGATGGGTGCTGTGTCCCGGGTGCTGGGTGCTGTGTCCCTGGAGCTCGGTGCTGTGTCCCGGGTGCTGGGTGCTGTGTCCCGGGTGCTGGTTACTGGGTGCTGTGTCCCGGGAGCTGGGTGCTGTGTCCCGTGAGCTGGGAGCTGTGTCCCGGGAGCTGGGTGCTGTGTCCCGGGAGCTGGCTGCAGTGTCCCGGGAGCTGGGTGCTGGGTGCTGTGTCCCGGGAGCTGGATGCTCTGTCCTGGGAGCTGGGTGCTATGTCCCGGGTGCTGGGTGCTGTGTCCCGGGAGCTGGGAGCTGTGTCCTGGGAGCTGGGTGCTGTGTCCCGGGCTCTGGGTGCTGTGTCCCGGGAGCTCGGTGCTGTGTCCCGGGAGCTCGGTGCTGTGTCCCGGGAGCTGGATGCTGTGTCCCGGGAGCTGGGTGCTGTGTCCCGGGTGCTGGGTGCTTTGTCCCGGGAGCTGGGTGCTGTGTCCCGGGAGCTGGGTGCTGTGTCCCGGGTGCTGGGTGCTGTGTCCCGGGTGCTGGGTGCTGTGTCCCGGGAGCTGGATGCTCTGTCCTGGGAGCTGGCGCTATGTCCCGGGTGCTGGGTGCTGTGTCCCGGGAGCTGGGAGCTGTGTCCTGGGAGCTGGGTGCTGTGTCCCGGGTTCTGGGTGCTGTGTCCCGGGAGCTCGGTGCTGTGTCCCGGGAGCTGGGTGCTGTGTCCCGGGAGCTGGGTGCTGTGTCCCGGCAGCTGGGTGCTGTGTCCCGATGCTGGGTACTGTGTGCCGGGAGCTGGGTGCTGTGTCCCGGGTGCTGGGTGCTGTGTCCCGGGTGCTGGGTGCTGTGTCCCGGTGCTGGGTGCTGTGTCCCGATGCTGGGTGCTGTGTCCCGTGAGCTCTGTGCTGTGTTCCGATGCTGGGTGCTGTATCCCGGGAGCTGGGTGCTATGTCCCTGGTGCTGGATGCTATGTCCCTGGTGCTGGGTGCTGTGTGCTGTTTCCCGGGAGCTGGGTGCTGTGTCCCAGGAGCTGGGTGCTGTGTCCCGGGAGCTGGGTGCTGTGTCCCGGGAGCTGGGTGCTGGGTGCTGTGACCCTGGTGCTGGGTGCTGTGTTCCGGGAGCTGGGTGATGTGTCCCGGGAGCTAGGTGCTGTGTCCCGGGAGCTGGGTGCTGTGTCCCGGGAGCTGGGTGCTGTGTCCCGAGAGCTGGGTGCTGTGTGCTGTGTCCCGGAAGCTGGGTGCTGTGTCCCGGGAGCTGGGTGCTGTATCCCGGGTGCTGGGTGCTGTGTCTCGGGTGCTGGGTGCTGTGTCCCTGGAGCTGGGTGCTGGGTGCTGTATCCCGGAAGCTGGGTGCTGTGTTCCGGGAGCTGGGTGTTATGTCCCGTGTGCTGGGTGCTGTGTCCCGGGAGCTGGGTGCTGTGTCCTGTGTGCTGCGTGCTGTGACCCGGGAGCTGGCTGCTGTGTCCCGGGTGCTTGGTGCTGTCTCCTGGGTGCCGGGAGCTGGGTGCTGTGTCCCGGGTGCTGGGTGCTGTGTCCCGGGTGCTGGGTGCTGTGTCCCGTGTGCTGGGTGCTGTGTCCCGGGAACTGGGTGCTGTGTCCTGGGTGCTGGGTACTGTATCCCGGGTGCTGGGTGCTGTGTCCCAGGTGCTGGGTGCTGTGTCCCGGTGCTGGGTGCTGTGTCCTGATGCTGGGTGCTGTGTCCCGGGAGCTGGGTGCTGTGTCCCGGGAGCTGGGTGTTGTGTCCCGATGCTCAGTGCTGTGTCCCGGGAGCAGGGTGCTGTGTCCCGGGAGCTGGGTGCTGTGTCCCGGGAGCTGGGTGCTGTGTCCCGGGAGCTGGGTGCTGTGTCCCGGGGAGCTGGGTGCTGTGTCCCGGGTGCTGGATGCTGTGTCCCGGGTGCTGGGTGCTGTGTCCCGGGAGCTGGGAGCTGGGTGCTGTGTCCCGGGAGCTGGGTGCTGTGTCCCGAGAGCTGGGTGCTGTGTGCTGTGTCCCGGAAGCTGGGTGCTGTGTCCCGGGAGCTGGGTGCTGTGTCCCGGGTGCTGGGTGCTTTGTCCCGGGTGCTGGGTGCTGTGTCCCGGGAGCCGGGAACTGGGTGCTGTGTCCTGGGTGCTGGGTACTGTATCCCTGGTGCTGGGTGCTGAGTCCCGGGAGCTCTGTGCTGTGTCCCGATGCTGGGTGCTGTGTCCCGGGAGCTGGGTGCTGTGACTCGGGAGCTGGGTTCTGTGTCCCGGGGAGCTGTGTGCTGTGTCCCGGGTGCTGGGTGCTGTGACCTGGGTGCTGTGTGCTGTGTCCTGGGAGCTCGGTGCTGTGTCCCGGGAGCTGGGTGCTGGGTGCTGTGTCCCGGGAGCTGGATGCTCTGTCCTGGGAGCTGGGTGCTATGTCCCGGGTGCTGGGTGCTGTGTCCCGGGAGCTGGGAGCTTTGTCCTGGGAGCTGGGTGCTGTGTCCCGGGTGCTGGGTGCTGTGTCCCGGGAGCTCGGTGCTGTGTCCCGGGAGCTGGGTGCTGTGTCCCAAGAGCTGGGTGCTGTGTCCCGGCAGCTGGGTGCTGTGTCCCGATGCTGGGTACTGTGTCCCGGGAGCTGGGTGCTGTGTCCCGGGAGCTGGCTGCAGTGTCCCGGGAGATGGGTGCTGTGTCCCGGGTGCTGGGTGCTGTGTCCCGGGAGCTCGGTGCTGTGTCCCGGGTGCTGGGTGCTGTGTCCCGGGTGCTGGTTGCTGGGTGCTGTGTCCCGGGAGCTGTGTGCTGTGTCCCGGGAGCTGGGAGCTGTGTCCCGGGAGCTGGGTGCTGTGTCCCGATGCTGGGTGCTGTGTCCCGGGAGCTGGGTGCTGTGTCCCGGGAGCTGGGTGCTGTGTCCCGGGAGCTCTGTGCTGTGTCCCGATGCTGGGTGCTGTGTCCCGGGAGCTGGGTGCTATGTCCCGGGTGCTGGGTGCTGTGTCCCGGGAGCTGGGTGCTGTGTCGCTGGGAGCTGGGTGCTGTGTCCCGGGTGCTGGATGCTGTGTCCCGGGTGCTGGGTGCTGTGTCCCGGGAGCTGGGTGCTGTGTCCCGGGAGCTGGGAGCTGGGTGCTGTGTCCCGGGAGCTGGGTGCTGTGTCCCGAGAGCTGGGTGCTGTGTGCTGTGTCCCGGAAGCTGGGTGCTGTGTCCCGGGAGCTGGGTGCTGTGTCCCGGGTGCTGGGTGCTTTGTCCCGGGTGCTGGGTGCTGTGTCCCGGGAGCCGGGAACTGGGTGCTGTGTCCTGGGTGCTGGGTACTGTATCCCTGGTGCTGGGTGCTGAGTCCCGGGAGCTCTGTGCTGTGTCCCGATGCTGGGTGCTGTGTCCCGGGAGCTGGGTGCTGTGACTCGGGAGCTGGGTTCTGTGTCCCGGGGAGCTGTGTGCTGTGTCCCGGGTGCTGGGTGCTGTGACCCGGGTGCTGTGTGCTGTGTCCTGGGAGCTCGGTGCTGTGTCCCGGGAGCTGGGTGCTGGGTGCTGTGTCCCGGGAGCTGGATGCTCTGTCCTGGGAGCTGGGTGCTATGTCCCGGAAGCTGGGTGCTGTGTCCCGGGAGCTGGAAGCTGTGTCCCGGGTGCTGGGTGCTGTGTCCTGGGTGCTGCGTGCTGGGTGCTGTGTCCCGGGTGCTGGGTGCTGTGTCCCGGGAGCTCGGTGCTGTGTCCCGGGAGCTGGGTGCTGTGTCCCGAGTGCTGGGTGCTGTGTCCCAGGTGCTGGTTGCTGTGTCCCGGCTGCTGGGTGCTGTGTCCCGGGTGCTGGGTGCTGTGTCCCGGGAGCTGGATGCTCTGTCCTGGGAGCTGGGTGCTATGTCCCGGGTGCTGGGTGCTGTGGCCTGGGTGCTGCGTGCTGGGTGCTGTGTCCCGGGTGCTGGGTGCTGTGTCCCGGGAGCTCGGTGCTGTGTCCCGGGAGCTGGGTGCTGTGTCCCGGGAGCTGGGTGCTGTGTCCTGGGAGCTGGCTGCAGTGTCCCGGGAGATGGGTGCTGTGTCCCGGGTGCTGGGTGCTGTGTCCCGGGAGCTCGGTGCTGTGTCCCGGGTGCTGGGTGCTGTGTCCCGGGTGCTGGTTGCTGGGTGCTGTGTCCCGGGAGCTGTGTGCTGTGTCCCGGGAGCTGGGAGCTGTGTCCCGGGAGCTGGGTGCTGTGTCCCGATGCTGGGTGCTGTGTCCCGGGAGCTGGGTGCTGTGTCCCGGGAGCTGGGTGCTGTGTCCCGGGAGCTCTGTGCTGTGTCCCGATGCTGGGTGCTGTGTCCCGGGAGCTGGGTGCTATGTCCCGGGTGCTGGGTGCTGTGTCCCGGGGGCTGGGTGCTGTGTCCCGGGGAGCTGGGTGCTGTGTCCCGGGTGCTGGGTGCTGTGTCCCGGGTGCTGGGTGCTGTGTCTCTGGAGCTGGGTGCTGTGTCCCGGGTGCTGGGTGTTGTGTACCACGTGCTGGGTGGTGTGTCCCGGGTGCTGGGTGCTGTGTCCCGGGTGCTGGGTGCTGTGTCCCGGGCACTGTGTGCTGTGTCCCTGGTGCTGGGTGCTGTGTCCCGGGAGCTGGGTGCTGTGTCCCGGGAGCTGGGTGCTGGGTGCTGTGTTCCGGGAGCTGGGTGCAGTGTCCTGGGAGCTGGGTGCTTTGTCACGGGTGCCGGGTGCTGTGTCCCGGGTGCTGGGTGCTGGGTGCTGTGTCCCGGAAGCTGGGTGCTGTGTCCCGGGAGCTGGGTGCTGTGTCCCGGGAGCTGGGTGCTGTGTCCCGGGTGCTGGGTGCTGTGTCCCGGGAGCTCGGTGCTGTGTCCCGGGAGCTGGGTGCTGTGTCCCGGGAGCTCTGTGCTGTGTCCCGATGCTGGGTGCCGTGTCCCGGGAGCTGGGTGCTGTGTCCCGGGAGCTGGGTGCTCAGTCCCGGGGAGATGGGTGCTGTGTCCCAGGTGCTGGGTGCTGTGTCCCAGGTGCAGGGTGCTGTGTCCCGATGCTGGGTGCTGTGACCCGGTGCTAGGTGTTGTGTCCCGATGCTGGGTGCTGCGTCCCGGGAGCTCTGTGCTGTGTCCCGATGCTGGGTGTTGTGTCCCGGGAGCTGGGTGCTGTGTCCCGGGTGCTGGGTGCTGTGTGCCGGGAGCTGGGTGCTGTGTCCCGGGAGCTCTGTGCTGTGTCGCGGGGAGCTGGGTGCTGTGTCCCGGGTGCTGGGTGCTGTGTGCCAGGTGCTGGGTGCTGTGTCCCGGGTGCTGGATGCTGTGTCCCGGGTGCTGGGTGCTGTGTCCCGGGCGCTGTGTGCTGTGTCCCTGGTGCTGGGTGCTGGGTGCTGTGTCTCGGGAGCTGGGTGCTGTGTCCCGGGAGCTGGGTGCTGGGTGCTGTGTCCCGGGAGCTGGGTGCTGTGTCCTGGGAGCTGGGTGCTATGTCACGGGTGCTGGGTGCTGTGTCCCGGGTGCTGGATGCTGGGTGTTGTGTCCCGGGAGCTGGGTGCTGTGTCCCGTGAGCTGGGAGCTGTGTCCCGGGAGCTGGGTGCTGTGTCCCGGGAGCTGGGTGCAGTGTCCCGGGAGCTGGGTGCTGTGTCCCGGGAGCTGGGTGCTGTGTCCCGGGAGCTGCGTGCTGTATCCCGGGGAGCTGGGTGCTGTGTCCCGGGTGCTGTGTCCCAGGTGCTTGGTGCTGTGTCCCGGGTGCTGTGTGCTGTGTCCCGGGTGCTGGGTGCTGTGTCCCGGGAGCTGGGTGCTGTGTCCCGGGAGCTGGGTGCTGGGTGCTGTGTCCCGGGAGCTGGATGCTCTGTCCTGGGAGCTGGGTGCTATGTCCCGGGTGCTGGGTGCTGTGGCCTGGGTGCTGCGTGCTGGGTGCTGTGTCCCGGGTGCTGGGTGCTGTGTCCCGGCAGCTGGGTGCTGTGTCCCGATGCTGGGTGCTGTGTGCCGGGAGCTGGGTGCTGTGTCCCGGGTGCTGGGTGCTGTGTCCGGGTGCTGGGTGCTGTGTCCCGATGCTGGGTGCTGTGTCCCGATGCTGGGTGCTGTGTCCCGGGAGCTCTGTACTGTGTTCCGATGCTGGGTGCTGTGTCCCGGGAGCTGGGTGCTGTGTCCCGGGAGCTGGGTGCTGTGTCCCGGGTGCTGGGTGCTGTGTCCCGGGAGCTGGGTGCTATGTCCCGGGGAGCTGGGTGCTGTGTCCCGGGAGCTGGGTGATGTGTCCCGGGACCTAGGTGCTGTGTCCCGGGAGCTGGGTGCTGTGTCCCGGGAGCTGGGTGCTGTGTCCCGAGAGCTGGGTGCTGTGTGCTGTGTCCCGGAAGCTGGGTGCTGTGTCCCGGGAGCTGGGTGCTGTGTCCCGGGTGCTGGGTGCTGTGTCCCGGGTGCTGGGTGCTGTGTCCCGGGAGCCGGGAACTGGGTGCTGTGTCCTGGGTGCTGGGTACTGTATCCCGGGTGCTGGGTGCTGAGTCCCGGGAGCTCTGTGCTGTGTCCCGATGCTGGGTGCTGTGTCCCGGGAGCTGGGTGCTGTGACTCGGGAGCTGGGTTCTGTGTCCCGGGGAGCTGTGTGCTGTGTCCCGGGTGCTGGGTGCTGTGACCCGGGTGCTGTGTGCTGTGTCCTGGGAGCTCGGTGCTGTGTCACGGCAGCTCGGTGCTGTGTCCCGGCAGCGGGGTGCTGTGTCCCGGGAGCTCTGTGCTGTGTCCCGATGCTGGTGAAGTGTCCCGGGATCTGGGTGCTGTGTCCCGGGAGCTGGGTGCTGTGTCCCGGGGAGCTGGGTGCTGTGTCCCGGGTGCTGGGTGCTGTGTCCCGGGTGCTGGGTGCTGTGTCCCGATGCTGGGTGCTCTGTCCCGGTGCTGGGTGCTCTGTCCCGATGCTGGGTGCTGCGTCAGGGGAGCTCTGTGCTATGTCCCGATGCTGGGTGCTGTGTCCCGGGAGCGGGGTGCTGTGTCCCGGGTGCTGGGTGCTGTGTCCCGGGTGCTGGTTGCTGGGTGCTGTGTCCCGGGAGCTGGGTGCTGTGTCCCGTGAGCTGGGAGCTGTGTCCCGGGAGCTGGGTGCTGTGTCCCGGGAGCTGGGTGCTGTGTCCCGGGTGCTGGGTGCTGTGTCCCGGGAGCTCGGTGCTGTGTCCCGGGAGCTGGGTGCTGTGTCCCGGGAGCTGGATGCTCTGTCCTGGGAGCTGGGTGCTATGTCCCGGGTGCTGGGTGCTGTGTCCCGGGAGCTGGGAGCTTTGTCCTGGGAGCTGGGTGCTGTGTCCCGGGTGCTGGGTGCTGTGTCCCGGGAGCTCGGTGCTGTGTCCCGGGTGCTGGGTGCTGTGTCCGGGGTGCTGGGTGCTGTGTCCCGGTGCTGGGTGCTGTGTCCCGATGCTGGGTGCTGTGTCCCGGGAGCTGGGTGCTGTGTCCCGGGAGCTGGGAGCTGTGTCCTGGGAGCTGGGTACTGTATCCCTGGTGCTGGTTGCTGAGTCCCGGGAGCTCTGTGCTGTGTCCCGATGCTGGGCGCTGTGTCCCGGGAGCTGGGTGCTGTGACTCGGGATCTGGGTTCTGTGTCCCGGGGAGCTGTGTGCTGTGTCCCGGGTGCTGGGTGCTGTGACCTGGGTGCTGTGTGCTGTGTCCTGGGAGCTCGGTGCTGTGTCCCGGGAGCTGGGTGCTGGGTGCTGTGTCCCGGGAGCTGGATGCTCTGTCCTGGGAGCTGGGTGCTATGTCCCGGAAGCTGGGTGCTGTGTCCCGGGAGCTGGAAGCTGTGTCCCGGGTGCTGGGTGCTGTGGCCTGGGTGCTGCGTGCTGGGTGCTGTGTCCCGGGTGCTGGGTGCTGTGTCCCGGGAGCTCGGTGCTGTGTCCCGGGAGCTGGGTGCTGTGTCCCGGGTGCTGGGTGCTGTGTCCCAGGTGCTGGTTGCTGTGTCCCGGCTGCTGGGTGCTGTGTCCCGGGTGCTGGGTGCTGTGTCCCGGGAGCTGGATGCTCTGTCCTGGAAGCTGGGTGCTATGTCCCGGGTGCTGGGTGCTGTGGCCTGGGTGCTGCGTGCAGGGTGCTGTGTCCCGGGTGCTGGGTGCTGTGTCCCGGGAGCTCGGTGCTGTGTCCCGGGAGCTGGGTGCTGTGTCCCGGGAGCTGGGTGCTGTGTCCTGGGAGCTGGCTGCAGTGACCCGGGAGATGGGTGCTGTGTCCCGGGTGCTGGGTGCTGTGTCCCGGGAGCTCGGTGCTGTGTCCCGGGTGCTGGGTGCTGTGTCCCGGGTGCTGGTTGCTGGGTGCTGTGTCCCGGGAGCTCTGTGCTGTGTCCCGGGAGCTGGGAGCTGTGTCCCGGGAGCTGGGTGCTGTGTCCCGATGCTGGGTGCTGTGTCCCGGGAGCTGGGTGCTGTGTCCCGGGAGCTGGGTGCTGTGTCCCGGGAGCTCTGTGCTGTGTCCCGATGCTGGGTGCTGTGTCCCGGGAGCTGGGTGCTATGTCCCGGGTGCTGGGTGCTGTGTCCCGGGGGCTGGGTGCTGTGTCCCGGGGAGCTGGGTGCTGTGTCCCGGGTGCTGGGTGCTGTGTCCCGGGTGCTGGGTGCTGTGTCTCTGGAGCTGGGTGCTGTGTCCCGGGTGCTGGGTGTTGTGTACCACGTGCTGGGTGGTGTGTCCCGGGTGCTGGGTGCTGTGTCCCAGGTGCTGGTTGCTGTGTCCCGGCTGCTGGGTGTTGTGTCCCGGCTGCTGGGTGCTGTGTCCCGGGAGCTGGGTGCTGTGTCCCGGGAGCTGGGAGCTTTGTCCTGGGAGCTGGGTGCTATGTCCCGGGTGCTGGGTGCTGTGTCCCGGGAGCTGGGAGCTTTGTCCTGGGAGCTGGGTGCTGTGTCCCGGGTGCTGGGTGCTGTGTCCCGGGAGCTCGGTGCTGTGTCCCGGGAGCTGGGTGCTGTGTCCCAAGAGCTGGGTGCTGTGTCCCGGCAGCTGGGTGCTGTGTCCCGATGCTGGGTACTGTGTCCCGGGAGCTGGGTGCTGTGTCCCGGGAGCTGGCTGCAGTGTCCCGGGAGATGGGTGCTGTGTCCCGGGTGCTGGGTGCTGTGTCCCGGGAGCTCGGTGCTGTGTCCCGGGTGCTGGGTGCTGTGTCCCGGGTGCTGGTTGCTGGGTGCTGTGTCCCGGGAGCTGGGTGCTGTGTCCCAGGGAGCTGGGTGCTGTGTCCCGGGTGCTGGGTGCTGTGTCCCGGGAGCTCGGTGCTGTGTCCCGGGTGCTGGGTGCTGTGTCCCGGGTGCTGGTTGCTGGGTGCTGTGTCCCGGGAGCTGTGTGCTGTGTCCCGGGAGCTGGGAGCTGTGTCCCGGGAGCTGGGTGCTGTGTCCCGATGCTGGGTGCTGTGTCCCGGGAGCTGGGTGCTGTGTCCCGGGAGCTGGGTGCTGTGTCCCGGGAGCTCTGTGCTGTGTCCCGATGCTGGGTGCTGTGTCCCGGGAGCTGGGTGCTATGTCCCGGGTGCTGGGTGCTGTGTCCCGGGGGCTGGGTGCTGTGTCCCGGGGAGCTGGGTGCTGTGTCCCGGGTGCTGGGTGCTGTGTCCCGGGTGCTGGGTGCTGTGTCTCTGGAGCTGGGTGCTGTGTCCCGGGTGCTGGGTGTTGTGTACCACGTGCTGGGTGGTGTGTCCCGGGTGCTGGGTGCTGTGTCCCAGGTGCTGGTTGCTGTGTCCCGGCTGCTGGGTGTTGTGTCCCGGCTGCTGGGTGCTGTGTCCCGGGAGCTGGGTGCTGTGTCCCGGGAGCTGGGAGCTTTGTCCTGGGAGCTGGGTGCTATGTCCCGGGTGCTGGGTGCTGTGTCCCGGGAGCTGGGAGCTTTGTCCTGGGAGCTGGGTGCTGTGTCCCGGGTGCTGGGTGCTGTGTCCCGGGAGCTCGGTGCTGTGTCCCGGGAGCTGGGTGCTGTGTCCCAAGAGCTGGGTGCTGTGTCCCGGCAGCTGGGTGCTGTGTCCCGATGCTGGGTACTGTGTCCCGGGAGCTGGGTGCTGTGTCCCGGGAGCTGGCTGCAGTGTCCCGGGAGATGGGTGCTGTGTCCCGGGTGCTGGGTGCTGTGTCCCGGGAGCTCGGTGCTGTGTCCCGGGTGCTGGGTGCTGTGTCCCGGGTGCTGGTTGCTGGGTGCTGTGTCCCGGGAGCTGTGTGCTGTGTCCCGGGAGCTGGGAGCTGTGTCCCGGGAGCTGGGTGCTGTGTCCCGATGCTGGGTGCTGTGTCCCGGGAGCTGGGTGCTGTGTCCCGGGAGCTGGGTGCTGTGTCCCGGGAGCTCTGTGCTGTGTCCCGATGCTGGGTGCTGTGTCCCGGGAGCTGGGTGCTATGTCCCGGGTGCTGGGTGCTGTGTCCCGGGAGCTGGGTGCTGTGTCGCTGGGAGCTGGGTGCTGTGTCCCGGGTGCTGGATGCTGTGTCCCGGGTGCTGGGTGCTGTGTCCCGGGAGCTGGGTGCTGTGTCCCGGGAGCTGGGAGCTGGGTGCTGTGTCCCGGGAGCTGGGTGCTGTGTCCCGAGAGCTGGGTGCTGTGTGCTGTGTCCCGGAAGCTGGGTGCTGTGTCCCGGGAGCTGGGTGCTGTGTCCCGGGTGCTGGGTGCTGTGTCCCGGGTGCTGGGTGCTGTGTCCCGGGAGCCGGGAACTGGGTGCTGTGTCCTGGGTGCTGGGTACTGTATCCCGGGTGCTGGGTGCTGAGTCCCGGGAGCTCTGTGCTGTGTCCCGATGCTGGGTGCTGTGTCCCGGGAGCTGGGTGCTGTGACTCGGGAGCTGGGTTCTGTGTCCCGGGGAGCTGTGTGCTGTGTCCCGGGTGCTGGGTGCTGTGACCCGGGTGCTGTGTGCTGTGTCCTGGGAGCTCGGTGCTGTGTCACGGCAGCTCGGTGCTGTGTCCCGGCAGCGGGGTGCTGTGTCCCGGGAGCTCTGTGCTGTGTCCCGATGCTGGTGAAGTGTCCCGGGATCTGGGTGCTGTGTCCCGGGAGCTGGGTGCTGTGTCCCGGGGAGCTGGGTGCTGTGTCCCGGGTGCTGGGTGCTGTGTCCCGGGTGCTGGGTGCTGTGTCCCGATGCTGGGTGCTCTGTCCCGGTGCTGGGTGCTCTGTCCCGATGCTGGGTGCTGCGTCAGGGGAGCTCTGTGCTATGTCCCGATGCTGGGTGCTGTGTCCCGGGAGCGGGGTGCTGTGTCCCGGGTGCTGGGTGCTGTGTCCCGGGTGCTGGTTGCTGGGTGCTGTGTCCCGGGAGCTGGGTGCTGTGTCCCGTGAGCTGGGAGCTGTGTCCCGGGAGCTGGGTGCTGTGTCCCGGGAGCTGGGTGCTGTGTCCCGGGTGCTGGGTGCTGTGTCCCGGGAGCTCGGTGCTGTGTCCCGGGAGCTGGGTGCTGTGTCCCGGGAGCTGGATGCTCTGTCCTGGGAGCTGGGTGCTATGTCCCGGGTGCTGGGTGCTGTGTCCCGGGAGCTGGGAGCTTTGTCCTGGGAGCTGGGTGCTGTGTCCCGGGTGCTGGGTGCTGTGTCCCGGGAGCTCGGTGCTGTGTCCCGGGTGCTGGGTGCTGTGTCCGGGGTGCTGGGTGCTGTGTCCCGGTGCTGGGTGCTGTGTCCCGATGCTGGGTGCTGTGTCCCGGGAGCTGGGTGCTGTGTCCCGGGAGCTGGGAGCTGTGTCCTGGGAGCTGGGTACTGTATCCCTGGTGCTGGTTGCTGAGTCCCGGGAGCTCTGTGCTGTGTCCCGATGCTGGGCGCTGTGTCCCGGGAGCTGGGTGCTGTGACTCGGGATCTGGGTTCTGTGTCCCGGGGAGCTGTGTGCTGTGTCCCGGGTGCTGGGTGCTGTGACCTGGGTGCTGTGTGCTGTGTCCTGGGAGCTCGGTGCTGTGTCCCGGGAGCTGGGTGCTGGGTGCTGTGTCCCGGGAGCTGGATGCTCTGTCCTGGGAGCTGGGTGCTATGTCCCGGAAGCTGGGTGCTGTGTCCCGGGAGCTGGAAGCTGTGTCCCGGGTGCTGGGTGCTGTGGCCTGGGTGCTGCGTGCTGGGTGCTGTGTCCCGGGTGCTGGGTGCTGTGTCCCGGGAGCTCGGTGCTGTGTCCCGGGAGCTGGGTGCTGTGTCCCGGGTGCTGGGTGCTGTGTCCCAGGTGCTGGTTGCTGTGTCCCGGCTGCTGGGTGCTGTGTCCCGGGTGCTGGGTGCTGTGTCCCGGGAGCTGGATGCTCTGTCCTGGGAGCTGGGTGCTATGTCCCGGGTGCTGGGTGCTGTGGCCTGGGTGCTGCGTGCAGGGTGCTGTGTCCCGGGTGCTGGGTGCTGTGTCCCGGGAGCTCGGTGCTGTGTCCCGGGAGCTGGGTGCTGTGTCCCGGGAGCTGGGTGCTGTGTCCTGGGAGCTGGCTGCAGTGACCCGGGAGATGGGTGCTGTGTCCCGGGTGCTGGGTGCTGTGTCCCGGGAGCTCGGTGCTGTGTCCCGGGTGCTGGGTGCTGTGTCCCGGGTGCTGGTTGCTGGGTGCTGTGTCCCGGGAGCTCTGTGCTGTGTCCCGGGAGCTGGGAGCTGTGTCCCGGGAGCTGGGTGCTGTGTCCCGATGCTGGGTGCTGTGTCCCGGGAGCTGGGTGCTGTGTCCCGGGAGCTGGGTGCTGTGTCCCGGGAGCTCTGTGCTGTGTCCCGATGCTGGGTGCTGTGTCCCGGGAGCTGGGTGCTATGTCCCGGGTGCTGGGTGCTGTGTCCCGGGGGCTGGGTGCTGTGTCCCGGGGAGCTGGGTGCTGTGTCCCGGGTGCTGGGTGCTGTGTCCCGGGTGCTGGGTGCTGTGTCTCTGGAGCTGGGTGCTGTGTCCCGGGTGCTGGGTGTTGTGTACCACGTGCTGGGTGGTGTGTCCCGGGTGCTGGGTGCTGTGTCCCAGGTGCTGGTTGCTGTGTCCCGGCTGCTGGGTGTTGTGTCCCGGCTGCTGGGTGCTGTGTCCCGGGAGCTGGGTGCTGTGTCCCGGGAGCTGGGAGCTTTGTCCTGGGAGCTGGGTGCTATGTCCCGGGTGCTGGGTGCTGTGTCCCGGGAGCTGGGAGCTTTGTCCTGGGAGCTGGGTGCTGTGTCCCGGGTGCTGGGTGCTGTGTCCCGGGAGCTCGGTGCTGTGTCCCGGGAGCTGGGTGCTGTGTCCCAAGAGCTGGGTGCTGTGTCCCGGCAGCTGGGTGCTGTGTCCCGATGCTGGGTACTGTGTCCCGGGAGCTGGGTGCTGTGTCCCGGGAGCTGGCTGCAGTGTCCCGGGAGATGGGTGCTGTGTCCCGGGTGCTGGGTGCTGTGTCCCGGGAGCTCGGTGCTGTGTCCCGGGTGCTGGGTGCTGTGTCCCGGGTGCTGGTTGCTGGGTGCTGTGTCCCGGGAGCTGGGTGCTGTGTCCCAGGGAGCTGGGTGCTGTGTCCCGGGTGCTGGGTGCTGTGTCCCGGGAGCTCGGTGCTGTGTCCCGGGTGCTGGGTGCTGTGTCCCGGGTGCTGGTTGCTGGGTGCTGTGTCCCGGGAGCTGTGTGCTGTGTCCCGGGAGCTGGGAGCTGTGTCCCGGGAGCTGGGTGCTGTGTCCCGATGCTGGGTGCTGTGTCCCGGGAGCTGGGTGCTGTGTCCCGGGAGCTGGGTGCTGTGTCCCGGGAGCTCTGTGCTGTGTCCCGATGCTGGGTGCTGTGTCCCGGGAGCTGGGTGCTATGTCCCGGGTGCTGGGTGCTGTGTCCCGGGGGCTGGGTGCTGTGTCCCGGGGAGCTGGGTGCTGTGTCCCGGGTGCTGGGTGCTGTGTCCCGGGTGCTGGGTGCTGTGTCTCTGGAGCTGGGTGCTGTGTCCCGGGTGCTGGGTGTTGTGTACCACGTGCTGGGTGGTGTGTCCCGGGTGCTGGGTGCTGTGTCCCAGGTGCTGGTTGCTGTGTCCCGGCTGCTGGGTGTTGTGTCCCGGCTGCTGGGTGCTGTGTCCCGGGAGCTGGGTGCTGTGTCCCGGGAGCTGGGAGCTTTGTCCTGGGAGCTGGGTGCTATGTCCCGGGTGCTGGGTGCTGTGTCCCGGGAGCTGGGAGCTTTGTCCTGGGAGCTGGGTGCTGTGTCCCGGGTGCTGGGTGCTGTGTCCCGGGAGCTCGGTGCTGTGTCCCGGGAGCTGGGTGCTGTGTCCCAAGAGCTGGGTGCTGTGTCCCGGCAGCTGGGTGCTGTGTCCCGATGCTGGGTACTGTGTCCCGGGAGCTGGGTGCTGTGTCCCGGGAGCTGGCTGCAGTGTCCCGGGAGATGGGTGCTGTGTCCCGGGTGCTGGGTGCTGTGTCCCGGGAGCTCGGTGCTGTGTCCCGGGTGCTGGGTGCTGTGTCCCGGGTGCTGGTTGCTGGGTGCTGTGTCCCGGGAGCTGTGTGCTGTGTCCCGGGAGCTGGGAGCTGTGTCCCGGGAGCTGGGTGCTGTGTCCCGATGCTGGGTGCTGTGTCCCGGGAGCTGGGTGCTGTGTCCCGGGAGCTGGGTGCTGTGTCCCGGGAGCTCTGTGCTGTGTCCCGATGCTGGGTGCTGTGTCCCGGGAGCTGGGTGCTATGTCCCGGGTGCTGGGTGCTGTGTCCCGGGAGCTGGGTGCTGTGTCGCTGGGAGCTGGGTGCTGTGTCCCGGGTGCTGGATGCTGTGTCCCGGGTGCTGGGTGCTGTGTCCCGGGAGCTGGGTGCTGTGTCCCGGGAGCTGGGAGCTGGGTGCTGTGTCCCGGGAGCTGGGTGCTGTGTCCCGAGAGCTGGGTGCTGTGTGCTGTGTCCCGGAAGCTGGGTGCTGTGTCCCGGGAGCTGGGTGCTGTGTCCCGGGTGCTGGGTGCTTTGTCCCGGGTGCTGGGTGCTGTGTCCCGGGAGCCGGGAACTGGGTGCTGTGTCCTGGGTGCTGGGTACTGTATCCCTGGTGCTGGGTGCTGAGTCCCGGGAGCTCTGTGCTGTGTCCCGATGCTGGGTGCTGTGTCCCGGGAGCTGGGTGCTGTGACTCGGGAGCTGGGTTCTGTGTCCCGGGGAGCTGTGTGCTGTGTCCCGGGTGCTGGGTGCTGTGACCCGGGTGCTGTGTGCTGTGTCCTGGGAGCTCGGTGCTGTGTCCCGGGAGCTGGGTGCTGGGTGCTGTGTCCCGGGAGCTGGATGCTCTGTCCTGGGAGCTGGGTGCTATGTCCCGGAAGCTGGGTGCTGTGTCCCGGGAGCTGGAAGCTGTGTCCCGGGTGCTGGGTGCTGTGGCCTGGGTGCTGCGTGCTGGGTGCTGTGTCCCGGGTGCTGGGTGCTGTGTCCCGGGAGCTCGGTGCTGTGTCCCGGGAGCTGGGTGCTGTGTCCCGAGTGCTGGGTGCTGTGTCCCAGGTGCTGGTTGCTGTGTCCCGGCTGCTGGGTGCTGTGTCCCGGGTGCTGGGTGCTGTGTCCCGGGAGCTGGATGCTCTGTCCTGGGAGCTGGGTGCTATGTCCCGGGTGCTGGGTGCTGTGGCCTGGGTGCTGCGTGCTGGGTGCTGTGTCCCGGGTGCTGGGTGCTGTGTCCCGGGAGCTCGGTGCTGTGTCCCGGGAGCTGGGTGCTGTGTCCCGGGAGCTGGGTGCTGTGTCCTGGGAGCTGGCTGCAGTGTCCCGGGAGATGGGTGCTGTGTCCCGGGTGCTGGGTGCTGTGTCCCGGGAGCTCGGTGCTGTGTCCCGGGTGCTGGGTGCTGTGTCCCGGGTGCTGGTTGCTGGGTGCTGTGTCCCGGGAGCTGTGTGCTGTGTCCCGGGAGCTGGGAGCTGTGTCCCGGGAGCTGGGTGCTGTGTCCCGATGCTGGGTGCTGTGTCCCGGGAGCTGGGTGCTGTGTCCCGGGAGCTGGGTGCTGTGTCCCGGGAGCTCTGTGCTGTGTCCCGATGCTGGGTGCTGTGTCCCGGGAGCTGGGTGCTATGTCCGGGTGCTGGGTGCTGTGTCCCGGGGGCTGGGTGCTGTGTCCCGGGGAGCTGGGTGCTGTGTCCCGGGTGCTGGGTGCTGTGTCCCGGGTGCTGGGTGCTGTGTCTCTGGAGCTGGGTGCTGTGTCCTGGGTGCTGGGTGTTGTGTACCACGTGCTGGGTGGTGTGTCCCGGGTGCTGGGTGCTGTGTCCCGGGTGCTGGGTGCTGTGTCCCGGGCACTGTGTGCTGTGTCCCTGGTGCTGGGTGCTGTGTCCCGGGAGCTGGGTGCTGTGTCCCGGGAGCTGGGTGCTGGGTGCTGTGTTCCGGGAGCTGGGTGCAGTGTCCTGGGAGCTGGGTGCTTTGTCACGGGTGCCGGGTGCTGTGTCCCGGGTGCTGGGTGCTGGGTGCTGTGTCCCAGAAGCTGGGTGCTGTGTCCCGGGAGCTGGGTGCTGTGTCCCGGGAGCTGGGTGCTGTGTCCCGGGTGCTGGGTGCTGTGTCCCGGGAGCTCGGTGCTGTGTCCCGGGAGCTGGGTGCTGTGTCCCGGGAGCTCTGTGCTGTGTCCCGATGCTGGGTGCCGTGTCCCGGGAGCTGGGTGCTGTGTCCCGGGAGCTGGGTGCTCAGTCCTGGGGAGATGGGTGCTGTGTCCCAGGTGCTGGGTGCTGTGTCCCAGGTGCAGGGTGCTGTGTCCCGATGCTGGGTGCTGTGACCCGGTGCTAGGTGCTGTGTCCCGATGCTGGGTATTGTGTCCCGGGAGCTGGGTGCTGTGTCCCGGGTGCTGGGTGCTGTGTGCCGGGAGCTGGGTGCTGTGTCCCGGGAGCTCTGTGCTGTGTCGCGGGGAGCTGGGTGCTGTGTCCCGGGTGCTGGGTGCTGTGTGCCAGGTGCTGGGTGCTGTGTCCCGGGTGCTGGATGCTGTGTCCCGGGTGCTGGGTGCTGTGTCCCGGGCGCTGTGTGCTGTGTCCCTGGTGCTGGGTGCTGGGTGCTGTGTCTCGGGAGCTGGGTGCTGTGTCCCGGGAGCTGGGTGCTGGGTGCTGTGTCCCGGGAGCTGGGTTCTGTGTCCTGGGAGCTGGGTGCTATGTCACGGGTGCTGGGTGCTGTGTCCCGGGTGCTGGATGCTGGGTGTTGTGTCCCGGGAGCTGGGTGCTGTGTCCCGTGAGCTGGGAGCTGTGTCCCGGGAGCTGGGTGCTGTGTCCCGGGAGCTGGGTGCAGTGTCCCGGGAGCTGGGTGCTGTGTCCCGGGTGCTGGGTGCTGTGTCCCGGGAGCTCGGTGCTGTGTCCCGGGAGCTGGGTGCTGTGTCCCGGGTGCTGTGTCCCAGGTGCTTGGTGCTGTGTCCCGGGTGCTGTGTGCTGTGTCCCGGGTGCTGGGTGCTGTGTCCCGGGAGCTGGGTGCTGTGTCCCGGGAGCTGGGTGCTGGGTGCTGTGTCCCGGGAGCTGGATGCTCTGTCCTGGGAGCTGGGTGCTATGTCCCGGGTGCTGGGTGCTGTGGCCTGGGTGCTGCGTGCTGGGTGCTGTGTCCCGGGTGCTGGGTGCTGTGTCCCGGCAGCTGGGTGCTGTGTCCCGATGCTGGGTGCTGTGTGCCGGGAGCTGGGTGCTGTGTCCCGGGTGCTGGGTGCTGTGTCCGGGTGCTGGGTGCTGTGTCCCGATGCTGGGTGCTGTGTCCCGATGCTGGGTGCTGTGTCCCGGGAGCTCTGTACTGTGTTCCGATGCTGGGTGCTGTGTCCCGGGAGCTGGGTGCTGTGTCCCGGGAGCTGGGTGCTGTGTCCCGGGTGCTGGGTGCTGTGTCCCGGGAGCTGGGTGCTATGTCCCGGGGAGCTGGGTGCTGTGTCCCGGGAGCTGGGTGATGTGTCCCGGGACCTAGGTGCTGTGTCCCGGGAGCTGGGTGCTGTGTCCCGGGAGCTGGGTGCTGTGTCCCGAGAGCTGGGTGCTGTGTGCTGTGTCCCGGAAGCTGGGTGCTGTGTCCCGGGAGCTGGGTGCTGTGTCCCGGGTGCTGGGTGCTGTGTCCCGGGTGCTGGGTGCTGTGTCCCGGGAGCCGGGAACTGGGTGCTGTGTCCTGGGTGCTGGGTACTGTATCCCGGGTGCTGGGTGCTGAGTCCCGGGAGCTCTGTGCTGTGTCCCGATGCTGGGTGCTGTGTCCTGGGAGCTGGGTGCTGTGACTCGGGAGCTGGGTTCTGTGTCCCGGGGAGCTGTGTGCTGTGTCCCGGGTGCTGGGTGCTGTGACCCGGGTGCTGTGTGCTGTGTCCTGGGAGCTCGGTGCTGTGTCCCGGGAGCTCGGTGCTGTGTCCCGGCAGCGGGGTGCTGTGTCCCGGGAGCTCTGTGCTGTGTCCCGATGCTGGTGAAGTGTCCCGGGATCTGGGTGCTGTGTCCCGGGAGCTGGGTGCTGTGTCCCAGGGAGCTGGGTGCTGTGTCCCGGGTGCTGGGTGCTGTGTCCCGGGTGCTGGGTGCTGTGTCCCGATGCTGGGTGCTCTGTCCCGGTGCTGGGTGCTCTGTCCCGATGCTGGGTGCTGCGTCACGGGAGCACTGTGCTATGTCCCGATGCTGGGTGCTGTGTCCCGGGAGCGGGGTGCTGTGTCCCGGGTGCTGGGTGCTGTGTCCCGGGTGCTGGTTGCTGGGTGCTGTGTCCCGGGAGCTGGGTGCTGTGTCCCGTGAGCTGGGTGCTGTGTCCCGGGTGCTGGGTGCTGTGTCCCGGGTGCTGGGTGCTGTGTCCCGATGCTGGGTGCTCTGTCCCGGTGCTGGGTGCTCTGTCCCGATGCTGGGTGCTGCGTCACGGGAGCACTGTGCTATGTCCCGATGCTGGGTGCTGTGTCCCGGGAGCGGGGTGCTGTGTCCCGGGTGCTGGGTGCTGTGTCCCGGGTGCTGGTTGCTGGGTGCTGTGTCCCGGGAGCTGGGTGCTGTGTCCCGTGAGCTGGGAGCTGTGTCCCGGGAGCTGGGTGCTGTGTCCCGGGAGCTGGGTGCTGTGTCCCGGGTGCTGGGTGCTATGTCCCGGGAGCTCGGTGCTGTGTCCCGTGAGCTGGGTGCTGTGTCCCGGGAGCTGGATGCTCTGTCCTGGGAGCTGGGTGCTATGTCCCGGGTGCTGGGTGCTGTGTCCCGGGAGCTGGGAGCTTTGTCCTGGGAGCTGGGTGCTGTGTCCCGGGTGCTGGGTGCTGTGTCCCGGGAGCTCGGTGCTGTGTCCCGGGTGCTGGGTGCTGTGTCCGGGGTGCTGGGTGCTGTGTCCCGGTGCTGGGTGCTGTGTCCCGATGCTGGGTGCTGTGTCCCGGGAGCTGGGTGCTGTGTCCCGGGAGCTGGCTGCAGTGTCCCGGGAGATGGGTGCTGTGTCCCGGGTGCTGGGTGCTGTGTCCCGGGAGCTCGGTGCTGTGTCCCGGGTGCTGGGTGCTGTGTCCCGGGTGCTGGTTACTGGGTGCTGTGTCCCGGGAGCTGGGTGCTGTGTCCCGTGAGCTGGGAGCTGTGTCCCGGGAGCTGGGTGCTGTGTCCCGGGAGCTGGCTGCAGTGTCCCGGGAGCTGGGTGCTGTGTCCCGGGTGCTGGGTGCTGTGTCCCGGGAGCTCGGTGCTGTGTCCCGGGAGCTGGGTGCTGTGTCCCGGGAGCTGGGTGCTGTGTCCCGGGTGCTGGGTGCTGTGTCCCGGGAGCTGGGTGCTGTGTCCCGGGAGCTGGGTGCTGGGTGCTGTGTCCCGGGAGCTGGATGCTCTGTCCTGGGAGCTGGGTGCTGTGTCCCGATGCTGGGTACTGTGTGCCGGGAGCTGGGTGCTGTGTCCCGGGTGCTGGGTGCTGTGTCCCGGGTGCTGGGTGCTGTGTCCCGGTGCTGGGTGCTGTGTCCCGATGCTGGGTGCTGTGTCCCGTGAGCTCTGTGCTGTGTTCCGATGCTGGGTGCTGTATCCCGGGAGCTGGGTGCTATGTCCCTGGTGCTGGGTGCTATGTCCCTGGTGCTGGGTGCTGTGTGCTGTTTCCCGAGAGCTGGGTGCTGTGTCCCAGGAGCTGGGTGCTGTGTCCCGGGAGCTGGGTGCTGTGTCCCGGGAGCTGGGTGCTGGGTGCTGTGACCCTGGTGCTGGGTGCTGTGTTCCGGGAGCTGGGTGATGTGTCCCGGGAGCTAGGTGCTGTGTCCCGGGAGCTGGGTGCTGTGTCCCGGGAGCTGGGTGCTGTGTCCCGAGAGCTGGGTGCTGTGTGCTGTGTCCCGGAAGCTGGGTGCTGTGTCCCGGGAGCTGGGTGCTGTATCCCGGGTGCTGGGTGCTGTGTCTCGGGTGCTGGGTGCTGTGTCCCTGGAGCTGGGTGCTGGGTGCTGTGTCCCGGAAGCTGGGTGCTGTGTCCCGGGAGCTGGGTGCTGTGTCCCGTGTGCTGGGTGCTGTGTCCCGGGAGCTGGGTGCTGTGTCCCGTGTGCTGCGTGCTGTGTCCCGGGAGCTGGCTGCTGTGTCCCGGGTGCTTGGTGCTGTCTCCTGGGTGCCGGGAGCTGGGTGCTGTGTCCCGGGTGCTGGGTGCTGTGTCCCGGGTGCTGGGTGCTGTGTCCCGTGTGCTGGGTGCTGTGTCCCGGGAACTGGGTGCTGTGTCCTGGGTGCTGGGTACTGTATCCCGGGTGCTGGGTGCTGTGTCCCAGGTGCTGGGTGCTGTGTCCCGGTGCTGGGTGCTGTGTCCTGATGCTGGGTGCTGTGTCCCGGGAGCTGGGTGCTGTGTCCCGGGAGCTGGGTGTTGTGTCCCGATGCTCATTGCTGTGTCCCGGGAGCAGGGTGCTGTGTCCCGGGTGCTGAGTGCTGTTTCCCGGTTGCTCGGTGCTGTGTCCCGGTGCTGGGTGCTGTGTCCCAGGTGCTGGGTGCTGTGACCCGGCTGCTGGGTGCTGTGTCCCGGGTGCTGGATGCTGTGTACTGGCTGCTGGGTGCTGTGTCCCGGGCTCTGTGTGCTGTGTCCCTGGTGCTGGGTGCTGTGTCCCGGGAGCTGGGTGCTGGGTGCTGTGTCCCGGGAGCTCTGTGCTGTGTCCCGATGCTGGGTGCTGTGTCCCGGGAGCTGGGTGCTGTGTCCGTGGGAGCTGGGTGCTGTGTCCCGGGCAGCTGGGTGCTGTGTCTCGGGTGCTGGGTGCTGTGACCCGGGAGCTGGGTGCTGTGTCCTGGGGAGCTGGGTGCTGTGTCCCGGGTGCTGGTTGCTGTGTCCCAGGTGCTGGGTGCTGTGTCCCGGGTGCTGGGTGCTCTGTCCCAGGTGCTGGGTGCTGTGTCCCGGGAGCTGGGTGCTGTGTCCCGGGAGCTGGGTGCTGTGTCCCGAGAGCTGGGTGATGGGTGCTGTGTCCCGGGAGCTGGATGCCATGTCCTGCGAGCTGGGTGCTATGTCCCGGGTGGTGGGTGCTGTGTCCCGGGTGCTGGGTGCTGGGTGCTGTGTCCCGGGAGCTGTGTGCTGTATCCCGGGAGCTGGGAGCTGTGTCCCGGGAGCTGGGTGCTGTGTCCCGGGTGCTAGGTGCTGTGTCCCGGGTGCTGGGTGCTGTGTCCCGGGAGCTGGGTGCTGTGTCCCGGGTGCTAGGTGCTGTATCCCGGGTGCTGGGTGCTGTGTCTCGGGTGCTGGGTGCTGTGTCCCGGGAGCTCGGTGCTGTGTCCCGATGCTGGGTGCTGTGTCCCGGGAGCTGGGTGCTGTGTCCCGGGAGCTGGCTGCAGTGTCCCGGGAGATGGGTGCTGTGTCCCGGGTGCTGGGTGCTGTGTCCCGGGAGCTCGGTGCTGTGTCCCGGGTGCTGGGTGCTGTGTCCCGGGTGCTGGTTACTGGGTGCTGTGTCCCGGGAGCTGGGTGCTGTGTCCCGTGAGCTGGGAGCTGTGTCCCGGGAGCTGGGTGCTGTGTCCCAGGAGCTGGCTGCAGTGTCCCGGGAGCTGGGTGCTGTGTCCCGGGTGCTGGGTGCTGTGTCCCGGGAGCTCGGTGCTGTGTCCCGGGAGCTGGGTGCTGTGTCCCGGGAGCTGGGTGCTGTGTCCCGGGTGCTGGGTGCTTTGTCCCGGGAGCTGGGTGCTGTGTCCCGGGAGCTGGGTGCTGGGTGCTGTGTCCCGGGAGCTGGATGCTCTGTCCTGGGAGCTGGGTGCTATGTCCCGGGTGCTGGGTGCTGTGTCCCGGGAGCTGGGAGCTGTGTCCTGGGAGCTGGGTGCTGTGTCCCGGGTGCTGGGTGCTGTGTCCCGGGAGCTCGGTGCTGTGTCCCGGGAGCTGGGTGCTGTGTCCCGGGAGCTGGGTGCTGTGTCCCGGGTGCTGGGTGCTGTGTCCCGGGTGCTGGGTGCTGTGTCCCGGGTGCTGGGTGCTGTGTCCCGGTGCTGGGTGCTGTGTCCCGATGCTGGGTGCTGTGTCCCGTGAGCTCTGTGCTGTGTTCCGATGCTGGGTGCTGTATCCCGGGAGCTGGGTGCTATGTCCCTGGTGCTGGGTGCTATGTCCCTGGTGCTGGGTGCTGTGTGCTGTTTCCCGGGAGCTGGGTGCTGTGTCCCAGGAGCTGGGTGCTGTGTCCCGGGAGCTGGGTGCTGTGTCCCGGGAGCTGGGTGCTGGGTGCTGTGACCCTGGTGCTGGGTGCTGTGTTCCGGGAGCTGGGTGATGTGTCCCGGGAGCTACGTGCTGTGTCCCGGGAGCTGGGTGCTGTGTCCCGGGAGCTGGGTGCTGTGTCCCGGGAGCTGGGTGCTGTGTCCCGAGAGCTGGGTGCTGTGTGCTGTGTCCCGGAAGCTGGGTGCTGTGTCCCGGGAGCTGGGTGCTGTATCCCGGGTGCTGGGTGCTGTGTCCCTGGAGCTGGGTGCTGGGTGCTGTGTCCCTGGAGCTGGGTGCTGGGTGCTGTGTCCCGGAAGCTGGGTGCTGTGTCCCGGGAGCTGGGTGCTGTGTCCCGTGTGCTGGGTGCTGTGTCCCGGGAGCTGGGTGCTGTGTCCCGTGTGCTGCGTGCTGTGTCCCGGGAGCTGGCTGCTGTGTCCCGGGTGCTTGGTGCTGTCTCCTGGGTGCCGGGAGCTGGGTGCTGTGTCCCGGGTGCTGGGTGCTGTGTCCCGGGTGCTGGGTGCTGTGTCCCGTGTGCTGGGTGCTGTGTCCCGGGAACTGGGTGCTGTGTCCTGGGTGCTGGGTACTGTATCCCGGGTGCTGGGTGCTGTGTCCCAGGTGCTGGGTGCTGTGTCCCGGTGCTGGGTGCTGTGTCCTGATGCTGGGTGCTGTGTCCCGGGAGCTGGGTGCTGTGTCCCGGGAGCTGGGTGTTGTGTCCCGATGCTCATTGCTGTGTCCCGGGAGCAGGGTGCTGTGTCCCGGGTGCTGAGTGCTGTTTCCCGGTTGCTCGGTGCTGTGTCCCGGTGCTGGGTGCTGTGTCCCAGGTGCTGGGTGCTGTGACCCGGCTGCTGGGTGCTGTGTCCCGGGTGCTGGATGCTGTGTACTGGCTGCTGGGTGCTGTGTCCCGGGCTCTGTGTGCTGTGTCCCTGGTGCTGGGTGCTGTGTCCCGGGAGCTGGGTGCTGGGTGCTGTGTCCCGGGAGCTCTGTGCTGTGTCCCGATGCTGGGTGCTGTGTCCCGGGAGCTGGGTGCTGTGTCCGTGGGAGCTGGGTGCTGTGTCCCGGGCAGCTGGGTGCTGTGTCTCGGGTGCTGGGTGCTGTGACCCGGGAGCTGGGTGCTGTGTCCTGGGGAGCTGGGTGCTGTGTCCCGGGTGCTGGTTGCTGTGTCCCAGGTGCTGGGTGCTGTGTCCCGGGTGCTGGGTGCTCTGTCCCAGGTGCTGGGTGCTGTGTCCCGGGAGCTGGGTGCTGTGTCCCGAGAGCTGGGTGATGGGTGCTGTGTCCAGGGAGCTGGATGCCATGTCCTGCGAGCTGAGTGCTATGTCCCGGGTGGTGGGTGCTGTGTCCCGGGTGCTGGGTGCTGGGTGCTGTGTCCCGGGAGCTGTGTGCTGTATCCCGGGAGCTGGGAGCTGTGTCCCGGGAGCTGGGTGCTGTGTCCCGGGTGCTAGGTGCTGTGTCCCGGGTGCTGGGTGCTGTGTCCCGGGAGCTCGGTGCTGTGTCCCGATGCTGGGTGCTGTGTCCCGGGAGCTGGGTGCTGTGTCCCGGGAGCTGGCTGCAGTGTCCCGGGAGATGGGTGCTGTGTCCCGGGTGCTGGGTGCTGTGTCCCGGGAGCTCGGTGCTGTGTCCCGGGTGCTGGGTGCTGTGTCCCGGGTGCTGGTTACTGGGTGCTGTGTCCCGGGAGCTGGGTGCTGTGTCCCGTGAGCTGGGAGCTGTGTCCCGGGAGCTGGGTGCTGTGTCCCGGGAGCTGGCTGCAGTGTCCCGGGAGCTGGGTGCTGTGTCCCGGGTGCTGGGTGCTGTGTCCCGGGAGCTCGGTGCTGTGTCCCGGGAGCTGGGTGCTGTGTCCCGGGAGCTGGGTGCTGTGTCCCGGGTGCTGGGTGCTGTGTCCCGGGAGCTGGGTGCTGTGTCCCGGGAGCTGGGTGCTGGGTGCTGTGTCCCGGGAGCTGGATGCTCTGTCCTGGGAGCTGGGTGCTATGTCCCGGGTGCTGGGTGCTGTGTCCCGGGAGCTGGGAGCTGTGTCCTGAGAGCTGGGTGCTGTGTCCCGGGTTCTGGGTGCTGTGTCCCGGGAGCTCGGTGCTGTGTCCCGGGAGCTGGGTGCTGTGTCCCGGGAGCTGGGTGCTGTGTCCCGGCAGCTGGGTGCTGTGTCCCGATGCTGGGTACTGTGTGCCGGGAGCTGGGTGCTGTGTCCCGGGTGCTGGGTGCTGCGTCCCGGGTGCTGGGTGCTGTGTCCCGGTGCTGGGTGCTGTGTCCCGATGCTGGGTGCTGTGTCCCGTGAGCTCTGTGCTGTGTTCCGATGCTGGGTGCTGTATCCCGGGAGCTGGGTGCTATGTCCCTGGTGCTGGGTGCTATGTCCCTGGTGCTGGGTGCTGTGTGCTGTTTCCCGGGAGCTGGGTGCTGTGTCCCAGGAGCTGGGTGCTGTGTCCCGGGAGCTGGGTGCTGTGTCCCGGGAGCTGGGTGCTGGGTGCTGTGACCCTGGTGCTGGGTGCTGTGTTCCGGGAGCTGGGTGATGTGTCCCGGGAGCTAGGTGCTGTGTCCCGGGAGCTGGGTGCTGTGTCCCGGGAGCTGGGTGCTGTGTCCCGAGAGCTGGGTGCTGTGTGCTGTGTCCCGGAAGCTGGGTGCTGTGTCCCGGGAGCTGGGTGCTGTATCCCGGGTGCTGAGTGCTGTGTCTCGGGTGCTGGGTGCTGTGTCCCTGGAGCTGGGTGCTGGGTGCTGTGTCCCGGAAGCTGGGTGCTGTGTCCCGGGAGCTGGGTGCTGTGTCCCGTGTGCTGGGTGCTGTGTCCCGGGAGCTGGGTGCTGTGTCCCGTGTGCTGCGTGCTGTGTCCCGGGAGCTGGCTGCTGTGTCCCGGGTGCTTGGTGCTGTCTCCTGGGTGCCGGGAGCTGGGTGCTGTGTCCCGGGTGCTGGGTGCTGTGTCCCGGGTGCTGGGTGCTGTGTCCCGTGTGCTGGGTGCTGTGTCCCGGGAACTGGGTGCTGTGTCCTGGGTGCTGGGTACTGTATCCCGGGTGCTGGGTGCTGTGTCCCAGGTGCTGGGTGCTGTGTCCCGGTGCTGGGTGCTGTGTCCTGATGCTGGGTGCTGTGTCCCGGGAGCTGGGTGCTGTGTCCCGGGAGCTGGGTGTTGTGTCCCGATGCTCATTGCTGTGTCCCGGGAGCAGGGTGCTGTGTCCCGGGTGCTGAGTGCTGTTTCCCGGTTGCTCGGTGCTGTGTCCCGGTGCTGGGTGCTGTGTCCCAGGTGCTGGGTGCTGTGACCCGGCTGCTGGGTGCTGTGTCCCGGGTGCTGGATGCTGTGTACTGGCTGCTGGGTGCTGTGTCCCGGGCTCTGTGTGCTGTGTCCCTGGTGCTGGGTGCTGTGTCCCGGGAGCTGGGTGCTGGGTGCTGTGTCCCGGGAGCTCTGTGCTGTGTCCCGATGCTGGGTGCTGTGTCCCGGGAGCTGGGTGCTGCGTCCGTGGGAGCTGGGTGCTGTGTCCCGGGCAGCTGGGTGCTGTGTCTCGGGTGCTGGGTGCTGTGACCCGGGAGCTGGGTGCTGTGTCCTGGGGAGCTGGGTGCTGTGTCCCGGGTGCTGGTTGCTGTGTCCCAGGTGCTGGGTGCTGTGTCCCGGGTGCTGGGTGCTCTGTCCCAGGTGCTGGGTGCTGTGTCCCGGGAGCTGGGTGCTGTGTCCCGGGAGCTGGGTGCTGTGTCCCGAGAGCTGGGTGATGGGTGCTGTGTCCCGGGAGCTGGATGCCATGTCCTGCGAGCTGGGTGCTATGTCCCGGGTGGTGGGTGCTGTGTCCCGGGTGCTGGGTGCTGGGTGCTGTGTCCCGGGAGCTGTGTGCTGTATCCCGGGAGCTGGGAGCTGTGTCCCGGGAGCAGGGTGCTGTGTCCCGGGTGCTAGGTGCTGTGTCCCGGGTGCTGGGTGCTGTGTCCCGGGAGCTGGGTGCTGTGTCCCGGGTGCTAGGTGCTGTATCCCGGGTGCTGGGTGCTGTGTCTCGGGTGCTGGGTGCTGTGTCCCGGGAGCTCGGTGCTGTGTCCCGGATGCTGGGTGCTGTGTCCCGGGTGCTGGGTGCTGTGTCCCAGGAGCTGGTTGCTGTATCCCGGGTGCTGGGTGCTGTGTCCCGGGTGCTGGGTGCTGTGTCCCGGGAGCTGGCTGCAGTGTCCCGGGAGCTGGGTGCTGTGTCCCGGGTGCTGGGTGCTGTGTCCCGGGTGATAGGTGCTGTGATCCGATGCTGGGTGCTGCGTCACGGGAGCTCTGTGCTATTTCCCGATGCTGGGTGCTGTGTCCCGGGAGCTGGGTGCTGTGTCCCGGGTGCTGGGTGCTGCGTCCCGGGTGCTGGTTGCTGGGTGCTGTGTCCCGGGAGCTGGGTGCTGTGTCCCGTGAGCTGGGAGCTGTGTCCCGGGAGCTGGGTGCTGTGTACCGGGAGCTGGCTGCAGTGTCCCGGGAGCTGGGTGCTGTGTCCCGGGTGCTGGGTGCTGTGTCCCGGGAGCTCAGTGCTGTGTCCCGGGAGCTGGGTGCTGTGTCCCGGGTGCTGGGTGCTGTGTCCTAGGTGCTGGTTGCTGTGTCCCGGGTGCTGGGTGCTGTGTCCTGGGTGCTGGGTGCTGTGACCCGGGTGCTGTGTGCTGTGTCCCGGGAGCTCGGTGCTGTGTCCCGGCAGCTGGGTGCTGTGTCCCGGGAGCTCTGTGCTGTGTCCCGATGCTGGGTGCTGTGTCCCGGGAGCTGGGTGCTGTGTCCCGGGAGCTGGGTGCTGTGTCCCGGGGAGCTGGGTGCTGTGTCCCGGGTGCTGGGTGCTGTGTCCCGGGTGCTGGGTGCTATGTCCCGGGGTGCTGGGTGCTCTGTCCCGATGCTGGGTGCTGTGTCCCGGGAGCTGTGTGCTGTCTCCCGGGTGCTGGGTGCTGTGTCCCTGGTGCTGGGTGCTGTGTCCCGGGTGCTGGGTGCTGTGTCCCGGTGCTGGGTGCTGTGTCCTGATGCTGGGTGCTGTGTCCCGGGAGCTGGGTGCTGTGTCCCGGGAGCTGGGTGTTGTGTCCCGATGCTCAGTGCTGTGTCCCGGGAGCAGGGTGCTGTGTCCCGGGTGCTGAGTGTTGTGTCCCGGGTGCTCGGTGCTGTGTCCCGGTGCTGGGTGCTGTGTCCCAGGTGCTGGGTGCTGTGTCCCGGCTGCTGGGTGCTGTGTCCCGGGTGCTGGATGCTGTGTCCCGGGTGCTGGGTGCTGTGTCCCGGATGCTGGTTGCTGTGTCCCGGGAGCTGGGTGCTGTGTCCCGGGAGCTGGGTGCTGTGTCCCGGGAGCTGGGTGCTGTGTCCCGGGAGCTGGGTGCTGTGTCCCGAAAGCTGGGTGCTGTGTGCTGTGTCCCGGAAGCTGGGTGCTGTGTCCCGGGAGCTGGGTGCTGTGTCCCGGATGCTGGGTGCTGTGTCCCGGGTGCTGGGTGCTGTGTCCCGGGAGCCGGGAACTGGGTGCTGTGTCCTGGGTGCTGGGTACTGTATCCCGGGTGCTGGGTGCTGAGTCCCGGGAGCTCTGTGCTGTGTCTCGATGCTGGGTGCTGTGTCCCGGGAGCTGGGTGCTGTGACTCGGGAGCTGGGTTCTGTGTCCCGGGGAGTTGTGTGCTGTGTCCCGGGTGCTGGGTGCTGTGACCCGGGTGCTGTGTGCTGTGTCCTGGGAGCTCGGTGCTGTGTCCCGGGAGCTCGGTGCTGTGTCCCGGCAGCGGGGTGCTGTGTCCCGGGAGCTCTGTGCTGTGTCCCGATGCTGGTGAAGTGTCCCGGGATCTGGGTGCTGTGTCCCGGGAGCTGGGTGCTGTGTCCCGGGGAGCTGGGTGCTGTGTCCCGGGTGCTGGGTGCTGTGTCCCGGGTGCTGGGTGCTGTGTCCCGATGCTGGGTGCTCTGTCCCGGTGCTGGGTGCTCTGTCCCGATGCTGGGTGCTGCGTCACGGGAGCTCTGTGCTATGTCCCGATGCTGGGTGCTGTGTCCCGGGAGCGGGGTGCTGTGTCCCGGGTGCTGGGTGCTGTGTCCCGGGTGCTGGTTTCTGGGTGCTGTGTCCCGTGAGCTGGGAGCTGTGTCCCGGGAGCTGGGTGCTGTGTCCCGGGAGCTGGGTGCTGTGTCCCGGGAGCTGGGTGCTGTGTCCCGGGTGCTGGGTGCTGTGTTCCGGGAGCTCGGTGCTGTATCCCGGGAGCTGGGTGCTGTGTCCCGGGAGCTGGATGCTCTGTCCTGGGAGCTGGGTGCTATGTCCCGGGTGCTGGGTGCTGTGTCCCGGGAGCTGGGAGCTTTGTCCTGGGAGCTGGGTGCTGTGTCCCGGGTGCTGGGTGCTGTGTCCCGGGAGCTCGGTGCTGTGTCCCGGGTGCTGGGTGCTGTGTCCGGGGTGCTGGGTGCTGTGTCCCGGTGCTGGGTGCTGTGTCCCGATGCTGGGTGCTGTGTCCCGGGAGCTGGGTGCTGTGTCCCGGGAGCTGGCTGCAGTGTCCCGGGAGATGGGTGCTGTGTCCCGGGAGCTCGGTGCTGTGTCCCGGGTGCTGTGTCCCGGGTGCTGGTTACTGGGTGCTGTGTCCCGGGAGCTGGGTGCTGTGTCCCGTGAGCTGGGAGCTGTGTCCCGGGAGCTGGGTGCTGTGTCCCGGGAGCTGGCTGCAGTGTCCCGGGAGCTGGGTGCTGTGTCCCGGGTGCTGGGTGCTGTGTCCCGGGTGCTGGGTGCTGTGTCCCGGGAGCTGGGTGCTGTGTCCCGGGAGCTGGGTGCTGGGTGCTGTGTCCCGGGAGCTGGATGCTCTGTCCTGGGAGCTGGGTGCTATGTCCCGGGTGCTGGGTGCTGTGTCCCGGGAGCTGGGAGCTGTGTCCTGGGAGCTGGGTGCTGTGTCCCGGGTTCTGGGTGCTGTGTCCCGGGAGCTCGGTGCTGTGTCCCGGGAGCTGGGTGCTGTGTCCCGGGAGCTGGGTGCTGTGTCCCGGCAGCTGGGTGCTGTGTCCCGATGCTGGGTACTGTGTGCCGGGAGCTGGGTGCTGTGTCCCGGGTGCTGGGTGCTGTGTCCCGGGTGCTGGGTGCTGTGTCCCGGTGCTGGGTGCTGTGTCCCGATGCTGGGTGCTGTGTCCCGTGAGCTCTGTGCTGTGTTCCGATGCTGGGTGCTGTATCCCGGGAGCTGGGTGCTATGTCCCTGGTGCTGGGTGCTATGTCCCTGGTGCTGGGTGCTGTGTGCTGTTTCCGGGAGCTGGGTGCTGTGTCCCAGGAGCTGGGTGCTGTGTCCCGGGAGCTGGGTGCTGTGTCCCGGGAGCTGGGTGCTGGGTGCTGTGACCCTGGTGCTGGGTGCTGTGTTCCGGGAGCTGGGTGATGTGTCCCGGGAGCTAGGTGCTGTGTCCCGGGAGCTGGGTGCTGTGTCCCGGGAGCTGGGTGCTGTGTCCCGAGAGCTGGGTGCTGTGTGCTGTGTCCCGGAAGCTGGGTGCTGTGTCCCGGGAGCTGGGTGCTGTATCCCGGGTGCTGGGTGCTGTGTCTCGGGTGCTGGGTGCTGTGTCCCAGGTGCTGGGTGCTGTGTCCCGGTGCTGGGTGCTGTGTCCTGATGCTGGGTGCTGTGTCCCGGGAGCTGGGTGCTGTGTCCCGGGAGCTGGGTGTTGTGTCCCGATGCTCATTGCTGTGTCCCGGGAGCAGGGTGCTGTGTCCCGGGTGCTGAGTGCTGTTTCCCGGTTGCTCGGTGCTGTGTCCCGGTGCTGGGTGCTGTGTCCCAGGTGCTGGGTGCTGTGACCCGGCTGCTGGGTGCTGTGTCCCGGGTGCTGGATGCTGTGTACTGGCTGCTGGGTGCTGTGTCCCGGGCTCTGTGTGCTGTCTCCTGGGTGCCGGGAGCTGGGTGCTGTGTCCCGGGTGCTGGGTGCTGTGTCCCGGGTGCTGGGTGCTGTGTCCCGTGTGCTGGGTGCTGTGTCCCGGGAACTGGGTGCTGTGTCCTGGGTGCTGGGTACTGTATCCCGGGTGCTGGGTGCTGTGTCCCAGGTGCTGGGTGCTGTGTCCCGGTGCTGGGTGCTGTGTCCTGATGCTGGGTGCTGTGTCCCGGGAGCTGGGTGCTGTGTCCCGGGAGCTGGGTGTTGTGTCCCGATGCTCATTGCTGTGTCCCGGGAGCAGGGTGCTGTGTCCCGGGTGCTGAGTGCTGTTTCCCGGTTGCTCGGTGCTGTGTCCCGGTGCTGGGTGCTGTGTCCCAGGTGCTGGGTGCTGTGACCCGGCTGCTGGGTGCTGTGTCCCGGATGCTGGATGCTGTGTACTGGCTGCTGGGTGCTGTGTCCCGGGCTCTGTGTGCTGTGTCCCTGGTGCTGGGTGCTGTGTCCCGGGAGCTGGGTGCTGGGTGCTGTGTCCCGGGAGCTCTGTGCTGTGTCCCGATGCTGGGTGCTGTGTCCCGGGAGCTGGGTGCTGCGTCCGTGGGAGCTGGGTGCTGTGTCCCGGGCAGCTGGGTGCTGTGTCTCGGGTGCTGGGTGCTGTGACCCGGGAGCTGGGTGCTGTGTCCTGGGGAGCTGGGTGCTGTGTCCCGGGTGCTGGTTGCTGTGTCCCAGGTGCTGGGTGCTGTGTCCCGGGTGCTGGGTGCTCTGTCCCAGGTGCTGGGTGCTGTGTCCCGGGAGCTGGGTGCTGTGTCCCGGGAGCTGGGTGCTGTGTCCCGAGAGCTGGGTGATGGGTGCTGTGTCCCGGGAGCTGGATGCCATGTCCTGCGAGCTGGGTGCTATGTCCCGGGTGGTGGGTGCTGTGTCCCGGGTGCTGGGTGCTGGGTGCTGTGTCCCGGGAGCTGTGTGCTGTATCCCGGGAGCTGGGAGCTGTGTCCCGGGAGCAGGGTGCTGTGTCCCGGGTGCTAGGTGCTGTGTCCCGGGTGCTGGGTGCTGTGTCCCGGGAGCTGGGTGCTGTGTCCCGGGTGCTAGGTGCTGTATCCCGGGTGCTGGGTGCTGTGTCTCGGGTGCTGGGTGCTGTGTCCCGGGAGCTCGGTGCTGTGTCCCGGATGCTGGGTGCTGTGTCCCGGGTGCTGGGTGCTGTGTCCCAGGAGCTGGTTGCTGTATCCCGGGTGCTGGGTGCTGTGTCCCGGGTGCTGGGTGCTGTGTCCCGGGAGCTGGCTGCAGTGTCCCGGGAGCTGGGTGCTGTGTCCCGGGTGCTGGGTGCTGTGTCCCGGGTGATAGGTGCTGTGATCCGATGCTGGGTGCTGCGTCACGGGAGCTCTGTGCTATTTCCCGATGCTGGGTGCTGTGTCCCGGGAGCTGGGTGCTGTGTCCCGGGTGCTGGGTGCTGCGTCCCGGGTGCTGGTTGCTGGGTGCTGTGTCCCGGGATCTGCGTGCTGTGTCCCGTGAGCTGGGAGCTGTGTCCCGGGAGCTGGGTGCTGTGTACCGGGAGCTGGCTGCAGTGTCCCGGGAGCTGGGTGCTGTGTCCCGGGTGCTGGGTGCTGTGTCCCGGGAGCTCAGTGCTGTGTCCCGGGAGCTGGGTGCTGTGTCCCGGGTGCTGGGTGCTGTGTCCTAGGTGCTGGTTGCTGTGTCCCGGGTGCTGGGTGCTGTGTCCTGGGTGCTGGGTGCTGTGACCCGGGTGCTGTGTGCTGTGTCCCGGGAGCTCGGTGCTGTGTCCCGGCAGCTGGGTGCTGTGTCCCGGGAGCTCTGTGCTGTGTCCCGATGCTGGGTGCTGTGTCCCGGGAGCTGGGTGCTGTGTCCCGGGAGCTGGGTGCTGTGTCCCGGGGAGCTGGGTGCTGTGTCCCGGGTGCTGGGTGCTGTGTCCCGGGTGCTGGGTGCTATGTCCCGGGGTGCTGGGTGCTCTGTCCCGATGCTGGGTGCTGTGTCCCGGGAGCTGTGTGCTGTCTCCCGGGTGCTGGGTGCTGTGTCCCTGGTGCTGGGTGCTGTGTCCCGGGTGCTGGGTGCTGTGTCCCGGTGCTGGGTGCTGTGTCCTGATGCTGGGTGCTGTGTCCCGGGAGCTGGGTGCTGTGTCCCGGGAGCTGGGTGTTGTGTCCCGATGCTCAGTGCTGTGTCCCGGGAGCAGGGTGCTGTGTCCCGGGTGCTGAGTGTTGTGTCCCGGGTGCTCGGTGCTGTGTCCCGGTGCTGGGTGCTGTGTCCCAGGTGCTGGGTGCTGTGTCCCGGCTGCTGGGTGCTGTGTCCCGGGTGCTGGATGCTGTGTCCCGGGTGCTGGGTGCTGTGTCCCGGATGCTGGTTGCTGTGTCCCGGGAGCTGGGTGCTGTGTCCCGGGAGCTGGGTGCTGTGTCCCGGGAGCTGGGTGCTGTGTCCCGGGAGCTGGGTGCTGTGTCCCGAAAGCTGGGTGCTGTGTGCTGTGTCCCGGAAGCTGGGTGCTGTGTCCCGGGAGCTGGGTGCTGTGTCCCGGGTGCTGGGTGCTGTGTCCCGGGTGCTGGGTGCTGTGTCCCGGGAGCCGGGAACTGGGTGCTGTGTCCTGGGTGCTGGGTACTGTATCCCGGGTGCTGGGTGCTGAGTCCCGGGAGCTCTGTGCTGTGTCTCGATGCTGGGTGCTGTGTCCCGGGAGCTGGGTGCTGTGACTCGGGAGCTGGGTTCTGTGTCCCGGGGAGTTGTGTGCTGTGTCCCGGGTGCTGGGTGCTGTGACCCGGGTGCTGTGTGCTGTGTCCTGGGAGCTCGGTGCTGTGTCCCGGGAGCTCGGTGCTGTGTCCCGGCAGCGGGGTGCTGTGTCCCGGGAGCTCTGTGCTGTGTCCCGATGCTGGTGAAGTGTCCCGGGATCTGGGTGCTGTGTCCCGGGAGCTGGGTGCTGTGTCCCGGGGAGCTGGGTGCTGTGTCCCGGGTGCTGGGTGCTGTGTCCCGGGTGCTGGGTGCTGTGTCCCGATGCTGGGTGCTCTGTCCCGGTGCTGGGTGCTCTGTCCCGATGCTGGGTGCTGCGTCACGGGAGCTCTGTGCTATGTCCCGATGCTGGGTGCTGTGTCCCGGGAGCGGGGTGCTGTGTCCCGGGTGCTGGGTGCTGTGTCCCGGGTGCTGGTTTCTGGGTGCTGTGTCCCGTGAGCTGGGAGCTGTGTCCCGGGAGCTGGGTGCTGTGTCCCGGGAGCTGGGTGCTGTGTCCCGGGAGCTGGGTGCTGTGTCCCGGGTGCTGGGTGCTGTGTTCCGGGAGCTCGGTGCTGTATCCCGGGAGCTGGGTGCTGTGTCCCGGGAGCTGGATGCTCTGTCCTGGGAGCTGGGTGCTATGTCCCGGGTGCTGGGTGCTGTGTCCCGGGAGCTGGGAGCTTTGTCCTGGGAGCTGGGTGCTGTGTCCCGGGTGCTGGGTGCTGTGTCCCGGGAGCTCGGTGCTGTGTCCCGGGTGCTGGGTGCTGTGTCCGGGGTGCTGGGTGCTGTGTCCCGGTGCTGGGTGCTGTGTCCCGATGCTGGGTGCTGTGTCCCGGGAGCTGGGTGCTGTGTCCCGGGAGCTGGCTGCAGTGTCCCGGGAGATGGGTGCTGTGTCCCGGGAGCTCGGTGCTGTGTCCCGGGTGCTGTGTCCCGGGTGCTGGTTACTGGGTGCTGTGTCCCGGGAGCTGGGTGCTGTGTCCCGTGAGCTGGGAGCTGTGTCCCGGGAGCTGGGTGCTGTGTCCCGGGAGCTGGCTGCAGTGTCCCGGGAGCTGGGTGCTGTGTCCCGGGTGCTGGGTGCTGTGTCCCGGGTGCTGGGTGCTGTGTCCCGGGAGCTGGGTGCTGTGTCCCGGGAGCTGGGTGCTGGGTGCTGTGTCCCGGGAGCTGGATGCTCTGTCCTGGGAGCTGGGTGCTATGTCCCGGGTGCTGGGTGCTGTGTCCCGGGAGCTGGGAGCTGTGTCCTGGGAGCTGGGTGCTGTGTCCCGGGTTCTGGGTGCTGTGTCCCGGGAGCTCGGTGCTGTGTCCCGGGAGCTGGGTGCTGTGTCCCGGGAGCTGGGTGCTGTGTCCCGGCAGCTGGGTGCTGTGTCCCGATGCTGGGTACTGTGTGCCGGGAGCTGGGTGCTGTGTCCCGGGTGCTGGGTGCTGTGTCCCGGGTGCTGGGTGCTGTGTCCCGGTGCTGGGTGCTGTGTCCCGATGCTGGGTGCTGTGTCCCGTGAGCTCTGTGCTGTGTTCCGATGCTGGGTGCTGTATCCCGGGAGCTGGGTGCTATGTCCCTGGTGCTGGGTGCTATGTCCCTGGTGCTGGGTGCTGTGTGCTGTTTCCGGGAGCTGGGTGCTGTGTCCCAGGAGCTGGGTGCTGTGTCCCGGGAGCTGGGTGCTGTGTCCCGGGAGCTGGGTGCTGGGTGCTGTGACCCTGGTGCTGGGTGCTGTGTTCCGGGAGCTGGGTGCTGTGTCCCGGGAGCTGGGTGCTGTGTCCCGAGAGCTGGGTGCTGTGTGCTGTGTCCCGGAAGCTGGGTGCTGTGTCCCGGGAGCTGGGTGCTGTATCCCGGGTGCTGGGTGCTGTGTCTCGGGTGCTGGGTGCTGTGTCCCTGGAGCTGGGTGCTGGGTGCTGTGTCCCGGAAGCTGGGTGCTGTGTCCCGGGAGCTCGGTGCTGTGTCCCGTGTGCTGGGTGCTGTGTCCCGGGAGCTGGGTGCTGTGTCCCGTGTGCTGCGTGCTGTGTCCCGGGAGCTGGCTGCTGTGTCCCGGGTGCTTGGTGCTGTCTCCTGGGTGCCGGGAGCTGGGTGCTGTGTCCCGGGTGCTGGGTGCTGTGTCCCGGGTGCTGGGTGCTGTGTCCCGTGTGCTGGGTGCTGTGTCCCGGGAACTGGGTGCTGTGTCCTGGGTGCTGGGTACTGTATCCCGGGTGCTGGGTGCTGTGTCCCAGGTGCTGGGTGCTGTGTCCCGGTGCTGGGTGCGGTGTCCTGATGCTGGGTGCTGTGTCCCGGGAGCTGGGTGCTGTGTCCCGGGAGCTGGGTGTTGTGTCCCGATGCTCATTGCTGTGTCCCGGGAGCAGGGTGCTGTGTCCCGGGTGCTGAGTGCTGTTTCCCGGTTGCTCGGTGCTGTGTCCCGGTGCTGGGTGCTGTGTCCCAGGTGCTGGGTGCTGTGACCCGGCTGCTGGGTGCTGTGTCCCGGGTGCTGGATGCTGTGTACTGGCTGCTGGGTGCTGTGTCCCGGGCTCTGTGTGCTGTGTCCCTGGTGCTGGGTGCTGTGTCCCGGGAGCTGGGTGCTGGGTGCTGTGTCCCGGGAGCTCTGTGCAGTGTCCCGATGCTGGGTGCTGTGTCCCGGGAGCTGGGTGCTGTGTCCGTGGGAGCTGGGTGCTGTGTCCCGGGCAGCTGGGTGCTGTGTCTCGGGTGCTGGGTGCTGTGACCCGGGAGCTGGGTGCTGTGTCCTGGGGAGCTGGGTGCTGTGTCCCGGGTGCTGGTTGCTGTGTCCCAGGTGCTGGGTGCTGTGTCCCGGGTGCTGGGTGCTCTGTCCCAGGTGCTGGGTGCTGTGTCCCGGGAGCTGGGTGCTGTGTCCCGGGAGCTGGGTGCTGTGTCCCGAGAGCTGGGTGATGGGTGCTGTGTCCCGGGAGCTGGATGCCATGTCCTGCGAGTTGGGTGCTATGTCCCGGGTGGTGGGTGCTGTGTCCCGGGTGCTGGGTGCTGGGTGCTGTGTCCCGGGAGCTGTGTGCTATATCCCGGGAGCTGGGAGCTGTGTCCCGGGAGCTGGGTGCTGTGTCCCGGGTGCTAGGTGCTGTGTCCCGGGTGCTGGGTGCTGTGTCCCGGGAGCTGGGTGCTGTGTCCCGGGTGCTAGGTGCTGTATCCCGGGTGCTGGGTGCTGTGTCTCGGGTGCTGGGTGCTGTGTCCCGGGAGCTCGGTGCTGTGTCCCGGGAGCTGGGTGCTGTGTCCCGGGTGCTGGGTGCTGTGTCCCAGGAGCTGGTTGCTGTATCCCGGGTGCTGGGTGCTGTGTCCCGGGTGCTGGGTGCTGTGTCCCGGGAGCTGGCTGCAGTGTCCCGGGAGCTGGGTGCTGTGTCCCGGGTGCTGGGTGCTGTGTCCCGGGTGATAGGTGCTGTGATCCGATGCTGGGTGCTGCGTCACGGGAGCTCTGTGCTATGTCCCGATGCTGGGTGCTGTGTCCCGGGAGCTGGGTGCTGTGTCCCGGGTGCTGGGTGCTGCGTCCCGGGTGCTGGTTGCTGGGTGCTGTGTCCCGGGAGCTGGGTGCTGTGTCCCGTGAGCTGGGAGCTGTGTCCCGGGAGCTGGGTGCTGTGTACCGGGAGCTGGCTGCAGTGTCCCGGGAGCTGGGTGCTGTGTCCCGGGTGCTGGGTGCTGTGTCCCGGGAGCTCAGTGCTGTGTCCCGGGAGCTGGGTGCTGTGTCCCGGGTGCTGGGTGCTGTGTCCTAGGTGCTGGTTGCTGTGTCCCGGGTGCTGGGTGCTGTGTCCTGGGTGCAGGGTGCTGTGACCCGGGTGCTGTGTGCTGTGTCCCGGGAGCTCGGTGCTGTGTCCCGGCAGCTGGGTGCTGTGTCCCGGGAGCTCTGTGCTGTGTCCCGATGCTGGGTGCTGTGTCCCGGGAGCTGGGTGCTGTGTCCCGGCAGCTGGGTGCTGTGTCCCGATGCTGGGTACTGTGTGCCGGGAGCTGGGTGCTGTGTCCCGGGTGCTGGGTGCTGTGTCCCGGGTGCTGGGTGCTGTGTCCCGGTGCTGGGTGCTGTGTCCCGATGCTGGGTGCTGTGTCCCGTGAGCTCTGTGCTGTGTTCCGATGCTGGGTGCTGTATCCCGGGAGCTGGGTGCTATGTCCCTGGTGCTGGGTGCTATGTCCCTGGTGCTGGGTGCTGTGTGCTGTTTCCGGGAGCTGGGTGCTGTGTCCCAGGAGCTGGGTGCTGTGTCCCGGGAGCTGGGTGCTGTGTCCCGGGAGCTGGGTGCTGGGTGCTGTGACCCTGGTGCTGGGTGCTGTGTTCCGGGAGCTGGGTGATGTGTCCCGGGAGCTAGGTGCTGTGTCCCGGGAGCTGGGTGCTGTGTCCCGGGAGCTGGGTGCTGTGTCCCGAGAGCTGGGTGCTGTGTGCTGTGTCCCGGAAGCTGGGTGCTGTGTCCCGGGAGCTGGGTGCTGTATCCCGGGTGCTGGGTGCTGTGTCTCGGGTGCTGGGTGCTGTGTCCCTGGAGCTGGGTGCTGGGTGCTGTGTCCCGGAAGCTGGGTGCTGTGTCCCGGGAGCTCGGTGCTGTGTCCCGTGTGCTGGGTGCTGTGTCCCGGGAGCTGGGTGCTGTGTCCCGTGTGCTGCGTGCTGTGTCCCGGGAGCTGGCTGCTGTGTCCCGGGTGCTTGGTGCTGTCTCCTGGGTGCCGGGAGCTGGGTGCTGTGTCCCGGGTGCTGGGTGCTGTGTCCCGGGTGCTGGGTGCTGTGTCCCGTGTGCTGGGTGCTGTGTCCCGGGAACTGGGTGCTGTGTCCTGGGTGCTGGGTACTGTATCCCGGGTGCTGGGTGCTGTGTCCCAGGTGCTGGGTGCTGTGTCCCGGTGCTGGGTGCGGTGTCCTGATGCTGGGTGCTGTGTCCCGGGAGCTGGGTGCTGTGTCCCGGGAGCTGGGTGTTGTGTCCCGATGCTCATTGCTGTGTCCCGGGAGCATGGTGCTGTGTCCCGGGTGCTGAGTGCTGTTTCCCGGTTGCTCGGTGCTGTGTCCCGGTGCTGGGTGCTGTGTCCCAGGTGCTGGGTGCTGTGACCCGGCTGCTGGGTGCTGTGTCCCGGGTGCTGGATGCTGTGTACTGGCTGCTGGGTGCTGTGTCCCGGGCTCTGTGTGCTGTGTCCCTGGTGCTGGGTGCTGTGTCCCGGGAGCTGGGTGCTGGGTGCTGTGTCCCGGGAGCTCTGTGCTGTGTCCCGATGCTGGGTGCTGTGTCCCGGGAGCTGGGTGCTGTGTCCGTGGGAGCTGGGTGCTGTGTCCCGGGCAGCTGGGTGCTGTGTCTCGGGTGCTGGGTGCTGTGACCCGGGAGCTGGGTGCTGTGTCCTGGGGAGCTGGGTGCTGTGTCCCGGGTGCTGGTTGCTGTGTCCCAGGTGCTGGGTGCTGTGTCCCGGGTGCTGGGTGCTCTGTCCCAGGTGCTGGGTGCTGTGTCCCGGGAGCTGGGTGCTGTGTCCCGGGAGCTGGGTGCTGTGTCCCGAGAGCTGGGTGATGGGTGCTGTGTCCCGGGAGCTGGATGCCATGTCCTGCGAGCTGGGTGCTATGTCCCGGGTGGTGGGTGCTGTGTCCCGGGTGCTGGGTGCTGGGTGCTGTGTCCCGGGAGCTGTGTGCTATATCCCGGGAGCTGGGAGCTGTGTCCCGGGAGCTGGGTGCTGTGTCCCGGGTGCTAGGTGCTGTGTCCCGGGAGCTGGGTGCTGCGTCCCGGGTGCTGGTTGCTGGGTGCTGTGTCCCGGGAGCTGGGTGCTGTGTCCCGTGAGCTGGGAGCTGTGTCCCGGGAGCTGGGTGCTGTGTACCGGGAGCTGGCTGCAGTGTCCCGGGAGCTGGGTGCTGTGTCCCGGGTGCTGGGTGCTGTGTCCCGGGAGCTCAGTGCTGTGTCCCGGGAGCTGGGTGCTGTGTCCCGGGTGCTGGGTGCTGTGTCCTAGGTGCTGGTTGCTGTGTCCCGGGTGCTGGGTGCTGTGTCCTGGGTGCAGGGTGCTGTGACCCGGGTGCTGTGTGCTGTGTCCCGGGAGCTCGGTGCTGTGTCCCGGCAGCTGGGTGCTGTGTCCCGGGAGCTCTGTGCTGTGTCCCGATGCTGGGTGCTGTGTCCCGGGAGCTGGGTGCTGTGTCCCGGCAGCTGGGTGCTGTGTCCCGATGCTGGGTACTGTGTGCCGGGAGCTGGGTGCTGTGTCCCGGGTGCTGGGTGCTGTGTCCCGGGTGCTGGGTGCTGTGTCCCGGTGCTGGGTGCTGTGTCCCGATGCTGGGTGCTGTGTCCCGTGAGCTCTGTGCTGTGTTCCGATGCTGGGTGCTGTATCCCGGGAGCTGGGTGCTATGTCCCTGGTGCTGGGTGCTATGTCCCTGGTGCTGGGTGCTGTGTGCTGTTTCCGGGAGCTGGGTGCTGTGTCCCAGGAGCTGGGTGCTGTGTCCCGGGAGCTGGGTGCTGTGTCCCGGGAGCTGGGTGCTGGGTGCTGTGACCCTGGTGCTGGGTGCTGTGTTCCGGGAGCTGGGTGATGTGTCCCGGGAGCTAGGTGCTGTGTCCCGGGAGCTGGGTGCTGTGTCCCGGGAGCTGGGTGCTGTGTCCCGAGAGCTGGGTGCTGTGTGCTGTGTCCCGGAAGCTGGGTGCTGTGTCCCGGGAGCTGGGTGCTGTATCCCGGGTGCTGGGTGCTGTGTCTCGGGTGCTGGGTGCTGTGTCCCTGGAGCTGGGTGCTGGGTGCTGTGTCCCGGAAGCTGGGTGCTGTGTCCCGGGAGCTCGGTGCTGTGTCCCGTGTGCTGGGTGCTGTGTCCCGGGAGCTGGGTGCTGTGTCCCGTGTGCTGCGTGCTGTGTCCCGGGAGCTGGCTGCTGTGTCCCGGGTGCTTGGTGCTGTCTCCTGGGTGCCGGGAGCTGGGTGCTGTGTCCCGGGTGCTGGGTGCTGTGTCCCGGGTGCTGGGTGCTGTGTCCCGTGTGCTGGGTGCTGTGTCCCGGGAACTGGGTGCTGTGTCCTGGGTGCTGGGTACTGTATCCCGGGTGCTGGGTGCTGTGTCCCAGGTGCTGGGTGCTGTGTCCCGGTGCTGGGTGCGGTGTCCTGATGCTGGGTGCTGTGTCCCGGGAGCTGGGTGCTGTGTCCCGGGAGCTGGGTGTTGTGTCCCGATGCTCATTGCTGTGTCCCGGGAGCAGGGTGCTGTGTCCCGGGTGCTGAGTGCTGTTTCCCGGTTGCTCGGTGCTGTGTCCCGGTGCTGGGTGCTGTGTCCCAGGTGCTGGGTGCTGTGACCCGGCTGCTGGGTGCTGTGTCCCGGGTGCTGGATGCTGTGTACTGGCTGCTGGGTGCTGTGTCCCGGGCTCTGTGTGCTGTGTCCCTGGTGCTGGGTGCTGTGTCCCGGGAGCTGGGTGCTGGGTGCTGTGTCCCGGGAGCTCTGTGCTGTGTCCCGATGCTGGGTGCTGTGTCCCGGGAGCTGGGTGCTGTGTCCGTGGGAGCTGGGTGCTGTGTCCCGGGCAGCTGGGTGCTGTGTCTCGGGTGCTGGGTGCTGTGACCCGGGAGCTGGGTGCTGTGTCCTGGGGAGCTGGGTGCTGTGTCCCGGGTGCTGGTTGCTGTGTCCCAGGTGCTGGGTGCTGTGTCCCGGGTGCTGGGTGCTCTGTCCCAGGTGCTGGGTGCTGTGTCCCGGGAGCTGGGTGCTGTGTCCCGGGAGCTGGGTGCTGTGTCCCGAGAGCTGGGTGATGGGTGCTGTGTCCCGGGAGCTGGATGCCATGTCCTGCGAGCTGGGTGCTATGTCCCGGGTGGTGGGTGCTGTGTCCCGGGTGCTGGGTGCTGGGTGCTGTGTCCCGGGAGCTGTGTGCTATATCCCGGGAGCTGGGAGCTGTGTCCCGGGAGCTGGGTGCTGTGTCCCGGGTGCTAGGTGCTGTGTCCCGGGTGCTGGGTGCTGTGTCCCGGGAGCTGGGTGCTGTGTCCCGGGTGCTAGGTGCTGTATCCCGGGTGCTGGGTGCTGTGTCTCGGGTGCTGGGTGCTGTGTCCCGGGAGCTCGGTGCTGTGTCCCGGGAGCTGGGTGCTGTGTCCCGGGTGCTGGGTGCTGTGTCCCAGGAGCTGGTTGCTGTATCCCGGGTGCTGGGTGCTGTGTCCCGGGTGCTGGGTGCTGTGTCCCGGGAGCTGGCTGCAGTGTCCCGGGAGCTGGGTGCTGTGTCCCGGGTGCTGGGTGCTGTGTCCCGGGTGATAGGTGCTGTGATCCGATGCTGGGTGCTGCGTCACGGGAGCTCTGTGCTATGTCCCGATGCTGGGTGCTGTGTCCCGGGAGCTGGGTGCTGTGTCCCGGGTGCTGGGTGCTGCGTCCCGGGTGCTGGTTGCTGGGTGCTGTGTCCCGGGAGCTGGGTGCTGTGTCCCGTGAGCTGGGAGCTGTGTCCCGGGAGCTGGGTGCTGTGTACCGGGAGCTGGCTGCAGTGTCCCGGGAGCTGGGTGCTGTGTCCCGGGTGCTGGGTGCTGTGTCCCGGGAGCTCAGTGCTGTGTCCCGGGAGCTGGGTGCTGTGTCCCGGGTGCTGGGTGCTGTGTCCTAGGTGCTGGTTGCTGTGTCCCGGGTGCTGGGTGCTGTGTCCTGGGTGCAGGGTGCTGTGACCCGGGTGCTGTGTGCTGTGTCCCGGGAGCTCGGTGCTGTGTCCCGGCAGCTGGGTGCTGTGTCCCGGGAGCTCTGTGCTGTGTCCCGATGCTGGGTGCTGTGTCCCGGGAGCTGGGTGCTGTGTCCCGGGAGCTGGGTGCTGTGTCCCGGGGAGCTGGGTGCTGTGTCCCGGGTGCTGGGTGCTGTGTCCCGGGTGCTGGGTGCTATGTCCCGGGGTGCTGGGTGCTCTGTCCCGATGCTGGGTGCTGTGTCCCGGGAGCTGTGTGCTGTCTCCCGGGTGCTGGGTGCTGTGTCCCTGGTGCTGGGTGCTGTGTCCCAGGTGCTGGTTGCTGTGTCCCGGGTGCTGGGTGCTGTGTCCCGGATGCTGGGTGCTGTGTCCCGGGAGCTCTGTGCTATGTCCCGGCAGCTGGGTGCTGTGTCCCGTGTGCTGGGTGCTGTGACCCGGGTGCTGGTTGCTGGGTGCTGTGTCCCAGGGAGCTGGGTGCTGTGTCCCGGGTGCTGGGTGCTGTGTCCCGGGTGATAGGTGCTGTGATCCGATGCTGGGTGCTGCGTCACGGGAGCTCTGTGCTATGTCCCGATGCTGGGTGCTGTGTCCCGGGAGCTGGGTGCTGTGTCCCGGGTGCTGGGTGCTGCGTCCCGGGTGCTGGTTGCTGGGTGCTGTGTCCCGGGAGCTGGGTGCTGTGTCCCGTGAGCTGGGAGCTGTGTCCCGGGAGCTGGGTGCTGTGTACCGGGAGCTGGCTGCAGTGTCCCGGGAGCTGGGTGCTGTGTCCCGGGTGCTGGGTGCTGTGTCCCGGGAGCTCAGTGCTGTGTCCCGGGAGCTGGGTGCTGTGTCCCGGGTGCTGGGTGCTGTGTCCTAGGTGCTGGTTGCTGTGTCCCGGGTGCTGGGTGCTGTGTCCTGGGTGCAGGGTGCTGTGACCCGGGTGCTGTGTGCTGTGTCCCGGGAGCTCGGTGCTGTGTCCCGGCAGCTGGGTGCTGTGTCCCGGGAGCTCTGTGCTGTGTCCCGATGCTGGGTGCTGTGTCCCGGGAGCTGGGTGCTGTGTCCCGGGAGCTGGGTGCTGTGTCCCGGGGAGCTGGGTGCTGTGTCCCGGTTGCTGGGTGCTGTGTCCCGGGTGCTGGGTGCTATGTCCCGGGGTGCTGGGTGCTCTGTCCCGATGCTGGGTGCTGTGTCCCGGGAGCTGTGTGCTGTCTCCCGGGTGCTGGGTGCTGTGTCCCTGGTGCTGGGTGCTGTGTCCCGGGTGCTGGGTGCTGTGTCCCGGTGCTGGGTGCTGTGTCCTGATGCTGGGTGCTGTGTCCCGGGAGCTGGGTGCTGTGTCCCGGGAGCTGGGTGTTGTGTCCCGATGCTCAGTGCTGTGTCCCGGGAGCAGGGTGCTGTGTCCCGGGTGCTGAGTGTTGTGTCCCGGGTGCTCGGTGCTGTGTCCCGGTGCTGGGTGCTGTGTCCCAGGTGCTGGGTGCTGTGTCCCGGCTGCTTGGTGCTGTGTCCCGGGTGCTGGATGCTGTGTCCCGGGTGCTGGGTGCTGTGTCCCGGATGCTGGTTGCTGTGTCCCGGGAGCTGGGTGCTGTGTCCCGGGAGCTGGGTGCTGTGTCCCGGGAGCTGGGTGCTGTGTCCCGGGAGCTGGGTGCTGTGTGCTGTGTCCCGGAAGCTGGGTGCTGTGTCCCGGGAGCTGGGTGCTGTGTCCCGGGAACTGGGTGCTGTGTCTCGGGTGCTGGGTGCTGTGATAAGGGAGCTGGGTGCTGTGTCCTGGGGAGCTGGGTGCTGAGTCCTGGTTGCTGGTTGCTGTGTCCCGGGAGCTGGGTGCTGTGTCCCGGGAGCTGGGTGCTGTGTCCCGGGAGCTGGGTGCTGTGTCCCGGGTGCTGGGTGCTGTGTCCCGGGTGCTGGGTGCTGTCTCCCGGGATCTGGGTGCTGTGTCCCGGGTGCTGGGTGCTGTGTCCCGGGAGCTGGTTGCTGTGTCCCGGGAGCTGGGTGCTGTGTCCCGGGAGCTGGGTGCTGTGTCCCGGGAGCTGGGTGCTGTGTCCCGAGAGTTGGGTGCTGTGTGCTGTGTCCCGGAAGCTGGGTGCTGTGTCCCGGGAGCTGGGTGCTGTACCCCGGGTGCTGGGTGCTGTGTCCTGGGTGCTGGGTGCTGTGTCCCGGGAGCTCGGTGCTGTGTCCCGGGAGCTGGGTGCTGTGTCCCGAGTGCTGGGTGCTGTGTCCCAGGTGCTGGTTGCTGTGTCCCGGGTGCTGGGTGCTGTGTCCCGGATGCTGGGTGCTGTGTCCCGGGAGCTCTGTGCTATGTCCCGATGCTGGGTGCTGTGTCCCGGCAGCTGGGTGCTGTGTCCCGTGTGCTGGGTGCTGTGACCCGGGTGCTGGTTGCTGGGTGCTGTGTCCCGGGAGCTGGGTGCTGTGTCCCGGGAGCTGGGAGCTGTGTCCCGGGAGCTGGGTGCTGTGTCCCGGGAGCTGGCTGCAGTGTCCCGGGAGCTGGGTGCTGTGTCCCGGGTGCTGGGTGCTGTGTCCCGGGAGCTCGGTGCTGTGTCCCGGGAGCTGGGTGCTGTGTCCCCGGTGCTGGGTGCTGTGTCCCAGGTGCTGGTTGCTGTGTCCCGGGTGCTGGGTGCTGTGTCCTGGGTGCTGGGTGCTGTGTCTCGGGTGCTGGGAGCTGTGTCCTGGGAGCTGGGTGCTGTGTCCCGGGTTCTGGGTGCTGTGTCCCGGGAGCTCGGTGCTGTGTCCCGGGAGCTGGGTGCTGTGTCCCGGGAGCTGGGTGCTGTGTCCCGGCAGCTGGGTGCTGTGTCCCGATGCTGGGTACTGTGTGCCGGGAGCTGGGTGCTGTGTCCCGGGTGCTGGGTGCTGTGTCCCGGGTGCTGGGTGCTGTGTCCCGGTGCTGGGTGCTGTGTCCCGATGCTGGGTGCTGTGTCCCGTGAGCTCTGTGCTGTGTTCCGATGCTGGGTGCTGTATCCCGGGAGCTGGGTGCTATGTCCCTGGTGCTGGGTGCTATGTCCCTGGTGCTGGGTGCTGTGTGCTGTTTCCGGGAGCTGGGTGCTGTGTCCCAGGAGCTGGGTGCTGTGTCCCGGGAGCTGGGTGCTGTGTCCCGGGAGCTGGGTGCTGGGTGCTGTGACCCTGGTGCTGGGTGCTGTGTTCCGGGAGCTGGGTGATGTGTCCCGGGAGCTAGGTGCTGTGTCCCGGGAGCTGGGTGCTGTGTCCCGGGAGCTGGGTGCTGTGTCCCGAGAGCTGGGTGCTGTGTGCTGTGTCCCGGAAGCTGGGTGCTGTGTCCCGGGAGCTGGGTGCTGTATCCCGGGTGCTGGGTGCTGTGTCTCGGGTGCTGGGTGCTGTGTCCCTGGAGCTGGGTGCTGGGTGCTGTGTCCCGGAAGCTGGGTGCTGTGTCCCGGGAGCTGGGTGCTGTGTCCCGTGTGCTGGGTGCTGTGTCCCGGGAGCTGGGTGCTGTGTCCCGTGTGCTGCGTGCTGTGTCCCGGGAGCTGGCTGCTGTGTCCCGGGTGCTTGGTGCTGTCTCCTGGGTGCCGGGAGCTGGGTGCTGTGTCCCGGGTGCTGGGTGCTGTGTCCCGGGTGCTGGGTGCTGTGTCCCGTGTGCTGGGTGCTGTGTCCCGGGAACTGGGTGCTGTGTCCTGGGTGCTGGGTACTGTATCCCGGGTGCTGGGTGCTGTGTCCCAGGTGCTGGGTGCTGTGTCCCGGTGCTGGGTGCGGTGTCCTGATGCTGGGTGCTGTGTCCCGGGAGCTGGGTGCTGTGTCCCGGGAGCTGGGTGTTGTGTCCCGATGCTCATTGCTGTGTCCCGGGAGCAGGGTGCTGTGTCCCGGGTGCTGAGTGCTGTTTCCCGGTTGCTCGGTGCTGTGTCCCGGTGCTGGGTGCTGTGTCCCAGGTGCTGGGTGCTGTGACCCGGCTGCTGGGTGCTGTGTCCCGGGTGCTGGATGCTGTGTACTGGCTGCTGGGTGCTGTGTCCCGGGCTCTGTGTGCTGTGTCCCTGGTGCTGGGTGCTGTGTCCCGGGAGCTGGGTGCTGGGTGCTGTGTCCCGGGAGCTCTGTGCTGTGTCCCGATGCTGGGTGCTGTGTCCCGGGAGCTGGGTGCTGTGTCCGTGGGAGCTGGGTGCTGTGTCCCGGGCAGCTGGGTGCTGTGTCTCGGGTGCTGGGTGCTGTGACCCGGGAGCTGGGTGCTGTGTCCTGGGGAGCTGGGTGCTGTGTCCCGGGTGCTGGTTGCTGTGTCCCAGGTGCTGGGTGCTGTGTCCCGGGTGCTGGGTGCTCTGTCCCAGGTGCTGCGTGCTGTGTCCCGGGAGCTGGGTGCTGTGTCCCGGGAGCTGGGTGCTGTGTCCCGAGAGCTGGGTGATGGGTGCTGTGTCCCGGGAGCTGGATGCCATGTCCTGCGAGCTGGGTGCTATGTCCCGGGTGGTGGGTGCTGTGTCCCGGGTGCTGGGTGCTGGGTGCTGTGTCCCGGGAGCTGTGTGCTATATCCCGGGAGCTGGGAGCTGTGTCCCGGGAGCTGGGTGCTGTGTCCCGGGTGCTAGGTGCTGTGTCCCGGGTGCTGGGTGCTGTGTCCCGGGAGCTGGGTGCTGTGTCCCGGGTGCTAGGTGCTGTATCCCGGGTGCTGGGTGCTGTGTCTCGGGTGCTGGGTGCTGTGTCCCGGGAGCTCGGTGCTGTGTCCCGGGAGCTGGGTGCTGTGTCCCGGGAGCTGGGTGCTGTGTCCCAGGAGCTGGTTGCTGTATCCCGGGTGCTGGGTGCTGTGTCCCGGGTGCTGGGTGCTGTGTCCCGGGAGCTGGCTGCAGTGTCCCGGGAGCTGGGTGCTGTGTCCCGGGTGCTGGGTGCTGTGTCCCGGGTGATAGGTGCTGTGATCCGATGCTGGGTGCTGCGTCACGGGAGCTCTGTGCTATGTCCCGATGCTGGGTGCTGTGTCCCGGGAGCTGGGTGCTGTGTCCCGGGTGCTGGGTGCTGCGTCACGGGTGCTGGTTGCTGGGTGCTGTGTCCCGGGAGCTGGGTGCTGTGTCCCGTGAGCTGGGAGCTGTGTCCCGGGAGCTGGGTGCTGTGTACCGGGAGCTGGCTGCAGTGTCCCGGGAGCTGGGTGCTGTGTCCCGGGTGCTGGGTGCTGTGTCCCGGGAGCTCAGTGCTGTGTCCCGGGAGCTGGGTGCTGTGTCCCGGGTGCTGGGTGCTGTGTCCTAGGTGCTGGTTGCTGTGTCCCGGGTGCTGGGTGCTGTGTCCTGGGTGCAGGGTGCTGTGACCCGGGTGCTGTGTGCTGTGTCCCGGGAGCTCGGTGCTGTGTCCCGGCAGCTGGGTGCTATGTCCCGGGAGCTCTGTGCTGTGTCCCGATGCTGGGTGCTGTGTCCCGGGAGCTGGGTGCTGTGTCCCGGGAGCTGGGTGCTGTGTCCCGGGGAGCTGGGTGCTGTGTCCCGGGTGCTGGGTGCTGTGTCCCGGGTGCTGGGTGCTATGTCCCGGGGTGCTGGGTGCTCTGTCCCGATGCTGGGTGCTGTGTCCCGGGAGCTGTGTGCTGTCTCCCGGGTGCTGGGTGCTGTGTCCCTGGTGCTGGGTGCTGTGTCCCAGGTGCTGGTTGCTGTGTCCCGGGTGCTGGGTGCTGTGTCCCGGATGCTGGGTGCTGTGTCCCGGGAGCTCTGTGCTATGTCCCGGCAGCTGGGTGCTGTGTCCCGTGTGCTGGGTGCTGTGACCCGGGTGCTGGTTGCTGGGTGCTGTGTCCCAGGGAGCTGGGTGCTGTGTCCCGGGTGCTGGGTGCTGTGTCCCGGGTGATAGGTGCTGTGATCCGATGCTGGGTGCTGCGTCACGGGAGCTCTGTGCTATGTCCCGATGCTGGGTGCTGTGTCCCGGGAGCTGGGTGCTGTGTCCCGGGTGCTGGGTGCTGCGTCCCGGGTGCTGGTTGCTGGGTGCTGTGTCCCGGGAGCTGGGTGCTGTGTCCCGTGAGCTGGGAGCTGTGTCCCGGGAGCTGGGTGCTGTGTACCGGGAGCTGGCTGCAGTGTCCCGGGAGCTGGGTGCTGTGTCCCGGGTGCTGGGTGCTGTGTCCCGGGAGCTCAGTGCTGTGTCCCGGGAGCTGGGTGCTGTGTCCCGGGTGCTGGGTGCTGTGTCCTAGGTGCTGGTTGCTGTGTCCCGGGTGCTGGGTGCTGTGTCCTGGGTGCAGGGTGCTGTGACCCGGGTGCTGTGTGCTGTGTCCCGGGAGCTCGGTGCTGTGTCCCGGCAGCTGGGTGCTGTGTCCCGGGAGCTCTGTGCTGTGTCCCGATGCTGGGTGCTGTGTCCCGGGAGCTGGGTGCTGTGTCCCGGGAGCTGGGTGCTGTGTCCCGGGGAGCTGGGTGCTGTGTCCCGGTTGCTGGGTGCTGTGTCCCGGGTGCTGGGTGCTATGTCCCGGGGTGCTGGGTGCTCTGTCCCGATGCTGGGTGCTGTGTCCCGGGAGCTGTGTGCTGTCTCCCGGGTGCTGGGTGCTGTGTCCCTGGTGCTGGGTGCTGTGTCCCGGGTGCTGGGTGCTGTGTCCCGGTGCTGGGTGCTGTGTCCTGATGCTGGGTGCTGTGTCCCGGGAGCTGGGTGCTGTGTCCCGGGAGCTGGGTGTTGTGTCCCGATGCTCAGTGCTGTGTCCCGGGAGCAGGGTGCTGTGTCCCGGGTGCTGAGTGTTGTGTCCCGGGTGCTCGGTGCTGTGTCCCGGTGCTGGGTGCTGTGTCCCAGGTGCTGGGTGCTGTGTCCCGGCTGCTTGGTGCTGTGTCCCGGGTGCTGGATGCTGTGTCCCGGGTGCTGGGTGCTGTGTCCCGGATGCTGGTTGCTGTGTCCCGGGAGCTGGGTGCTGTGTCCCGGGAGCTGGGTGCTGTGTCCCGGGAGCTGGGTGCTGTGTCCCGGGAGCTGGGTGCTGTGTCCCGAAAGCTGGGTGCTGTGTGCTGTGTCCCGGAAGCTGGGTGCTGTGTCCCGGGAGCTGGGTGCTGTGTCCCGGGAACTGGGTGCTGTGTCTCGGGTGCTGGGTGCTGTGATAAGGGAGCTGGGTGCTGTGTCCTGGGGAGCTGGGTGCTGAGTCCTGGTTGCTGGTTGCTGTGTCCCGGGAGCTGGGTGCTGTGTCCCGGGAGCTGGGTGCTGTGTCCCGGGAGCTGGGTGCTGTGTCCCGGGTGCTGGGTGCTGTGTCCCGGGTGCTGGGTGCTGTCTCCCGGGATCTGGGTGCTGTGTCCCGGGTGCTGGGTGCTGTGTCCCGGGAGCTGGTTGCTGTGTCCCGGGAGCTGGGTGCTGTGTCCCGGGAGCTGGGTGCTGTGTCCCGGGAGCTGGGTGCTGTGTCCCGAGAGTTGGGTGCTGTGTGCTGTGTCCCGGAAGCTGGGTGCTGTGTCCCGGGAGCTGGGTGCTGTACCCCGGGTGCTGGGTGCTGTGTCCTGGGTGCTGGGTGCTGTGTCCCGGGAGCTCGGTGCTGTGTCCCGGGAGCTGGGTGCTGTGTCCCGAGTGCTGGGTGCTGTGTCCCAGGTGCTGGTTGCTGTGTCCCGGGTGCTGGGTGCTGTGTCCCGGATGCTGGGTGCTGTGTCCCGGGAGCTCTGTGCTATGTCCCGATGCTGGGTGCTGTGTCCCGGCAGCTGGGTGCTGTGTCCCGTGTGCTGGGTGCTGTGACCCGGGTGCTGGTTGCTGGGTGCTGTGTCCCGGGAGCTGGGTGCTGTGTCCCGGGAGCTGGGAGCTGTGTCCCGGGAGCTGGGTGCTGTGTCCCGGGAGCTGGCTGCAGTGTCCCGGGAGCTGGGTGCTGTGTCCCGGGTGCTGGGTGCTGTGTCCCGGGAGCTCGGTGCTGTGTCCCGGGAGCTGGGTGCTGTGTCCCCGGTGCTGGGTGCTGTGTCCCAGGTGCTGGTTGCTGTGTCCCGGGTGCTGGGTGCTGTGTCCTGGGTGCTGGGTGCTGTGACCCGGGTGCTGTGTGCTGTGTCCTGGGAACTCGCCTGCTGTGTCCCGGGTGCTTGGTGCTGTGTCCCGGGAGCTGGGTGCTGTGTCCCGGGAGCTGGGTGCTGTGTCCCGGGTGCTGGGTGCTGTGTCCCGGGTGCTGGGTGCTGTGTCCCGATGCTGGGTGCTCTGTCCTGGTGCTGGGTGCTCTGTCCCGATGCTGGGTGCTGCGTCACGGGAGCTCTGTGCTATGTCCCGATGCTGGGTGCTGTGTCCCGGGTGCTGGGTGCTGTGTCCCGGGTGCTGGTTGCTGGGTGCTGTGTCCCGGGAGCTGGGTGCTGTGTCCCGTGAGCTGGGAGCTGTGTCCCGGGAGCTGGGTGCTGTGTCCAGGGAGCTGGCTGCAGTGTCCCTGGAGCTGGGTGCTGTGTCCCGGGTGCTAGGTGCAGTGTCCCAGGTGCTGGTTGCTGTGTCCCGGGTGCTGGGTGCTGTGTCCCGGGAGCTGGGTGCTGTGTCCCGGGAGCTGGGTGCTGGGTGCTGTGTCCCGGGAGCTGGATGCTCTGTCCTGGGAGCTGGGTGCTATGTCCCGGGTGCTGGGTGCTGTGTCCCGGGAGCTGGGAGCTGTGTCCTGTGAGCTGGGTGCTGTGTCCCGGGTGCTGGGTGCTGTGTCCCGGGAGCTCGGTGCTGTGTCCCGGGAGCTGGGTGCTGTGTCCCGGGAGCTGGGTGCTGTGTCCCGGCAGCTGGGTGCTGTGTCCCGATGCTGGGTTCTGTGTGCCGGGAGCTGGGTGCTGTGTCCCGGGTGCTGGGTGCTGTGTCCCGGGTGGTGGGTGCTGTGTCCCGGTGCTGGGTGCTGTGTCCCGGTGCTGGGTGCTGTGTCCCAATGCTGGGTGCTGTGTCCCGGGAGCTCTGTGCTGTGTCCCGATGCTGGGTGCTGTATCCCGGGAGCTGGGTGCTGTGTCCCGGGTGCTGGGCGCTGTGTCCCGATGCTGGGTGCTGTGTCCCGGGGAGCTGGGTGCTGTGTCCCGGGTGCTGGGTGCTGTGTCCCGGGAGCTGGGTGCTGGGTGCTGTGATAAGGGAGCTGGGTGCTGTGTCCTGGGGAGCTGGGTGCTGTGTCCTGGGTGCTGGTTGCTGTGTCCCGGGTGCTGGGTGCTGTGTCCCGGGTGCTGGGTGCTCTGTCCCAGGTGCTGGGTGCTGTGTCCCGGGAGCTGGGAGCTGTGTCCCGGGAGCTGGGTGCTGTGTCCCGGGAGCTGGGTGCTGTGTCCCGGGTGCTGGGTGCTGTCTCCCGGGAGCTGGGTGCTGTGTCCCGGGTGCTGGGTGCTGTGTCCCGGATGCTGGTTGCTGTGTCCCGGGAGCTGGGTGCTGTGTCCCGGGAGCTGGGTGCTGTGTCCCGGGAGCTGGGTGCTGTGTCCCGGGAGCTGGGTGCTGTGTGCTGTGTCCCGGAAGCTGGGTGCTGTGTCCCGGGAACTGGGTGCTGTACCCCGGGTGCTGGGTGCTGTGTCCCGGGTGCTGGGTGCTGTGTCCCGGGAGCTCGGTGCTGTGTCCCGGGAGCTGGGTGCTGTGTCCCGGATGCTGGGTGCTGTGTCCCGGGAGCTCTGTGCTATGTCCCGATGCTGGGTGCTGTGTCCCGGGAGCTGGGTGCTGTGTCCCGGGTGCTGGGTGCTGTGTCCCGGGTGCTGGTTGCTGGGTGCTGTGTCCCGGGAGCTGGGTGCTGTGTCCCGTGAGCTGGGAGCTGTGTCCCGGGAGCTGGGTGCTGTGTCCCGTGAGCTGGCTGCAGTGTCCCGGGAGCTGGCTGCAGTGTCCCGGGAGCTGGGTGCTGTGTCCCAGGTGCTGGGTGCTGTGTCCCGGGAGCTGGGTGCTGTGTCCCGGGAGCTGGGTGCTGGGTGCTGTGTCCCGGGAGCTGGATGCTCTGTCCTGGGAGCTGGGTGCTATGTCCCGGGTGCTGGGTGCTGTGTCCCGGGAGCTGGGAGCTGTGTCCTGGGAGCTGGGTGCTGTGTCCCGTGAGCTGGGAGCTGTGTCCCGGGAGCTGGGTGCTGTGTCCCGTGAGCTGGCTGCAGTGTCCCGGGAGCTGGGTGCTGTGTCCCGTGAGCTGGCTGCAGTGTCCCGGGAGCTGGCTGCAGTGTCCCGGGAGCTGGGTGCTGTGTCCCAGGTGCTGGGTGCTGTGTCCCGGGAGCTGGGTGCTGTGTCCCGGGAGCTGGGTGCTGGGTGCTGTGTCCCGGGAGCTGGATGCTCTGTCCTGGGAGCTGGGTGCTATGTCCCGGGTGCTAGGTGCTGTGTCCCGGCAGCTGGGAGCTGTGTCCTGGGAGCTGGGTGCTGTGTCCCGGGTTCTGGGTGCTGTGTCCCGGGAGCTCGGTGCTGTGTCCCGGGAGCTGGGTGCTGTGTCCCGGGTGCTGGGTGCTGTGTCCTGGGTGCTGTGTCTCTGGAGCTGGGTGCTGTGTCCCGGGTGCTGGGTGTTGTGTACCACGTGCTGGGTGGTGTGTCCCGGGTGCTGGGTGCTGTGTCCCAGGTGCTGGTTGCTGTGTCCCGGCTGCTGGGTGTTGTGTCCCGGCTGCTGGGTGCTGTGTCCCGGGAGCTGGGTGCTGTGTCCCGGGAGCTGGGAGCTTTGTCCTGGGAGCTGGGTGCTATGTCCCGGGTGCTGGGTGCTGTGTCCCGGGAGCTGGGAGCTTTGTCCTGGGAGCTGGGTGCTGTGTCCCGGGTGCTGGGTGCTGTGTCCCGGGAGCTCGGTGCTGTGTCCCGGGAGCTGGGTGCTGTGTCCCAAGAGCTGGGTGCTGTGTCCCGGGTGCTGGGTGCTGTGTCCCGATGCTGGGTACTGTGTGCCGGGAGCTGGGTGCTGTGTCCCGGGTGCTGGGTGCTGTGTCCCGGGTGCTGGGTGCTGTGTCCCGGTGCTGGGTGCTGTGTCCCGATGCTGGGTGCTGTGTCCCGGGAGCTGGGTGCTGTGTCCCGGGAGCTGGCTGCAGTGTCCCGGGAGATGGGTGCTGTGTCCCGGGTGCTGGGTGCTGTGTCCCGGGAGCTCGGTGCTGTGTCCCGGGTGCTGGGTGCTGTGTCCCGGGTGCTGGTTGCTGGGTGCTGTGTCCCGGGAGCTGTGTGCTGTGTCCCGGGAGCTGGGAGCTGTGTCCCGGGAGCTGGGTGCTGTGTCCCGATGCTGGGTGCTGTGTCCCGGGAGCTGGGTGCTGTGTCCCGGGAGCTGGGTGCTGTGTCCCGGGAGCTCTGTGCTGTGTCCCGATGCTGGGTGCTGTGTCCCGGGAGCTGGGTGCTATGTCCCGGGTGCTGGGTGCTGTGTCCCGGGAGCTGGGTGCTGTGTCCCGGGGAGCTGGGTGCTGTGTCCCGGGTGCTGGATGCTGTGTCCCGGGTGCTGGGTGCTGTGTCCCGGGAGCTGGGTGCTGGGTGCTGTGTCCCGGGAGCTGGGTGCTGTGTCCCGAGAGCTGGGTGCTGTGTGCTGTGTCCCGGAAGCTGGGTGCTGTGTCCCGGGAGCTGGGTGCTGTGTCCCGGGTGCTGGGTGCTTTGTCCCGGGTGCTGGGTGCTGTGTCCCGGGAGCCGGGAACTGGGTGCTGTGTCCTGGGTGCTGGGTACTGTATCCCTGGTGCTGGGTGCTGAGTCCCGGGAGCTCTGTGCTGTGTCCCGATGCTGGGTGCTGTGTCCCGGGAGCTGGGTGCTGTGACTCGGGAGCTGGGTTCTGTGTCCCGGGGAGCTGTGTGCTGTGTCCCGGGTGCTGGGTGCTGTGACCCGGGTGCTGTGTGCTGTGTCCTGGGAGCTCGGTGCTGTGTCCCGGGAGCTGGGTGCTGGGTGCTGTGTCCCGGGAGCTGGATGCTCTGTCCTGGGAGCTGGGTGCTATGTCCCGGAAGCTGGGTGCTGTGTCCCGGGAGCTGGAAGCTGTGTCCCGGGTGCTGGGTGCTGTGGCCTGGGTGCTGCGTGCTGGGTGCTGTGTCCCGGGTGCTGGGTGCTGTGTCCCGGGAGCTCGGTGCTGTGTCCCGGGAGCTGGGTGCTGTGTCCCGAGTGCTGGGTGCTGTGTCCCAGGTGCTGGTTGCTGTGTCCCGGCTGCTGGGTGCTGTGTCCCGGGTGCTGGGTGCTGTGTCCCGGGAGCTGGATGCTCTGTCCTGGGAGCTGGGTGCTATGTCCCGGGTGCTGGGTGCTGTGGCCTGGGTGCTGCGTGCTGGGTGCTGTGTCCCGGGTGCTGGGTGCTGTGTCCCGGGAGCTCGGTGCTGTGTCCCGGGAGCTGTGTGCTGTGTCCCGGGTGCTGGGTGCTGTGACCTGGGTGCTGTGTGCTGTGTCCTGGAAGCTCGGTGCTGTGTCCCGGGAGCTGGGTGCTGGGTGCTGTGTCCCGGGAGCTGGATGCTCTGTCCTGGGAGCTGGGTGCTATGTCCCGGAAGCTGGGTGCTGTGTCCCGGGAGCTGGAAGCTGTGTCCCGGGTGCTGGGTGCTGTGGCCTGGGTGCTGCGTGCTGGGTGCTGTGTCCCGGGTGCTGGGTGCTGTGTCCCGTGAGCTCGGTGCTGTGTCCCGGGAGCTGGGTGCTGTGTCCCGGGTGCTGGGTGCTGTGTCCCAGGTGCTGGTTGCTGTGTCCCGGCTGCTGGGTGCTGTGTCCCGGGTGCTGGGTGCTGTGTCCCGGGAGCTGGATGCTCTGTCCTGGGAGCTGGGTGCTATGTCCCGGGTGCTGGGTGCTGTGGCCTGGGTGCTGCGTGCTGGGTGCTGTGTCCCGGGTGCTGGGTGCTGTGTCCCGGGAGCTCGGTGCTGTGTCCCGGGAGCTGGGTGCTGTGTCCCGGGAGCTGGGTGCTGTGTCCCGGGTGCTGGGTGCTGTGTCCCGGGTGCTGGTTGCTGGGTGCTGTGTCCCGGGAGCTGGGTGCTGTGTCCCGTGAGCTGGGAGCTGTGTCCCGGGAGCTGGGTGCTGTGTCCCGTGAGCTGGCTGCAGTGTCCCGGGAGCTGGCTGCAGTGTCCCGGGAGCTGGGTGCTGTGTCCCAGGTGCTGGGTGCTGTGTCCCGGGAGCTGGGTGCTGTGTCCCGGGAGCTGGGTGCTGGGTGCTGTGTCCCGGGAGCTGGATGCTCTGTCCTGGGAGCTGGGTGCTATGTCCCGGGTGCTGGGTGCTGTGTCCCGGGAGCTGGGAGCTGTGTCCTGGGAGCTGGGTGCTGTGTCCCGTGAGCTGGGAGCTGTGTCCCGGGAGCTGGGTGCTGTGTCCCGTGAGCTGGCTGCAGTGTCCCGGGAGCTGGGTGCTGTGTCCCGTGAGCTGGCTGCAGTGTCCCGGGAGCTGGCTGCAGTGTCCCGGGAGCTGGGTGCTGTGTCCCAGGTGCTGGGTGCTGTGTCCCGGGAGCTGGGTGCTGTGTCCCGGGAGCTGGGTGCTGGGTGCTGTGTCCCGGGAGCTGGATGCTCTGTCCTGGGAGCTGGGTGCTATGTCCCGGGTGCTGGGTGCTGTGTCCCGGGAGCTGGGAGCTGTGTCCTGGGAGCTGGGTGCTGTGTCCCGGGTTCTGGGTGCTGTGTCCCGGGAGCTCGGTGCTGTGTCCCGGGAGCTGGGTGCTGTGTCCCGGGTGCTGGGTGCTGTGTCCTGGGTGCTGGGTGCTGTGTCTCTGGAGCTGGGTGCTGTGTCCCGGGTGCTGGGTGTTGTGTACCACGTGCTGGGTGGTGTGTCCCGGGTGCTGGGTGCTGTGTCCCAGGTGCTGGTTGCTGTGTCCCGGCTGCTGGGTGTTGTGTCCCGGCTGCTGGGTGCTGTGTCCCGGGAGCTGGGTGCTGTGTCCCGGGAGCTGGGAGCTTTGTCCTGGGAGCTGGGTGCTATGTCCCGGGTGCTGGGTGCTGTGTCCCGGGAGCTGGGAGCTTTGTCCTGGGAGCTGGGTGCTGTGTCCCGGGTGCTGGGTGCTGTGTCCCGGGAGCTCGGTGCTGTGTCCCGGGAGCTGGGTGCTGTGTCCCAAGAGCTGGGTGCTGTGTCCCGGGTGCTGGGTGCTGTGTCCCGATGCTGGGTACTGTGTGCCGGGAGCTGGGTGCTGTGTCCCGGGTGCTGGGTGCTGTGTCCCGGGTGCTGGGTGCTGTGTCCCGGTGCTGGGTGCTGTGTCCCGATGCTGGGTGCTGTGTCCCGGGAGCTGGGTGCTGTGTCCCGGGAGCTGGCTGCAGTGTCCCGGGAGATGGGTGCTGTGTCCCGGGTGCTGGGTGCTGTGTCCCGGGAGCTCGGTGCTGTGTCCCGGGTGCTGGGTGCTGTGTCCCGGGTGCTGGTTGCTGGGTGCTGTGTCCCGGGAGCTGTGTGCTGTGTCCCGGGAGCTGGGAGCTGTGTCCCGGGAGCTGGGTGCTGTGTCCCGATGCTGGGTGCTGTGTCCCGGGAGCTGGGTGCTGTGTCCCGGGAGCTGGGTGCTGTGTCCCGGGAGCTCTGTGCTGTGTCCCGATGCTGGGTGCTGTGTCCCGGGAGCTGGGTGCTATGTCCCGGGTGCTGGGTGCTGTGTCCCGGGAGCTGGGTGCTGTGTCCCGGGGAGCTGGGTGCTGTGTCCCGGGTGCTGGATGCTGTGTCCCGGGTGCTGGGTGCTGTGTCCCGGGAGCTGGGTGCTGGGTGCTGTGTCCCGGGAGCTGGGTGCTGTGTCCCGAGAGCTGGGTGCTGTGTGCTGTGTCCCGGAAGCTGGGTGCTGTGTCCCGGGAGCTGGGTGCTGTGTCCCGGGTGCTGGGTGCTTTGTCCCGGGTGCTGGGTGCTGTGTCCCGGGAGCCGGGAACTGGGTGCTGTGTCCTGGGTGCTGGGTACTGTATCCCTGGTGCTGGGTGCTGAGTCCCGGGAGCTCTGTGCTGTGTCCCGATGCTGGGTGCTGTGTCCCGGGAGCTGGGTGCTGTGACTCGGGAGCTGGGTTCTGTGTCCCGGGGAGCTGTGTGCTGTGTCCCGGGTGCTGGGTGCTGTGACCTGGGTGCTGTGTGCTGTGTCCTGGGAGCTCGGTGCTGTGTCCCGGGAGCTGGGTGCTGGGTGCTGTGTCCCGGGAGCTGGATGCTCTGTCCTGGGAGCTGGGTGCTATGTCCCGGAAGCTGGGTGCTGTGTCCCGGGAGCTGGAAGCTGTGTCCCGGGTGCTGGGTGCTGTGGCCTGGGTGCTGCGTGCTGGGTGCTGTGTCCCGGGTGCTGGGTGCTGTGTCCCGTGAGCTCGGTGCTGTGTCCCGGGAGCTGGGTGCTGTGTCCCGGGTGCTGGGTGCTGTGTCCCAGGTGCTGGTTGCTGTGTCCCGGCTGCTGGGTGCTGTGTCCCGGGTGCTGGGTGCTGTGTCCCGGGAGCTGGATGCTCTGTCCTGGGAGCTGGGTGCTATGTCCCGGGTGCTGGGTGCTGTGGCCTGGGTGCTGCGTGCTGGGTGCTGTGTCCCGGGTGCTGGGTGCTGTGTCCCGGGAGCTCGGTGCTGTGTCCCGGGAGCTGGGTGCTGTGTCCCGGGAGCTGGGTGCTGTGTCCTGGGAGCTGGCTGCAGTGTCCCGGGAGATGGGTGCTGTGTCCCGGGTGCTGGGTGCTGTGTCCCGGGAGCTCGGTGCTGTGTCCCGGGTGCTGGGTGCTGTGTCCCGGGTGCTGGTTGCTGGGTGCTGTGTCCCGGGAGCTGTGTGCTGTGTCCCGGGAGCTGGGAGCTGTGTCCCGGGAGCTGGGTGCTGTGTCCCGATGCTGGGTGCTGTGTCCCGGGAGCTGGGTGCTGTGTCCCGGGAGCTGGGTGCTGTGTCCCGGGAGCTCTGTGCTGTGTCCCGGGAGCTGGGTGCTGTGTCCCGGGTGCTGGGTGCTGTGTCCCGGGTGCTGGGTGCTGTGTCTCTGGAGCTGGGTGCTGTGTCCCGGGTGCTGGGTGTTGTGTACCACGTGCTGGGTGGTGTGTCCCGGGTGCTGGGTGCTGTGTCCCAGGTGCTGGTTGCTGTGTCCCGGCTGCTGGGTGTTGTGTCCCGGCTGCTGGGTGCTGTGTCCCGGGAGCTGGGTGCTGTGTCCCGGGAGCTGGGAGCTTTGTCCTGGGAGCTGGGTGCTATGTCCCGGGTGCTGGGTGCTGTGTCCCGGGAGCTGGGAGCTTTGTCCTGGGAGCTGGGTGCTGTGTCCCGGGTGCTGGGTGCTGTGTCCCGGGAGCTCGGTGCTGTGTCCCGGGAGCTGGGTGCTGTGTCCCAAGAGCTGGGTGCTGTGTCCCGGCAGCTGGGTGCTGTGTCCCGATGCTGGGTACTGTGTGCCGGGAGCTGGGTGCTGTGTCCCGGGTGCTGGGTGCTGTGTCCCGGGTGCTGGGTGCTGTGTCCCGGTGCTGGGTGCTGTGTCCCGATGCTGGGTGCTGTGTCCCGGGAGCTGGGTGCTGTGTCCCGGGAGCTGGCTGCAGTGTCCCGGGAGATGGGTGCTGTGTCCCGGGTGCTGGGTGCTGTGTCCCGGGAGCTCGGTGCTGTGTCCCGGGTGCTGGGTGCTGTGTCCCGGGTGCTGGTTGCTGGGTGCTGTGTCCCGGGAGCTGTGTGCTGTGTCCCGGGAGCTGGGAGCTGTGTCCCGGGAGCTGGGTGCTGTGTCCCGATGCTGGGTGCTGTGTCCCGGGAGCTGGGTGCTGTGTCCCGGGAGCTGGGTGCTGTGTCCCGGGAGCTCTGTGCTCTGTCCCGATGCTGGGTGCTGTGTCCCGGGAGCTGGGTGCTATGTCCCGGGTGCTGGGTGCTGTGTCCCGGGAGCTGGGTGCTGTGTCCCGGGGAGCTGGGTGCTGTGTCCCGGGTGCTGGATGCTGTGTCCCGGGTGCTGGGTGCTGTGTCCCGAGAGCTGGGTGCTGTGTGCTGTGTCCCGGAAGCTGGGTGCTGTGTCCCGGGAGCTGGGTGCTGTGTCCCGGGTGCTGGGTGCTTTGTCCCGGGTGCTGGGTGCTGTGTCCCGGGAGCCGGGAACTGGGTGCTGTGTCCTGGGTGCTGGGTACTGTATCCCTGGTGCTGGGTGCTGAGTCCCGGGAGCTCTGTGCTGTGTCCCGATGCTGGGTGCTGTGTCCCGGGAGCTGGGTGCTGTGACTCGGGAGCTGGGTTCTGTGTCCCGGGGAGCTGTGTGCTGTGTCCCGGGTGCTGGGTGCTGTGACCTGGGTGCTGTGTGCTGTGTCCTGGGAGCTCGGTGCTGTGTCCCGGGAGCTGGGTGCTGGGTGCTGTGTCCCGGGAGCTGGATGCTCTGTCCTGGGAGCTGGGTGCTATGTCCCGGAAGCTGGGTGCTGTGTCCCGGGAGCTGGAAGCTGTGTCCCGGGTGCTGGGTGCTGTGGCCTGGGTGCTGCGTGCTGGGTGCTGTGTCCCGGGTGCTGGGTGCTGTGTCCCGGGAGCTCGGTGCTGTGTCCCGGGAGCTGGGTGCTGTGTCCCGGGTGCTGGGTGCTGTGTCCCAGGTGCTGGTTGCTGTGTCCCGGCTGCTGGGTGCTGTGTCCCGGGTGCTGGGTGCTGTGTCCCGGGAGCTGGATGCTCTGTCCTGGGAGCTGGGTGCTATGTCCCGGGTGCTGGGTGCTGTGGCCTGGGTGCTGCGTGCTGGGTGCTGTGTCCCGGGTGCTGGGTGCTGTGTCCCGGGAGCTCGGTGCTGTGTCCCGGGAGCTGGGTGCTGTGTCCCGGGAGCTGGGTGCTGTGTCCTGGGAGCTGGCTGCAGTGTCCCGGGAGATGGGTGCTGTGTCCCGGGTGCTGGGTGCTGTGTCCCGGGAGCTCGGTGCTGTGTCCCGGGTGCTGGGTGCTGTGTCCCGGGTGCTGGTTGCTGGGTGCTGTGTCCCGGGAGCTGTGTGCTGTGTCCCGGGAGCTGGGAGCTGTGTCCCGGGAGCTGGGTGCTGTGTCCCGATGCTGGGTGCTGTGTCCCGGGAGCTGGGTGCTGTGTCCCGGGAGCTGGGTGCTGTGTCCCGGGAGCTCTGTGCTGTGTCCCGATGCTGGGTGCTGTGTCCCGGGAGCTGGGTGCTATGTCCCGGGTGCTGGGTGCTGTGTCCCGGGGACTGGGTGCTGTGTCCCGGGGAGCTGGGTGCTGTGTCCCGGGTGCTGGGTGCTGTGTCCCGGGTGCTGGGTGCTGTGTCTCTGGAGCTGGGTGCTGTGTCCCGGGTGCTGGGTGTTGTGTACCACGTGCTGGGTGGTGTGTCCCGGGTGCTGGGTGCTGTGTCCCGGGTGCTGGTTGCTGTGTCCCGGCTGCTGGGTGTTGTGTCCCGGCTGCTGGGTGCTGTGTCCCGGGAGCTGGGTGCTGTGTCCCGGGAGCTGGGAGCTTTGTCCTGGGAGCTGGGTGCTATGTCCCGGGTGCTGGGTGCTGTGTCCCGGGAGCTGGGAGCTTTGTCCTGGGAGCTGGGTGCTGTGTCCCGGGTGCTGGGTGCTGTGTCCCGGGAGCTCGGTGCTGTGTCCCGGGAGCTGGGTGCTGTGTCCCAAGAGCTGGGTGCTGTGTCCCGGCAGCTGGGTGCTGTGTCCCGATGCTGGGTACTGTGTCCCGGGAGCTGGGTGCTGTGTCCCGGGAGCTGGCTGCAGTGTCCCGGGAGATGGGTGCTGTGTCCCGGGTGCTGGGTGCTGTGTCCCGGGAGCTCGGTGCTGTGTCCCGGGTGCTGGGTGCTGTGTCCCGGGTGCTGGTTGCTGGGTGCTGTGTCCCGGGAGCTGTGTGCTGTGTCCCGGGAGCTGGGAGCTGTGTCCCGGGAGCTGGGTGCTGTGTCCCGATGCTGGGTGCTGTGTCCCGGGAGCTGGGTGCTATGTCCCGGGTGCTGGGTGCTGTGTCCCGGGAGCTGGGTGCTGTGTCGCTGGGAGCTGGGTGCTGTGTCCCGGGTGCTGGATGCTGTGTCCCGGGTGCTGGGTGCTGTGTCCCGGGAGCTGGGTGCTGTGTCCCGGGAGCTGGGAGCTGGGTGCTGTGTCCCGGGAGCTGGGTGCTGTGTCCCGAGAGCTGGGTGCTGTGTGCTGTGTCCCGGAAGCTGGGTGCTGTGTCCCGGGAGCTGGGTGCTGTGTCCCGGGTGCTGGGTGCTTTGTCCCGGGTGCTGGGTGCTGTGTCCCGGGTGCTGTGTGCTGTGTCCTGGGAGCTCGGTGCTGTGTCCCGGGAGCTGGGTGCTGGGTGCTGTGTCCCGGGAGCTGGATGCTCTGTCCTGGGAGCTGGGTGCTATGTCCCGGAAGCTGGGTGCTGTGTCCCGGGAGCTGGAAGCTGTGTCCCGGGTGCTGGGTGCTGTGGCCTGGGTGCTGCGTGCTGGGTGCTGTGTCCCGGGAGCTGGGTGCTGTGTCCCGAGAGCTGGGTGCTGTGTGCTGTGTCCCGGAAGCTGGGTGCTGTGTCCCGGGAGCTGGGTGCTGTGTCCCGGGTGCTGGGTGCTTTGTCCCGGGTGCTGGGTGCTGTGTCCCGGGTGCTGTGTGCTGTGTCCTGGGAGCTCGGTGCTGTGTCCCGGGAGCTGGGTGCTGGGTGCTGTGTCCCGGGAGCTGGATGCTCTGTCCTGGGAGCTGGGTGCTATGTCCCGGAAGCTGGGTGCTGTGTCCCGGGAGCTGGAAGCTGTGTCCCGGGTGCTGGGTGCTGTGGCCTGGGTGCTGCGTGCTGGGTGCTGTGTCCCGATGCTGGGTGCTGTGTCCCGGGAGCTGGGTGCTATGTCCCGGGTGCTGGGTGCTGTGTCCCGGGAGCTGGGTGCTGTGTCGCTGGGAGCTGGGTGCTGTGTCCCGGGTGCTGGATGCTGTGTCCCGGGTGCTGGGTGCTGTGTCCCGGGAGCTGGGTGCTGTGTCCCGGGTGCTGGATGCTGTGTCCTGGGTGCTGGGTACTGTATCCCTGGTGCTGGGTGCTGAGTCCCGGGAGCTCTGTGCTGTGTCCCAATGCTGGGTGCTGTGTCCCGGGAGCTGGGTGCTGTGACTCGGGAGCTGGGTTCTGTGTCCCGGGGAGCTGTGTGCTGTGTCCCGGGTGCTGGTTGCTGTGACCCGGGTGCTGTGTGCTGTGTCCTGGGAGCTCGGTGCTGTGTCCCGGGAGCTGGGTGCTGGGTGCTGTGTCCCGGGAGCTGGATGCTCTGTCCTGGGAGCTGGGTGCTATGTCCCGGAAGCTGGGTGCTGTGTCCCGGGAGCTGGAAGCTGTGTCCCGGGTGCTGGGTGCTGTGGCCTGGGTGCTGCGTGCTGGGTGCTGTGTCCCGGGTGCTGGGTGCTGTGTCCCGGGAGCTCGGTGCTGTGTCCCGGGAGCTGGGTGCTGTGTCCCGAGTGCTGGGTGCTGTGTCCCAGGTGCTGGTTGCTGTGTCCCGGCTGCTGGGTGCTGTGTCCCGGGTGCTGGGTGCTGTGTCCCGGGAGCTGGGTGCTGTGTCCCGGGAGCTGGGTGCTGGGTGCTGTGTTCCGGGAGCTGGGTGCTGTGTCCTGGGAGCTGGGTGCTTTGTCACGGGTGCCGGGTGCTGTGTCCCGGGTGCTGGGTGCTGGGTGCTGTGTCCCGGAAGCTGGGTGCTGTGTCCCGGGAGCTGGGTGCTGTGTCCCGGGAGCTGGGTGCTGTGTCCCGGGTGCTGGGTGCTGTGTCCCGGGAGCTCGGTGCTGTGTCCCGGGAGCTGGGTGCTGTGTCCCGGGAGCTCTGTGCTGTGTCCCGATGCTGGGTGCCGTGTCCCGGGAGCTGGGTGCTGTGTCCCGGGAGCTGGGTGCTCAGTCCCGGGGAGATGGGTGCTGTGTCCCAGGTGCTGGGTGCTGTGTCCCAGGTGCAGGGTGCTGTGTCCCGATGCTGGGTGCTGTGACCCGGTGCTAGGTGTTGTGTCCCGATGCTGGGTGCTGCGTCCCGGGAGCTCTGTGCTGTGTCCCGATGCTGGGTGTTGTGTCCCGGGAGCTGGGTGCTGTGTCCCGGGTGCTGGGTGCTGTGTGCCGGGAGCTGGGTGCTGTGTCCCGGGAGCTCTGTGCTGTGTCGCGGGGAGCTGGGTGCTGTGTCCCGGGTGCTGGGTGCTGTGTGCCAGGTGCTGGGTGCTGTGTCCCGGGTGCTGGATGCTGTGTCCCGGGTGCTGGGTGCTGTGTCCCGGGCGCTGTGTGCTGTGTCCCTGGTGCTGGGTGCTGGGTGCTGTGTCTCGGGAGCTGGGTGCTGTGTCCCGGGAGCTGGGTGCTGGGTGCTGTGTCCCGGGAGCTGGGTGCTGTGTCCTGGGAGCTGGGTGCTATGTCACGGGTGCTGGGTGCTGTGTCCCGGGTGCTGGGTGCTGGGTGTTGTGTCCCGGGAGCTGGGTGCTGTGTCCCGTGAGCTGGGAGCTGTGTCCCGGGAGCTGGGTGCTGTGTCCCGGGAGCTGGGTGCAGTGTCCCGGGAGCTGGGTGCTGTGTCCCGGGTGCTGGGTGCTGTGTCCCGGGAGCTCGGTGCTGTGTCCCGGGAGCTGGGTGCTGTGTCCCGGGAGCTGCGTGCTGTATCCCGGGGAGCTGGGTGCTGTGTCCCGGGTGCTGTGTCCCAGGTGCTTGGTGCTGTGTCCCGGGTGCTGTGTGCTGTGTCCCGGGTGCTGGGTGCTGTGTCCCGGGAGCTGGGTGCTGTGTCCCGGGAGCTGGGTGCTGGGTGCTGTGTCCCGGGAGCTGGATGCTCTGTCCTGGGAGCTGGGTGCTATGTCCCGGGTGCTGGGTGCTGTGGCCTGGGTGCTGCGTGCTGGGTGCTGTGTCCCGGGTGCTGGGTGCTGTGTCCCGGCAGCTGGGTGCTGTGTCCCGATGCTGGGTGCTGTGTGCCGGGAGCTGGGTGCTGTGTCCCGGGTGCTGGGTGCTGTGTCCGGGTGCTGGGTGCTGTGTCCCGATGCTGGGTGCTGTGTCCCGATGCTGGGTGCTGTGTCCCGGGAGCTCTGTACTGTGTTCCGATGCTGGGTGCTGTGTCCCGGGAGCTGGGTGCTGTGTCCCGGGAGCTGGGTGCTGTGTCCCGGGTGCTGGGTGCTGTGTCCCGGGAGCTGGGTGCTATGTCCCGGGGAGCTGGGTGCTGTGTCCCGGGAGCTGGGTGATGTGTCCCCGGACCTAGGTGCTGTGTCCCGGGAGCTGGGTGCTGTGTCCCGGGAGCTGGGTGCTGTGTCCCGAGAGCTGGGTGCTGTGTGCTGTGTCCCGGAAGCTGGGTGCTGTGTCCCGGGAGCTGGGTGCTGTGACTCGGGAGCTGGGTTCTGTGTCCCGGGGAGCTGTGTGCTGTGTCCCGGGTGCTGGGTGCTGTGACCCGGGTGCTGTGTGCTGTGTCCTGGGAGCTCGGTGCTGTGTCCCGGGAGCTCGGTGCTGTGTCCCGGCAGCGGGGTGCTGTGTCCCGGGAGCTCTGTGCTGTGTCCCGATGCTGGTGAAGTGTCCCGGGATCTGGGTGCTGTGTCCCGGGAGCTGGGTGCTGTGTCCCGGGGAGCTGGGTGCTGTGTCCCGGGTGCTGGGTGCTGTGTCCCGGGTGCTGGGTGCTGTGTCCCGATGCTGGGTGCTCTGTCCCGGTGCTGGGTGCTCTGTCCCGATGCTGGGTGCTGCGTCACGGGAGCTCTGTGCTATGTCCCGATGCTGGGTGCTGTGTCCCGGGAGCGGGGTGCTGTGTCCCGGGTGCTGGGTGCTGTGTCCCGGGTGCTGGTTGCTGGGTGCTGTGTCCCGGGAGCTGGGTGCTGTGTCCCGTGAGCTGGGAGCTGTGTCCCGGGAGCTGGGTGCTGTGTCCCGGGAGCTGGGTGCTGTGTCCCGGGTGCTGGGTGCTGTGTCCCGGGTGCTCGGTGCTGTGTCCCGGGAGCTGGGTGCTGTGTCCCGGGAGCTGGATGCTCTGTCCTGGGAGCTGGGTGCTATGTCCCGGGTGCTGGGTGCTGTGTCCCGGGAGCTGGGAGCTTTGTCCTGGGAGCTGGGTGCTATGTCCCGGGTGCTGGGTGCTGTGTCCCGGGAGCTGGGAGCTGTGTCCCGGGTGCTGGGTGCTGTGTCCCGGGAGCTCGGTGCTGTGTCCCGGGAGCTGGGTGCTGTGTCCCAAGAGCTGGGTGCTGTGTCCCGGCAGCTGGGTGCTGTGTCCCGATGCTGGCTGCAGTGTCCCGGGAGATGGGTGCTGTGTCCCGGGTGCTGGGTGCTGTGTCCCGGGAGCTCGGTGCTGTGTCCCGGGTGCTGGGTGCTGTGTCCCGGGTGCTGGTTGCTGGGTGCTGTGTCCCGGGAGCTGTGTGCTGTGTCCCGGGAGCTGGGAGCTGTGTCCCGGGAGCTGGGTGCTGTGTCCCGATGCTGGGTGCTGTGTCCCGGGAGCTGGGTGCTGTGTCCCGGGAGCTGGGTGCTGTGTCCCGGGAGCTCTGTGCTGTGTCCCGATGCTGGGTGCTGTGTCCCGGGAGCTGGGTGCTATGTCCCGGGTGCTGGGTGCTGTGTCCCGGGAGCTGGGTGCTGTGTCGCTGGGAGCTGGGTGCTGTGTCCCGGGTGCTGGATGCTGTGTCCCGGGTGCTGGGTGCTGTGTCCCGGGAGCTGGGTGCTGTGTCCCGGGAGCTGGGAGCTGGGTGCTGTGTCCCGGGAGCTGGGTGCTGTGTCCCGAGAGCTGGGTGCTGTGTGCTGTGTCCCGGAAGCTGGGTGCTGTGTCCCGGGAGCTGGGTGCTGTGTCCCGGGTGCTGGGTGCTTTGTCCCGGGTGCTGGGTGCTGTGTCCCGGGAGCCGGGAACTGGGTGCTGTGTCCTGGGTGCTGGGTACTGTATCCCTGGTGCTGGGTGCTGAGTCCCGGGAGCTCTGTGCTGTGTCCCAATGCTGGGTGCTGTGTCCCGGGAGCTGGGTGCTGTGACTCGGGAGCTGGGTTCTGTGTCCCGGGGAGCTGTGTGCTGTGTCCCGGGTGCTGGTTGCTGTGACCCGGGTGCTGTGTGCTGTGTCCTGGGAGCTCGGTGCTGTGTCCCGGGAGCTGGGTGCTGGGTGCTGTGTCCCGGGAGCTGGATGCTCTGTCCTGGGAGCTGGGTGCTATGTCCCGGAAGCTGGGTGCTGTGTCCCGGGAGCTGGAAGCTGTGTCCCGGGTGCTGGGTGCTGTGGCCTGGGTGCTGCGTGCTGGGTGCTGTGTCCCGGGTGCTGGGTGCTGTGTCCCGGGAGCTCGGTGCTGTGTCCCGGGAGCTGGGTGCTGTGTCCCGAGTGCTGGGTGCTGTGTCCCAGGTGCTGGTTGCTGTGTCCCGGCTGCTGGGTGCTGTGTCCCGGGTGCTGGGTGCTGTGTCCCGGGAGCTGGATGCTCTGTCCTGGGAGCTGGGTGCTATGTCCCGGGTGCTGGGTGCTGTGGCCTGGGTGCTGCGTGCTGGGTGCTGTGTCCCGGGTGCTGGGTGCTGTGTCCCGGGAGCTCGGTGCTGTGTCCCGGGAGCTGGGTGCTGTGTCCCGGGAGCTGGGTGCTGTGTCCTGGGAGCTGGCTGCAGTGTCCCGGGAGATGGGTGCTGTGTCCCGGGTGCTGGGTGCTGTGTCCCGGGAGCTCGGTGCTGTGTCCCGGGTGCTGGGTGCTGTGTCCCGGGTGCTGGTTGCTGGGTGCTGTGTCCCGGGAGCTGTGTGCTGTGTCCCGGGAGCTGGGAGCTGTGTCCCGGGAGCTGGGTGCTGTGTCCCGATGCTGGGTGCTGTGTCCCGGGAGCTGGGTGCTGTGTCCCGGGAGCTGGGTGCTGTGTCCCGGGAGCTCTGTGCTGTGTCCCGATGCTGGGTGCTGTGTCCCGGGAGCTGGGTGCTATGTCCCGGGTGCTGGGTGCTGTGTCCCGGGGGCTGGGTGCTGTGTCCCGGGGAGCTGGGTGCTGTGTCCCGGGTGCTGGGTGCTGTGTCCCGGGTGCTGGGTGCTGTGTCTCTGGAGCTGGGTGCTGTGTCCCGGGTGCTGGGTGTTGTGTACCACGTGCTGGGTGGTGTGTCCCGGGTGCTGGGTGCTGTGTCCCGGGTGCTGGGTGCTGTGTCCCGGGCACTGTGTGCTGTGTCCCTGGTGCTGGGTGCTGTGTCCCGGGAGCTGGGTGCTGTGTCCCGGGAGCTGGGTGCTGGGTGCTGTGTTCCGGGAGCTGGGTGCTGTGTCCTGGGAGCTGGGTGCTTTGTCACGGGTGCCGGGTGCTGTGTCCCGGGTGCTGGGTGCTGGGTGCTGTGTCCCGGAAGCTGGGTGCTGTGTCCCGGGAGCTGGGTGCTGTGTCCCGGGAGCTGGGTGCTGTGTCCCGGGTGCTGGGTGCTGTGTCCCGGGAGCTCGGTGCTGTGTCCCGGGAGCTGGGTGCTGTGTCCCGGGAGCTCTGTGCTGTGTCCCGATGCTGGGTGCCGTGTCCCGGGAGCTGGGTGCTGTGTCCCGGGAGCTGGGTGCTCAGTCCCGGGGAGATGGGTGCTGTGTCCCAGGTGCTGGGTGCTGTGTCCCAGGTGCAGGGTGCTGTGTCCCGATGCTGGGTGCTGTGACCCGGTGCTAGGTGTTGTGTCCCGATGCTGGGTGCTGCGTCCCGGGAGCTCTGTGCTGTGTCCCGATGCTGGGTGTTGTGTCCCGGGAGCTGGGTGCTGTGTCCCGGGTGCTGGGTGCTGTGTGCCGGGAGCTGGGTGCTGTGTCCCGGGAGCTCTGTGCTGTGTCGCGGGGAGCTGGGTGCTGTGTCCCGGGTGCTGGGTGCTGTGTGCCAGGTGCTGGGTGCTGTGTCCCGGGTGCTGGATGCTGTGTCCCGGGTGCTGGGTGCTGTGTCCCGGGCGCTGTGTGCTGTGTCCCTGGTGCTGGGTGCTGGGTGCTGTGTCTCGGGAGCTGGGTGCTGTGTCCCGGGAGCTGGGTGCTGGGTGCTGTGTCCCGGGAGCTGGGTGCTGTGTCCTGGGAGCTGGGTGCTATGTCACGGGTGCTGGGTGCTGTGTCCCGGGTGCTGGGTGCTGGGTGTTGTGTCCCGGGAGCTGGGTGCTGTGTCCCGTGAGCTGGGAGCTGTGTCCCGGGAGCTGGGTGCTGTGTCCCGGGAGCTGGGTGCAGTGTCCCGGGAGCTGGGTGCTGTGTCCCGGGTGCTGGGTGCTGTGTCCCGGGAGCTCGGTGCTGTGTCCCGGGAGCTGGGTGCTGTGTCCCGGGAGCTGCGTGCTGTATCCCGGGGAGCTGGGTGCTGTGTCCCGGGTGCTGTGTCCCAGGTGCTTGGTGCTGTGTCCCGGGTGCTGTGTGCTGTGTCCCGGGTGCTGGGTGCTGTGTCCCGGGAGCTGGGTGCTGTGTCCCGGGAGCTGGGTGCTGGGTGCTGTGTCCCGGGAGCTGGATGCTCTGTCCTGGGAGCTGGGTGCTATGTCCCGGGTGCTGGGTGCTGTGGCCTGGGTGCTGCGTGCTGGGTGCTGTGTCCCGGGTGCTGGGTGCTGTGTCCCGGCAGCTGGGTGCTGTGTCCCGATGCTGGGTGCTGTGTGCCGGGAGCTGGGTGCTGTGTCCCGGGTGCTGGGTGCTGTGTCCGGGTGCTGGGTGCTGTGTCCCGATGCTGGGTGCTGTGTCCCGATGCTGGGTGCTGTGTCCCGGGAGCTCTGTACTGTGTTCCGATGCTGGGTGCTGTGTCCCGGGAGCTGGGTGCTGTGTCCCGGGAGCTGGGTGCTGTGTCCCGGGTGCTGGGTGCTGTGTCCCGGGAGCTGGGTGCTATGTCCCGGGGAGCTGGGTGCTGTGTCCCGGGAGCTGGGTGATGTGTCCCCGGACCTAGGTGCTGTGTCCCGGGAGCTGGGTGCTGTGTCCCGGGAGCTGGGTGCTGTGTCCCGAGAGCTGGGTGCTGTGTGCTGTGTCCCGGAAGCTGGGTGCTGTGTCCCGGGAGCTGGGTGCTGTGACTCGGGAGCTGGGTTCTGTGTCCCGGGTGCTGGGTGCTGTGTCCCGGGTGCTGGGTGCTGTGACCCGGGTGCTGTGTGCTGTGTCCTGGGAGCTCGGTGCTGTGTCCCGGGAGTTCGGTGCTGTGTCCCGGCAGCGGGGTGCTGTGTCCCGGGAGCTCTGTGCTGTGTCCCGATGCTGGTGAAGTGTCCCGGGATCTGGGTGCTGTGTCCCGGGAGCTGGGTGCTGTGTCCCGGGGAGCTGGGTGCTGTGTCCCGGGTGCTGGGTGCTGTGTCCCGGGTGCTGGGTGCTGTGTCCCGATGCTGGGTGCTCTGTCCCGGTGCTGGGTGCTCTGTCCCGATGCTGGGTGCTGCGTCACGGGAGCTCTGTGCTATGTCCCGATGCTGGGTGCTGTGTCCCGGGAGCGGGGTGCTGTGTCCCGGGTGCTGGGTGCTGTGTCCCGGGTGCTGGTTGCTGGGTGCTGTGTCCCGGGAGCTGGGTGCTGTGTCCCGTGAGCTGGGAGCTGTGTCCCGGGAGCTGGGTGCTGTGTCCCGGGAGCTGGGTGCTGTGTCCCGGGTGCTGGGTGCTGTGTCCCGGGAGCTCGGTGCTGTGTCCCGGGAGCTGGGTGCTGTGTCCCGGGAGCTGGATGCTCTGTCCTGGGAGCTGGGTGCTATGTCCCGGGTGCTGGGTGCTGTGTCCCGGGAGCTGGGAGCTTTGTCCTGGGAGCTGGGTGCTGTGTCCCGGGTGCTGGGTGCTGTGTCCCGGGAGCTCGGTGCTGTGTCCCGGGTGCTGGGTGCTGTGTCCGGGGTGCTGGGTGCTGTGTCCCGGTGCTGGGTGCTGTGTCCCGATGCTGGGTGCTGTGTCCCGGGAGCTGGGTGCTGTGTCCCGGGAGCTGGCTGCAGTGTCCCGGGAGATGGGTGCTGTGTCCCGGGTGCTGGGTGCTGTGTCCCGGGAGCTCGGTGCTGTGTCCCGGGTGCTGGGTGCTGTGTCCCGGGTGCTGGTTACTGGGTGCTGTGTCCCGGGAGCTGGGTGCTGTGTCCCGTGAGCTGGGAGCTGTGTCCCGGGAGCTGGGTGCTGTGTCCCGGGAGCTGGCTGCAGTGTCCCGGGAGCTGGGTGCTGTGTCCCGGGTGCTGGGTGCTGTGTCCCGGGAGCTCGGTGCTGTGTCCCGGGAGCTGGGTGCTGTGTCCCGGGTGCTGGGTGCTGTGTCCCGAGTGCTGGGTGCTGTGTCCCAGGTGCTGGTTGCTGTGTCCCGGCTGCTGGGTGCTGTGTCCCGGGTGCTGGGTGCTGTGTCCCGGGAGCTGGATGCTCTGTCCTGGGAGCTGGGTGCTATGTCCCGGGTGCTGGGTGCTGTGGCCTGGGTGCTGCGTGCTGGGTGCTGTGTCCCGGGTGCTGGGTGCTGTGTCCCGGGAGCTCGGTGCTGTGTCCCGGGAGCTGGGTGCTGTGTCCCGGGAGCTGGGTGCTGTGTCCTGGGAGCTGGCTGCAGTGTCCCGGGAGATGGGTGCTGTGTCCCGGGTGCTGGGTGCTGTGTCCCGGGAGCTCGGTGCTGTGTCCCGGGTGCTGGGTGCTGTGTCCCGGGTGCTGGTTGCTGGGTGCTGTGTCCCGGGAGCTGTGTGCTGTGTCCCGGGAGCTGGGAGCTGTGTCCCGGGAGCTGGGTGCTGTGTCCCGATGCTGGGTGCTGTGTCCCGGGAGCTGGGTGCTGTGTCCCGGGAGCTGGGTGCTGTGTCCCGGGAGCTCTGTGCTGTGTCCCGATGCTGGGTGCTGTGTCCCGGGAGCTGGGTGCTATGTCCCGGGTGCTGGGTGCTGTGTCCCGGGGGCTGGGTGCTGTGTCCCGGGGAGCTGGGTGCTGTGTCCCGGGTGCTGGGTGCTGTGTCCCGGGTGCTGGGTGCTGTGTCTCTGGAGCTGGGTGCTGTGTCCCGGGTGCTGGGTGTTGTGTACCACGTGCTGGGTGGTGTGTCCCGGGTGCTGGGTGCTGTGTCCCGGGTGCTGGGTGCTGTGTCCCGGGCACTGTGTGCTGTGTCCCTGGTGCTGGGTGCTGTGTCCCGGGAGCTGGGTGCTGTGTCCCGGGAGCTGGGTGCTGGGTGCTGTGTTCCGGGAGCTGGGTGCTGTGTCCTGGGAGCTGGGTGCTTTGTCACGGGTGCCGGGTGCTGTGTCCCGGGTGCTGGGTGCTGGGTGCTGTGTCCCGGAAGCTGGGTGCTGTGTCCCGGGAGCTGGGTGCTGTGTCCCGGGAGCTGGGTGCTGTGTCCCGGGTGCTGGGTGCTGTGTCCCGGGAGCTCGGTGCTGTGTCCCGGGAGCTGGGTGCTGTGTCCCGGGAGCTCTGTGCTGTGTCCCGATGCTGGGTGCCGTGTCCCGGGAGCTGGGTGCTGTGTCCCGGGAGCTGGGTGCTCAGTCCCGGGGAGATGGGTGCTGTGTCCCAGGTGCTGGGTGCTGTGTCCCAGGTGCAGGGTGCTGTGTCCCGATGCTGGGTGCTGTGACCCGGTGCTAGGTGTTGTGTCCCGATGCTGGGTGCTGCGTCCCGGGAGCTCTGTGCTGTGTCCCGATGCTGGGTGTTGTGTCCCGGGAGCTGGGTGCTGTGTCCCGGGTGCTGGGTGCTGTGTGCCGCGAGCTGGGTGCTGTGTCCCAGGAGCTCTGTGCTGTGTCGCGCGGAGCTGGGTGCTGTGTCCCGGGTGCTGGGTGCTGTGTGCCAGGTGCTGGGTGCTGTGTCCCGGGTGCTGGATGCTGTGTCCCGGGTGCTGGGTGCTGTGTCCCGGGCGCTGTGTGCTGTGTCCCTGGTGCTGGGTGCTGGGTGCTGTGTCTCGGGAGCTGGGTGCTGTGTCCCGGGAGCTGGGTGCTGGGTGCTGTGTCCCGGGAGCTGGGTGCTGTGTCCTGGGAGCTGGGTGCTATGTCACGGGTGCTGGGTGCTGTGTCCCGGGTGCTGGGTGCTGGGTGTTGTGTCCCGGGAGCTGGGTGCTGTGTCCCGTGAGCTGGGAGCTGTGTCCCGGGAGCTGGGTGCTGTGTCCCGGGAGCTGGGTGCAGTGTCCCGGGAGCTGGGTGCTGTGTCCCGGGTGCTGGGTGCTGTGTCCCGGGAGCTCGGTGCTGTGTCCCGGGAGCTGGGTGCTGTGTCCCGGGAGCTGCGTGCTGTATCCCGGGGAGCTGGGTGCTGTGTCCCGGGTGCTGTGTCCCAGGTGCTTGGTGCTGTGTCCCGGGTGCTGTGTGCTGTGTCCCGGGTGCTGGGTGCTGTGTCCCGGGAGCTGGGTGCTGTGTCCCGGGAGCTGGGTGCTGGGTGCTGTGTCCCGGGAGCTGGATGCTCTGTCCTGGGAGCTGGGTGCTATGTCCCGGGTGCTGGGTGCTGTGGCCTGGGTGGTGCGTGCTGGGTGCTGTGTCCCGGGTGCTGGGTGCTGTGTCCCGGCAGCTGGGTGCTGTGTCCCGATGCTGGGTGCTGTGTGCCGGGAGCTGGGTGCTGTGTCCCGGGTGCTGGGTGCTGTGTCCGGGTGCTGGGTGCTGTGTCCCGATGCTGGGTGCTGTGTCCCGATGCTGGGTGCTGTGTCCCGGGAGCTCTGTACTGTGTTCCGATGCTGGGTGCTGTGCCCCGGGAGCTGGGTGCTGTGTCCCGGGAGCTGGGTGCTGTGTCCCGGGTGCTGGGTGCTGTGTCCCGGGAGCTGGGTGCTATGTCCCGGGGAGCTGGGTGCTGTGTCCCGGGAGCTGGGTGATGTGTCCCCGGACCTAGGTGCTGTGTCCCGGGAGCTGGGTGCTGTGTCCCGGGAGCTGGGTGCTGTGTCCCGAGAGCTGGGTGCTGTGTGCTGTGTCCCGGAAGCTGGGTGCTGTGTCCCGGGAGCTGGGTGCTGTGACTCGGGAGCTGGGTTCTGTGTCCCGGGGAGCTGTGTGCTGTGTCCCGGGTGCTGGGTGCTGTGACCCGGGTGCTGTGTGCTGTGTCCCGGGAGCTCGGTGCTGTGTCCCGGCAGCGGGGTGCTGTGTCCCGGGAGCTCTGTGCTGTGTCCCGATGCTGGTGAAGTGTCCCGGGATCTGGGTGCTGTGTCCCGGGAGCTGGGTGCTGTGTCCCGGGGAGCTGGGTGCTGTGTCCCGGGTGCTGGGTGCTGTGTCCCGGGTGCTGGGTGCTGTGTCCCGATGCTGGGTGCTCTGTCCCGGTGCTGGGTGCTCTGTCCCGATGCCGGGTGCTGCGTCACGGGAGCTCTGTGCTATGTCCCGATGCTGGGTGCTGTGTCCCGGGAGCGGGGTGCTGTGTCCCGGGTGCTGGGTGCTGTGTCCCGGGTGCTGGTTGCTGGGTGCTGTGTCCCGGGAGCTGGGTGCTGTGTCCCGTGAGCTGGGAGCTGTGTCCCGGGAGCTGGGTGCTGTGTCCCGGGAGCTGGGTGCTGTGTCCCGGGTGCTGGGTGCTGTGTCCCGGGAGCTCGGTGCTGTGTCCCGGGAGCTGGGTGCTGTGTCCCGGGAGCTGGATGCTCTGTCCTGGGAGCTGGGTGCTATGTCCCGGGTGCTGGGTGCTGTGTCCCGGGAGCTGGGAGCTTTGTCCTGGGAGCTGGGTGCTGTGTCCCGGGTGCTGGGTGCTGTGTCCCGGGAGCTCGGTGCTGTGTCCCGGGTGCTGGGTGCTGTGTCCGGGGTGCTGGGTGCTGTGTCCCGGTGCTGGGTGCTGTGTCCCGATGCTGGGTGCTGTGTCCCGGGAGCTGGGTGCTGTGTCCCGGGAGCTGGCTGCAGTGTCCCGGGAGATGGGTGCTGTGTCCCGGGTGATGGGTGCTGTGTCCCGGGAGCTCGGTGCTGTGTCCCGGGTGCTGGGTGCTGTGTCCCGGGTGCTGGTTACTGGGTGCTGTGTCCCGGGAGCTGGGTGCTGTGTCCCGTGAGCTGGGAGCTGTGTCCCGGGAGCTGGGTGCTGTGTCCCGGGAGCTGGCTGCAGTGTCCCGGGAGCTGGGTGCTGTGTCCCGGGTGCTGGGTGCTGTGTCCCGGGAGCTCGGTGCTGTGTCCCGGGAGCTGGGTGCTGTGTCCCGGGAGCTGGGTGCTGTGTCCCGGGTGCTGGGTGCTGTGTCCCGGGAGCTGGGTGCTGTGTCCCGGGAGCTGGGTGCTGGGTGCTGTGTCCCGGGAGCTGGATGCTCTGTCCTGGGAGCTGGGTGCTATGTCCCGGGTGCTGGGTGCTGTGTCCCGGGAGCTGGGAGCTGTGTCCTGGGAGCTGGGTGCTGTGTCCCGGGTTCTGGGTGCTGTGTCCCGGGAGCTCGGTGCTGTGTCCCGGGAGCTGGGTGCTGTGTCCCGGGAGCTGGGTGCTGTGTCCCGGCAGCTGGGTGCTGTGTCCCGATGCTGGGTACTGTGTGCCGGGAGCTGGGTGCTGTGTCCCGGGTGCTGGGTGCTGTGTCCCGGGTGCTGGGTGCTGTGTCCCGGTGCTGGGTGCTGTGTCCCGATGCTGGGTGCTGTGTCCCGTGAGCTCTGTGCTGTGTTCCGATGCTGGGTGCTGTATCCCGGGAGCTGGGTGCTATGTCCCTGGTGCTGGGTGCTATGTCCCTGGTGCTGGGTGCTGTGTGCTGTTTCCCGGGAGCTGGGTGCTGTGTCCCGTGAGCTGGGAGCTGTGTCCCGGGAGCTGGGTGCTGTGTCCCGTGAGCTGGCTGCAGTGTCCCGGGAGCTGGCTGCAGTGTCCCGGGAGCTGGGTGCTGTGTCCCAGGTGCTGGGTGCTGTGTCCCGGGAGCTGGGTGCTGTGTCCCGGGAGCTGGGTGCTGGGTGCTGTGTCCCGGGAGCTGGATGCTCTGTCCTGGGAGCTGGGTGCTATGTCCCGGGTGCTGGGTGCTGTGTCCCGGGAGCTGGGAGCTGTGTCCTGGGAGCTGGGTGCTGTGTCCCGTGAGCTGGGTGCTGTGTCCCGGGAGCTGGGTGCTGTGTCCCGTGAGCTGGCTGCAGTGTCCCGGGAGCTGGCTGCAGTGTCCCGGGAGCTGGGTGCTGTGTCCCAGGTGCTGGGTGCTGTGTCCCGGGAGCTGGGTGCTGTGTCCCGGGAGCTGGGTGCTGGGTGCTGTGTCCCGGGAGCTGGATGCTCTGTCCTGGGAGCTGGGTGCTATGTCCCGGGTGCTGGGTGCTGTGTCCCGGGAGCTGGGAGCTGTGTCCTGGGAGCTGGGTGCTGTGTCCCGGGTTCTGGGTGCTGTGTCCCGGGAGCTCGGTGCTGTGTCCCGGGAGCTGGGTGCTGTGTCCCGGGTGCTGGGTGCTGTGTCCCGGGTGCTGGGTGCTGTGTCTCTGGAGCTGGGTGCTGTGTCCCGGGTGCTGGGTGTTGTGTACCACGTGCTGGGTGGTGTGTCCCGGGTGCTGGGTGCTGTGTCCCAGGTGCTGGTTGCTGTGTCCCGGCTGCTGGGTGTTGTGTCCCGGCTGCTGGGTGCTGTGTCCCGGGAGCTGGGTGCTGTGTCCCGGGAGCTGGGAGCTTTGTCATGGGAGCTGGGTGCTATGTCCCGGGTGCTGGGTGCTGTGTCCCGGGAGCTGGGAGCTTTGTCCTGGGAGCTGGGTGCTGTGTCCCGGGTGCTGGGTGCTGTGTCCCGGGAGCTCGGTGCTGTGTCCCGGGAGCTGGGTGCTGTGTCCCAAGAGCTGGGTGCTGTGTCCCGGCAGCTGGGTGCTGTGTCCCGATGCTGGGTACTGTGTGCCGGGAGCTGGGTGCTGTGTCCCGGGTGCTGGGTGCTGTGTCCCGGGTGCTGGGTGCTGTGTCCCGGTGCTGGGTGCTGTGTCCCGATGCTGGGTGCTGTGTCCCGGGAGCTGGGTGCTGTGTCCCGGGAGCTGGCTGCAGTGTCCCGGGAGATGGGTGCTGTGTCCCGGGTGCTGGGTGCTGTGTCCCGGGAGCTCGGTGCTGTGTCCCGGGTGCTGGGTGCTGTGTCCCGGGTGCTGGTTGCTGGGTGCTGTGTCCCGGGAGCTGTGTACTGTGTCCAGGGAGCTGGGAGCTGTGTCCCGGGAGCTGGGTGCTGTGTCCCGATGCTGGGTGCTGTGTCCCGGGAGCTGGGTGCTGTGTCCCGGGAGCTGGGTGCTGTGTCCCGGGAGCTCTGTGCTGTGTCCCGATGCTGGGTGCTGTGTCCCGGGAGCTGGGTGCTATGTCCCGGGTGCTGGGTGCTGTGTCCCGGGAGCTGGGTGCTGTGTCCCGGGGAGCTGGGTGCTGTGTCCCGGGTGCTGGATGCTGTGTCCCGGGTGCTGGGTGCTGTGTCCCGGGAGCTGGGTGCTGGGTGCTGTGTCCCGGGAGCTGGGTGCTGTGTCCCGAGAGCTGGGTGCTGTGTGCTGTGTCCCGGAAGCTGGGTGCTGTGTCCCGGGAGCTGGGTGCTGTGTCCCGGGTGCTGGGTGCTTTGTCCCGGGTGCTGGGTGCTGTGTCCCGGGAGCCGGGAACTGGGTGCTGTGTCCTGGGTGCTGGGTACTGTATCCCTGGTGCTGGGTGCTGAGTCCCGGGAGCTCTGTGCTGTGTCCCGATGCTGGGTGCTGTGTCCCGGGAGCTGGGTGCTGTGACTCGGGAGCTGGGTTCTGTGTCCCGGGGAGCTGTGTGCTGTGTCCCGGGTGCTGGGTGCTGTGACCTGGGTGCTGTGTGCTGTGTCCTGGGAGCTCGGTGCTGTGTCCCGGGAGCTGGGTGCTGGGTGCTGTGTCCCGGGAGCTGGATGCTCTGTCCTGGGAGCTGGGTGCTATGTCCCGGAAGCTGGGTGCTGTGTCCCGGGAGCTGGAAGCTGTGTCCCGGGTGCTGGGTGCTGTGGCCTGGGTGCTGCGTGCTGGGTGCTGTGTCCCGGGTGCTGGGTGCTGTGTCCCGGGAGCTCGGTGCTGTGTCCCGGGAGCTGGGTGCTGTGTCCCGGGTGCTGGGTGCTGTGTCCCAGGTGCTGGTTGCTGTGTCCCGGCTGCTGGGTGCTGTGTCCCGGGTGCTGGGTGCTGTGTCCCGGGAGCTGGATGCTCTGTCCTGGGAGCTGGGTGCTATGTCCCGGGTGCTGGGTGCTGTGGCCTGGGTGCTGCGTGCTGGGTGCTGTGTCCCGGGTGCTGGGTGCTGTGTCCCGGGAGCTCGGTGCTGTGTCCCGGGAGCTGGGTGCTGTGTCCCGGGAGCTGGGTGCTGTGTCCTGGGAGCTGGCTGCAGTGTCCCGGGAGATGGGTGCTGTGTCCCGGGTGCTGGGTGCTGTGTCCCGGGAGCTCGGTGCTGTGTCCCGGGTGCTGGGTGCTGTGTCCCGGGAGCTCTGTGCTGTGTCCCGATGCTGGGTGCTGTGTCCCGGGAGCTGGGTGCTATGTCCCGGGTGCTGGGTGCTGTGTCCCGGGGGCTGGGTGCTGTGTCCCGGGGAGCTGGGTGCTGTGTCCCGGGTGCTGGGTCCTGTGTCCCGGGTGCTGGGTGCTGTGTCTCTGGAGCTGGGTGCTGTGTCCCGGGTGCTGGGTGTTGTGTACCACGTGCTGGGTGGTGTGTCCCGGGTGCTGGGTGCTGTGTCCCAGGTGCTGGTTGCTGTGTCCCGGCTGCTGGGTGTTGTGTCCCGGCTGCTGGGTGCTGTGTCCCGGGAGCTGGGTGCTGTGTCCCGGGAGCTGGGAGCTTTGTCCTGGGAGCTGGGTGCTATGTCCCGGGTGCTGGGTGCTGTGTCCCGGGAGCTGGGAGCTTTGTCCTGGGAGCTGGGTGCTGTGTCCCGGGTGCTGGGTGCTGTGTCCCGGGAGCTCGGTGCTGTGTCCCGGGAGCTGGGTGCTGTGTCCCAAGAGCTGGGTGCTGTGTCCCGGCAGCTGGGTGCTGTGTCCCGATGCTGGGTACTGTGTCCCGGGAGCTGGGTGCTGTGTCCCGGGAGCTGGCTGCAGTGTCCCGGGAGATGGGTGCTGTGTCCCGGGTGCTGGGTGCTGTGTCCCGGGAGCTCGGTGCTGTGTCCCGGGTGCTGGGTGCTGTGTCCCGGGTGCTGGTTGCTGGGTGCTGTGTCCCGGGAGCTGTGTGCTGTGTCCCGGGAGCTGGGAGCTGTGTCCCGGGAGCTGGGTGCTGTGTCCCGATGCTGGGTGCTGTGTCCCGGGAGCTGGGTGCTGTGTCCCGGGAGCTGGGTGCTGTGTCCCGGGAGCTCTGTGCTGTGTCCCGATGCTGGGTGCTGTGTCCCGGGAGCTGGGTGCTATGTCCCGGGTGCTGGGTGCTGTGTCCCAAGAGCTGGGTGCTGTGTCCCGGCAGCTGGGTGCTGTGTCCCGATGCTGGGTACTGTGTCCCGGGAGCTGGGTGCTGTGTCCCGGGAGCTGGCTGCAGTGTCCCGGGAGATGGGTGCTGTGTCCCGGGTGCTGGGTGCTGTGTCCCGGGAGCTCGGTGCTGTGTCCCGGGTGCTGGGTGCTGTGTCCCGGGTGCTGGTTGCTGGGTGCTGTGTCCCGGGAGCTGTGTGCTGTGTCCCGGGAGCTGGGAGCTGTGTCCCGGGAGCTGGGTGCTGTGTCCCGATGCTGGGTGCTGTGTCCCGGGAGCTGGGTGCTGTGTCCCGGGAGCTGGGTGCTGTGTCCCGGGAGCTCTGTGCTGTGTCCCGATGCTGGGTGCTGTGTCCCGGGAGCTGGGTGCTATGTCCCGGGTGCTGGGTGCTGTGTCCCGGGAGCTGGGTGCTGTGTCGCTGGGAGCTGGGTGCTGTGTCCCGGGTGCTGGATGCTGTGTCCCGGGTGCTGGGTGCTGTGTCCCGGGAGCTGGGTGCTGTGTCCCGGGAGCTGGGAGCTGGGTGCTGTGTCCCGGGAGCTGGGTGCTGTGTCCCGAGAGCTGGGTGCTGTGTGCTGTGTCCCGGAAGCTGGGTGCTGTGTCCCGGGAGCTGGGTGCTGTGTCCCAGGTGCTGGGTGCTTTGTCCCGGGTGCTGGGTGCTGTGTCCCGGGAGCCGGGAACTGGGTGCTGTGTCCTGGGTGCTGGGTACTGTATCCCTGGTGCTGGGTGCTGAGTCCCGGGAGCTCTGTGCTGTGTCCCGATGCTGGGTGCTGTGTCCCGGGAGCTGGGTGCTGTGACTCGGGAGCTGGGTTCTGTGTCCCGGGGAGCTGTGTGCTGTGTCCCGGGTGCTGGGTGCTGTGACCCGGGTGCTGTGTGCTGTGTCCTGGGAGCTCGGTGCTGTGTCCCGGGAGCTGGGTGCTGGGTGCTGTGTCCCGGGAGCTGGATGCTCTGTCCTGGGAGCTGGGTGCTATGTCCCGGAAGCTGGGTGCTGTGTCCCGGGAGCTGGAAGCTGTGTCCCGGGTGCTGGGTGCTGTGGCCTGGGTGCTGCGTGCTGGGTGCTGTGTCCCGGGTGCTGGGTGCTGTGTCCCGGGAGCTCGGTGCTGTGTCCCGGGAGCTGGGTGCTGTGTCCCAGGTGCTGGTTGCTGTGTCCCGGCTGCTGGGTGCTGTGTCCCGGGTACTGGGTGCTGTGTCCCGGGAGCTGGATGCTCTGTCCTGGGAGCTGGGTGCTATGTCCCGGGTGCTGGGTGCTGTGGCCTGGGTGCTGCGTGCTGGGTGCTGTGTCCCGGGTGCTGGGTGCTGTGTCCCGGGAGCTCGGTGCTGTGTCCCGGGAGCTGGGTGCTGTGTCCCGGGAGCTGGGTGCTGTGTCCTGGGAGCTGGCTGCAGTGTCCCGGGAGATGGGTGCTGTGTCCCGGGTGCTGGGTGCTGTGTCCCGGGAGCTCGGTGCTGTGTCCCGGGTGCTGGGTGCTGTGTCCCGGGTGCTGGTTGCTGGGTGCTGTGTCCCGGGAGCTGTGTGCTGTGTCCCGGGAACTGGGTGCTGTGTCCTGGGTGCTGGGTACTGTATCCCTGGTGCTGGGTGCTGAGTCCCGGGAGCTCTGTGCTGTGTCCCGATGCTGGGTGCTGTGTCCCGGGAGCTGGGTGCTGTGACTCGGGAGCTGGGTTCTGTGTCCCGGGGAGCTGTGTGCTGTGTCCCGGGTGCTGGGTGCTGTGACCTGGGTGCTGTGTGCTGTGTCCTGGGAGCTCGGTGCTGTGTCCCGGGAGCTGGGTGCTGGGTGCTGTGTCCCGGGAGCTGGATGCTCTGTCCTGGGAGCTGGGTGCTATGTCCCGGAAGCTGGGTGCTGTGTCCCGGGAGCTGGAAGCTGTGTCCCGGGTGCTGGGTGCTGTGGCCTGGGTGCTGCGTGCTGGGTGCTGTGTCCCGGGTGCTGGGTGCTGTGTCCCGGGAGCTCGGTGCTGTGTCCCGGGAGCTGGGTGCTGTGTCCCGGGTGCTGGGTGCTGTGTCCCAGGTGCTGGTTGCTGTGTCCCGGCTGCTGGGTGCTGTGTCCCGGGTGCTGGGTGCTGTGTCCCGGGAGCTGGATGCTCTGTCCTGGGAGCTGGGTGCTATGTCCCGGGTGCTGGGTGCTGTGGCCTGGGTGCTGCGTGCTGGGTGCTGTGTCCCGGGTGCTGGGTGCTGTGTCCCGGGAGCTCGGTGCTGTGTCCCGGGAGCTGGGTGCTGTGTCCCGGGAGCTGGGTGCTGTGTCCTGGGAGCTGGCTGCAGTGTCCCGGGAGATGGGTGCTGTGTCCCGGGTGCTGGGTGCTGTGTCCCGGGAGCTCGGTGCTGTGTCCCGGGTGCTGGGTGCTGTGTCCCGGGAGCTCTGTGCTGTGTCCCGATGCTGGGTGCTGTGTCCCGGGAGCTGGGTGCTATGTCCCGGGTGCTGGGTGCTGTGTCCCGGGGGCTGGGTGCTGTGTCCCGGGGAGCTGGGTGCTGTGTCCCGGGTGCTGGGTCCTGTGTCCCGGGTGCTGGGTGCTGTGTCTCTGGAGCTGGGTGCTGTGTCCCGGGTGCTGGGTGTTGTGTACCACGTGCTGGGTGGTGTGTCCCGGGTGCTGGGTGCTGTGTCCCAGGTGCTGGTTGCTGTGTCCCGGCTGCTGGGTGTTGTGTCCCGGGAGCTGGGTGCTGTGTCCCGGGAGCTGGGAGCTTTGTCCTGGGAGCTGGGTGCTATGTCCCGGGTGCTGGGTGCTGTGTCCCGGGAGCTGGGAGCTTTGTCCTGGGAGCTGGGTGCTGTGTCCCGGGTGCTGGGTGCTGTGTCCCGGGAGCTCGGTGCTGTGTCCCGGGAGCTGGGTGCTGTGTCCCAAGAGCTGGGTGCTGTGTCCCGGCAGCTGGGTGCTGTGTCCCGATGCTGGGTACTGTGTCCCGGGAGCTGGGTGCTGTGTCCCGGGAGCTGGCTGCAGTGTCCCGGGAGATGGGTGCTGTGTCCCGGGTGCTGGGTGCTGTGTCCCGGGAGCTCGGTGCTGTGTCCCGGGTGCTGGGTGCTGTGTCCCGGGTGCTGGTTGCTGGGTGCTGTGTCCCGGGAGCTGTGTGCTGTGTCCCGGGAGCTGGGAGCTGTGTCCCGGGAGCTGGGTGCTGTGTCCCGATGCTGGGTGCTGTGTCCCGGGAGCTGGGTGCTGTGTCCCGGGAGCTGGGTGCTGTGTCCCGGGAGCTCTGTGCTGTGTCCCGATGCTGGGTGCTGTGTCCCGGGAGCTGGGTGCTATGTCCCGGGTGCTGGGTGCTGTGTCCCAAGAGCTGGGTGCTGTGTCCCGGCAGCTGGGTGCTGTGTCCCGATGCTGGGTACTGTGTCCCGGGAGCTGGGTGCTGTGTCCCGGGAGCTGGCTGCAGTGTCCCGGGAGATGGGTGCTGTGTCCCGGGTGCTGGGTGCTGTGTCCCGGGAGCTCGGTGCTGTGTCCCGGGTGCTGGGTGCTGTGTCCCGGGTGCTGGTTGCTGGGTGCTGTGTCCCGGGAGCTGTGTGCTGTGTCCCGGGAGCAGGGAGCTGTGTCCCGGGAGCTGGGTGCTGTGTCCCGATGCTGGGTGCTGTGTCCCGGGAGCTGGGTGCTGTGTCCCGGGAGCTGGGTGCTGTGTCCCGGGAGCTCTGTGCTGTGTCCCGATGCTGGGTGCTGTGTCCCGGGAGCTGGGTGCTATGTCCCGGGTGCTGGGTGCTGTGTCCCGGGAGCTGGGTGCTGTGTCGCTGGGAGCTGGGTGCTGTGTCCCGGGTGCTGGATGCTGTGTCCCGGGTGCTGGGTGCTGTGTCCCGGGAGCTGGGTGCTGTGTCCCGGGAGCTGGGAGCTGGGTGCTGTGTCCCGGGAGCTGGGTGCTGTGTCCCGAGAGCTGGGTGCTGTGTGCTGTGTCCCGGAAGCTGGGTGCTGTGTCCCGGGAGCTGGGTGCTGTGTCCCAGGTGCTGGGTGCTTTGTCCCGGGTGCTGGGTGCTGTGTCCCGGGAGCCGGGAACTGGGTGCTGTGTCCTGGGTGCTGGGTACTGTATCCCTGGTGCTGGGTGCTGAGTCCCGGGAGCTCTGTGCTGTGTCCCGATGCTGGGTGCTGTGTCCCGGGAGCTGGGTGCTGTGACTCGGGAGCTGGGTTCTGTGTCCCGGGGAGCTGTGTGCTGTGTCCCGGGTGCTGGGTGCTGTGACCCGGGTGCTGTGTGCTGTGTCCTGGGAGCTCGGTGCTGTGTCCCGGGAGCTGGGTGCTGGGTGCTGTGTCCCGGGAGCTGGATGCTCTGTCCTGGGAGCTGGGTGCTATGTCCCGGAAGCTGGGTGCTGTGTCCCGGGAGCTGGAAGCTGTGTCCCGGGTGCTGGGTGCTGTGGCCTGGGTGCTGCGTGCTGGGTGCTGTGTCCCGGGTGCTGGGTGCTGTGTCCCGGGAGCTCGGTGCTGTGTCCCGGGAGCTGGGTGCTGTGTCCCAGGTGCTGGTTGCTGTGTCCCGGCTGCTGGGTGCTGTGTCCCGGGTACTGGGTGCTGTGTCCCGGGAGCTGGATGCTCTGTCCTGGGAGCTGGGTGCTATGTCCCGGGTGCTGGGTGCTGTGGCCTGGGTGCTGCGTGCTGGGTGCTGTGTCCCGGGTGCTGGGTGCTGTGTCCCGGGAGCTCGGTGCTGTGTCCCGGGAGCTGGGTGCTGTGTCCCGGGAGCTGGGTGCTGTGTCCTGGGAGCTGGCTGCAGTGTCCCGGGAGATGGGTGCTGTGTCCCGGGTGCTGGGTGCTGTGTCCCGGGAGCTCGGTGCTGTGTCCCGGGTGCTGGGTGCTGTGTCCCGGGTGCTGGTTGCTGGGTGCTGTGTCCCGGGAGCTGTGTGCTGTGTCCCGGGAGCTGGGAGCTGTGTCCCGGGAGCTGGGTGCTGTGTCCCGATGCTGGGTGCTGTGTCCCGGGAGCTGGGTGCTGTGTCCCGGGAGCTGGGTGCTGTGTCCCGGGAGCTCTGTGCTGTGTCCCGATGCTGGGTGCTGTGTCCCGGGAGCTGGGTGCTATGTCCCGGGTGCTGGGTGCTGTGTCCCGGGGGCTGGGTGCTGTGTCCCGGGGAGCTGGGTGCTGTGTCCCGGGTGCTGGGTGCTGTGTCCCGGGTGCTGGGTGCTGTGTCTCTGGAGCTGGGTGCTGTGTCCCGGGTGCTGGGTGTTGTGTACCACGTGCTGGGTGGTGTGTCCCGGGTGCTGGGTGCTGTGTCCCGGGTGCTGGGTGCTTTGTCCCGGGCACTGTGTGCTGTGTCCCTGGTGCTGGGTGCTGTGTCCCGGGAGCTGGGTGCTGTGTCCCGGGAGCTGGGTGCTGGGTGCTGTGTTCCGAGAGCTGGGTGCTGTGTCCTGGGAGCTGGGTGCTTTGTCACGGGTGCCGGGTGCTGTGTCCCGGGTGCTGGGTGCTGGGTGCTGTGTCCCGGAAGCTGGGTGCTGTGTCCCGGGAGCTGGGTGCTGTGTCCCGGGAGCTGGGTGCTGTGTCCCGGGTGCTGGGTGCTGTGTCCCGGGAGCTCGGTGCTGTGTCCCGGGAGCTGGGTGCTGTGTCCCGGGAGCTCTGTGCTGTGTCCCGATGCTGGGTGCCGTGTCCCGGGAGCTGGGTGCTGTGTCCCGGGAGCTGGGTGCTCAGTCCCGGGGAGATGGGTGCTGTGTCCCAGGTGCTGGGTGCTGTGTCCCAGGTGCAGGGTGCTGTGTCCCGATGCTGGGTGCTGTGACCCGGTGCTAGGTGTTGTGTCCCGATGCTGGGTGCTGCGTCCCGGGAGCTCTGTGCTGTGTCCCGATGCTGGGTGTTGTGTCCCGGGAGCTGGGTGCTGTGTCCCGGGTGCTGGGTGCTGTGTGCCGGGAGCTGGGTGCTGTGTCCCGGGAGCTCTGTGCTGTGTCGCGGGGAGCTGGGTGCTGTGTCCCGGGTGCTGGGTGCTGTGTGCCAGGTGCTGGGTGCTGTGTCCCGGGTGCTGGATGCTGTGTCCCGGGTGCTGGGTGCTGTGTCCCGGGCGCTGTGTGCTGTGTCCCTGGTGCTGGGTGCTGGGTGCTCTGTCTCGGGAGCTGGGTGCTGTGTCCCGGGAGCTGGGTGCTGGGTGCTGTGTCCCGGGAGCTGGGTGCTGTGTCCTGGGAGCTGGGTGCTATGTCACGGGTGCTGGGTGCTGTGTCCCGGGTGCTGGGTGCTGGGTGTTGTGTCCCGGGAGCTGGGTGCTGTGTCCCGTGAGCTGGGAGCTGTGTCCCGGGAGCTGGGTGCTGTGTCCCGGGAGCTGGGTGCAGTGTCCCGGGAGCTGGGTGCTGTGTCCCGGGTGCTGGGTGCTGTGTCCCGGGAGCTCGGTGCTGTGTCCCGGGTGCTGGGTGCTGTGTCCCAATGCTGGGTGCTGTGTCCCGATGCTGGGTGCTGTGTCCCGGGAGCTCTGTACTGTGTTCCGATGCTGGGTGCTGTGTCCCGGGAGCTGGGTGCTGTGTCCCGGGAGCTGGGTGCTGTGTCCCGGGTGCTGGGTGCTGTGTCCCGGGAGCTGGGTGCTATGTCCCGGGGAGCTGGGTGCTGTGTCCCGGGAGCTGGGTGATGTGTCCCGGGACCTAGGTGCTGTGTCCCGGGAGCTGGGTGCTGTGTCCCGGGAGCTGGGTGCTGTGTCCCGAGAGCTGGGTGCTGTGTGCTGTGTCCCGGAAGCTGGGTGCTGTGTCCCGGGAGCTGGGTGCTGTGTCCCGGGTGCTGGGTGCTGTGTCCCGGGTGCTGGGTGCTGTGTCCCGGGAGCCGGGAACTGGGTGCTGTGTCCTGGGTGCTGGGTACTGTATCCCGGGTGCTGGGTGCTGAGTCCCGGGAGCTCTGTGCTGTGTCCCGATGCTGGGTGCTGTGTCCCGGGAGCTGGGTGCTGTGACTCGGGAGCTGGGTTCTGTGTCCCGGGGAGCTGTGTGCTGTGTCCCGGGTGCTGGGTGCTGTGACCCGGGTGCTGTGTGCTGTGTCCTGGGAGCTCGGTGCTGTGTCCCGGGAGCTCGGTGCTGTGTCCCGGCAGCGGGGTGCTGTGTCCCGGGAGCTCTGTGCTGTGTCCCGATGCTGGTGAAGTGTCCCGGGATCTGGGTGCTGTGTCCCGGGAGCTGGGTGCTGTGTCCCGATGCTGGGTGCTCTGTCCCGGTGCTGGGTGCTCTGTCCCGATGCTGGGTGCTGCGTCACGGGAGCTCTGTGCTATGTCCCGATGCTGGGTGCTGTGTCCCGGGAGCGGGGTGCTGTGTCCCGGGTGCTGGGTGCTGTGTCCCGGGTGCTGGTTGCTGGGTGCTGTGTCCCGGGAGCTGGGTGATGTGTCCCGGGAGCTGGGTGCTGTGTCCCGGGTGCTGGGTGCTGTGTCCCGGGAGCTCGGTGCTGTGTCCCGGGAGCTGGGTGCTGTGTCCCGGGAGCTGGATGCTCTGTCCTGGGAGCTGGGTGCTATGTCCCGGGTGCTGGGTGCTGTGTCCCGGGAGCTGGGAGCTTTGTCCTGGGAGCTGGGTGCTGTGTCCCGGGTGCTGGGTGCTGTGTCCCGGGAGCTCGGTGCTGTGTCCCGGGTGCTGGGTGCTGTGTCCGGGGTGCTGGGTGCTGTGTCCCGGTGCTGGGTGCTGTGTCCCGATGCTGGGTGCTGTGTCCCGGGAGCTGGGTGCTGTGTCCCGGGAGCTGGCTGCAGTGTCCCGGGAGATGGGTGCTGTGTCCCGGGTGCTGGGTGCTGTGTCCCGGGAGCTCGGTGCTGTGTCCCGGGTGCTGGGTGCTGTGTCCCGGGTGCTGGTTACTGGGTGCTGTGTCCCGGGAGCTGGGTGCTGTGTCCCGTGAGCTGGGAGCTGTGTCCCGGGAGCTGGGTGCTGTGTCCCGGGAGCTGGCTGCAGTGTCCCGGGAGCTGGGTGCTGTGTCCCGGGTGCTGGGTGCTGTGTCCCGGGAGCTCGGTGCTGTGTCCCGGGAGCTGGGTGCTGTGTCCCGGGAGCTGGGTGCTGTGTCCCGGGTGCTGGGTGCTGTGTCCCGGGAGCTGGGTGCTGTGTCCCGGGAGCTGGGTGCTGGGTGCTGTGTCCCGGGAGCTGGATGCTCTGTCCTGGGAGCTGGGTGCTATGTCCCGGGTGCTGGGTGCTGTGTCCCGGGAGCTGGGAGCTGTGTCCTGGGAGCTGGTTGCTGTGTCCCGGGTTCTGGGTGCTGTGTCCCGGGAGCTCGGTGCTGTGTCCCGGGAGCTGGGTGCTGTGTCCCGGGAGCTGGGTGCTGTGTCCCGGCAGCTGGGTGCTGTGTCCCGATGCTGGGTACTGTGTGCCGGGAGCTGGGTGCTGTGTCCCGGGTGCTGGGTGCTGTGTCCCGGGTGCTGGGTGCTGTGTCCCGGTGCTGGGTGCTGTGTCCCGATGCTGGGTGCTGTGTCCCGTGAGCTCTGTGCTGTGTTCCGATGCTGGGTGCTGTATCCCGGGAGCTGGGTGCTATGTCCCTGGTGCTGGGTGCTATGTCCCTGGTGCTGGGTGCTGTGTGCTGTTTCCCGGGAGCTGGGTGCTGTGTCCCAGGAGCTGGGTGCTGTGTCCCGGGAGCTGGGTGCTGTGTCCCGGGAGCTGGGTGCTGGGTGCTGTGACCCTGGTGCTGGGTGCTGTGTTCCGGGAGCTGGGTGATATGTCCCGGGAGCTAGGTGCTGTGTCCCGGGAGCTGGGTGCTGTGTCCCGGGAGCTGGGTGCTGTGTCCCGAGAGCTGGGTGCTGTGTGCTGTGTCCCGGAAGCTGGGTGCTGTGTCCCGGGAGCTGGGTGCTGTATCCCGGGTGCTGGGTGCTGTGTCTCGGGTGCTGGGTGCTGTGTCCCTGGAGCTGGGTGCTGGGTGCTGTGTCCCGGAAGCTGGGTGCTGTGTCCCGGGAGCTGGGTGCTGTGTCCCGTGTGCTGGGTGCTGTATCCCGGGAGCTGGGTGCTGTGTCCCGTGTGCTGCGTGCTGTGTCCCGGGAGCTGGCTGCTGTGTCCCGGGTGCTTGGTGCTGTCTCCTGGGTGCCGGGAGCTGGGTGCTGTGTCCCGGGTGCTGGGTGCTGTGTCCCGGGTGCTGGGTGCTGTGTCCCGTGTGCTGGGTGCTGTGTCCCGGGAACTGGGTGCTGTGTCCTGGGTGCTGGGTACTGTATCCCGGGTGCTGGGTGCTGTGTCCCAGGTGCTGGGTGCTGTGTCCCGGTGCTGGGTGCTGTGTCCTGATGCTGGGTGCTGTGTCCCGGGAACTGGGTGCTGTGTCCCGTGTGCTGGGTGCTGTGTCCCGGGTGCTGGGTGCTGTGTCCCGGGAGCTGGGTGCTGTGTCCCGGGAGCTGGGTGTTGTGTCCCGATGCTCATTGCTGTGTCCCGGGAGCAGGGTGCTGTGTCCCGGGTGCTGAGTGCTGTTTCCCGGTTGCTTGGTGCTGTGTCCCGGTGCTGGGTGCTGTGTCCCAGGTGCTGGGTGCTGTGACCCGGCTGCTGGGTGCTGTGTCCCGGGTGCTGGATGCTGTGTACTGGCTGCTGGGTGCTGTGTCCCGGGCTCTGTGTGCTGTGTCCCTGGTGCTGGGTGCTGTGTCCCGGGAGCTGGGTGCTGGGTGCTGTGTCCCGGGAGCTCTGTGCTGTGTCCCGATGCTGGGTGCTGTGTCCCGGGAGCTGGGTGCTGTGTCCGTGGGAGCTGGGTGCTGTGTCCCGGGCAGCTGGGTGCTGTGTCTCGGGTGCTGGGTGCTGTGACCCGGGAGCTGGGTGCTGTGTCCTGGGGAGCTGGGTGCTGTGTCCCGGGTGCTGGTTGCTGTGTCCCAGGTGCTGGGTGCTGTGTCCCGGGTGCTGGGTGCTCTGTCCCAGGTGCTGGGTGCTGTGTCCCGGGAGCTGGGTGCTGTGTCCCGGGAGCTGGGTGCTGTGTCCCGAGAGCTGGGTGATGGGTGCTGTGTCCCGGGAGCTGGATGCCATGTCCTGCGAGCTGGGTGCTATGTCCCGGGTGGTGGGTGCTGTGTCCCGGGTGCTGGGTGCTGGGTGCTGTGTCCCGGGAGCTGTGTGCTGTATCCCGGGAGCTGGGAGCTGTGTCCCGGGAGCTGGGTGCTGTGTCCCGGGTGCTAGGTGCTGTGTCCCGGGTGCTGGGTGCTGTGTCCCGGGAGCTGGGTGCTGTGTCCCGGGTGCTAGGTGCTGTATCCCGGGTGCTGGGTGCTGTGTCTCGGGTGCTGGGTGCTGTGTCCCGGGAGCTCGGTGCTGTGTCCCGATGCTGGGTGCTGTGTCCCGGGAGCTGGGTGCTGTGTCCCGGGAGCTGGCTGCAGTGTCCCGGGAGATGGGTGCTGTGTCCCGGGTGCTGGGTGCTGTGTCCCGGGAGCTCGGTGCTGTGTCCCGGGTGATGGGTGCTGTGTCCCGGGTGCTGGTTACTGGGTGCTGTGTCCCGGGAGCTGGGTGCTGTGTCCCGTGAGCTGGGAGCTGTGTCCCGGGAGCTGGGTGCTGTGTCCCGGGAGCTGGCTGCAGTGTCCCGGGAGCTGGGTGCTGTGTCCCGGGTGCTGGGTGCTGTGTCCCGGGAGCTCGGTGCTGTGTCCCGGGAGCTGGGTGCTGTGTCCCGGGAGCTGGGTGCTGTGTCCCGGGTGCTGGGTGCTGTGTCCCTGGAGCTGGGTGCTGTGTCCCGGGAGCTGGGTGCTGGGTGCTGTGTCCCGGGAGCTGGATGCTCTGTCCTGGGAGCTGGGTGCTATGTCCCGGGTGCTGGGTGCTGTGTCCCGGGAGCTGGGAGCTGTGTCCTGGGAGCTGGGTGCTGTGTCCCGGGTTCTGGGTGCTGTGTCCCGGGAGCTCGGTGCTGTGTCCCGGGAGCTGGGTGCTGTGTCCCGGGAGCTGGGTGCTGTGTCCCGGCAGCTGGGTGCTGTGTCCCGATGCTGGGTACTGTGTGCCGGGAGCTGGGTGCTGTGTCCCGGGTGCTGGGTGCTGTGTCCCGGGTGCTGGGTGCTGTGTCCTGGTGCTGGGTGCTGTGTCCCGATTCTGGGTGCTGTGTCCCGTGAGCTCTGTGCTGTGTTCCGATGCTGGGTGCTGTATCCCGGGAGCTGGGTGCTATGTCCCTGGTGCTGGGTGCTATGTCCCTGGTGCTGGGTGCTGTGTGCTGTTTCCCGGGAGCTGGGTGCTGTGTCCCAGGAGCTGGGTGCTGTGTCCCGGGAGCTGGGTGCTGTGTCCCGGGAGCTGGGTGCTGGGTGCTGTGACCCTGGTGCTGGGTGCTGTGTTCCGGGAGCTGGGTGATGTGTCCCGGGAGCTAGGTGCTGTGTCCCGGGAGCTGGGTGCTGTGTCCCGGGAGCTGGGTGCTGTGTCCCGAGAGCTGGGTGCTGTGTGCTGTGTCCCGGAAGCTGGGTGCTGTGTCCCGGGAGCTGGGTGCTGTATCCCGGGTGCTGGGTGCTGTGTCTCGGGTGCTGGGTGCTGTGTCCCTGGAGCTGGGTGCTGGGTGCTGTGTCCCGGAAGCTGGGTGCTGTGTCCCGGGAGCTGGGTGCTGTGTCCCGTGTGCTGGGTGCTGTGTCCCGGGAGCTGGGTGCTGTGTCCCGTGTGCTGCGTGCTGTGTCCCGGGAGCTGGCTGCTGTGTCCCGGGTGCTTGGTGCTGTCTCCTGGGTGCCGGGAGCTGGGTGCTGTGTCCCGGGTACTGGGTGCTGTGTCCCGGGTGCTGGGTGCTGTGTCCCGTGTGCTGGGTGCTGTGTCCCGGGAACTGGGTGCTGTGTCCTGGGTGCTGGGTACTGTATCCCGGGTGCTGGGTGCTGTGTCCCAGGTGCTGGGTGCTGTGTCCCGGTGCTGGGTGCTGTGTCCTGATGCTGGGTGCTGTGTCCCGGGAGCTGGGTGCTGTGTCCCGGGAGCTGGGTGTTGTGTCCCGATGCTCATTGCTGTGTCCCGGGAGCAGGGTGCTGTGTCCCGGGTGCTGAGTGCTGTTTCCCGGTTGCTCGGTGCTGTGTCCCGGTGCTGAGTGCTGTGTCCCAGGTGCTGGGTGCTGTGACCCGGCTGCTGGGTGCTGTGTCCCGGGTGCTGGATGCTGTGTACTGGCTGCTGGGTGCTGTGTCCCGGGCTCTGTGTGCTGTGTCCCTGGTGCTGGGTGCTGTGTCCCGGGAGCTGGGTGCTGGGTGCTGTGTCCCGGGAGCTCTGTGCTGTGTCCCGATGCTGGGTGCTGTGTCCCGGGAGCTGGGTGCTGTGTCCGTGGGAGCTGGGTGCTGTGTCCCGGGCAGCTGGGTGCTGTGTCTCGGGTGCTGGGTGCTGTGACCCGGGAGCTGGGTGCTGTGTCCTGGGGAGCTGGGTGCTGTGTCCCGGGTGCTGGTTGCTGTGTCCCAGGTGCTGGGTGCTGTGTCCCGGGTGCTGGGTGCTCTGTCCCAGGTGCTGGGTGCTGTGTCCCGGGAGCTGGGTGCTGTGTCCCGGGAGCTGGGTGCTGTGTCCCGAGAGCTGGGTGATGGGTGCTGTGTCCCGGGAGCTGGATGCCATGTCCTGCGAGCTGGGTGCTATGTCCCGGGTGGTGGGTGCTGTGTCCCGGGTGCTGGGTGCTGGGTGCTGTGTCCCGGGAGCTGTGTGCTGTATCCCGGGAGCTGGGAGCTGTGTCCCGGGAGCAGGGTGCTGTGTCCCGGGTGCTAGGTGCTGTGTCCCGGGTGCTGGGTGCTGTGTCCCGGGAGCTGGGTGCTGTGTCCCGGGTGCTAGGTGCTGTATCCCGGGTGCTGGGTGCTGTGTCTCGGGTGCTGGGTGCTGTGTCCCGGGAGCTCGGTGCTGTGTCCCGGGAGCTGGGTGCTGTGTCCCGGGTGCTGGGTGCTGTGTCCCAGGAGCTGGTTGCTGTATCCCGGGTGCTGGGTGCTGTGTCCCGGGTGCTGGGTGCTGTGTCCCGGGAGCTGGCTGCAGTGTCCCGGGAGCTGGGTGCTGTGTCCCGGGTGCTGGGTGCTGTGTCCCGGGTGATAGGTGCTGTGATCCGATGCTGGGTGCTGCGTCACAGGAGCTCTGTGCTATGTCCCGATGCTGGGTGCTGTGTCCCGGGAGCTGGGTGCTGTGTCCCGGGTGCTGGGTGCTGCGTCCCGGGTGCTGGTTGCTGGGTGCTGTGTCCCGGGAGCTGGGTGCTGTATCCCGGGTGCTGGGTGCTGTGTCTCGGGTGCTGGGTGCTGTGTCCCTGGAGCTGGGTGCTGGGTGCTGTGTCCCGGAAGCTGGGTGCTGTGTCCCGGGAGCTGGGTGCTGTGTCCCGTGTGCTGGGTGCTGTGTCCCGGGAGCTGGGTGCTGTGTCCCGTGTGCTGCGTGCTGTGTCCCGGGAGCTGGCTGCTGTGTCCCGGGTGCTTGGTGCTGTCTCCTGGGTGCCGGGAGCTGGGTGCTGTGTCCCGGGTACTTGGTGCTGTGTCCCGGGTGCTGGGTGCTGTGTCCCGTGTGCTGGGTGCTGTGTCCCGGGAACTGGGTGCTGTGTCCTGGGTGCTGGGTACTGTATCCCGGGTGCTGGGTGCTGTGTCCCAGGTGCTGGGTGCTGTGTCCCGGTGCTGGGTGCTGTGTCCTGATGCTGGGTGCTGTGTCCCGGGAGCTGGGTGCTGTGTCCCGGGAGCTGGGTGTTGTGTCCCGATGCTCATTGCTGTGTCCCGGGAGCAGGGTGCTGTGTCCCGGGTGCTGAGTGCTGTTTCCCGGTTGCTCGGTGCTGTGTCCCGGTGCTGGGTGCTGTGTCCCAGGTGCTGGGTGCTGTGACCCGGCTGCTGGGTGCTGTGTCCCGGGTGCTGGATGCTGTGTACTGGCTGCTGGGTGCTGTGTCCCGGGCTCTGTGTGCTGTGTCCCTGGTGCTGGGTGCTGTGTCCCGGGAGCTGGGTGCTGGGTGCTGTGTCCCGGGAGCTCTGTGCTGTGTCCCGATGCTGGCTGCTGTGTTCCGGGAGCTGGGTGCTGTGTCCGTGGGAGCTGGGTGCTGTGTCCCGGGCAGCTGGGTGCTGTGTCTCGGGTGCTGGGTGCTGTGACCCGGGAGCTGGGTGCTGTGTCCTGGGGAGCTGGGTGCTGTGTCCCGGGTGCTGGTTGCTGTGTCCCAGGTGCTGGGTGCTGTGTCCCGGGTGCTGGGTGCTCTGTCCCAGGTGCTGGGTGCTGTGTCCCGGGAGCTGGGTGCTGTGTCCCGGGAGCTGGGTGCTGTGTCCCGAGAGCTGGGTGATGGGTGCTGTGTCCCGGGAGCTGGATGCCATGTCCTGCGAGCTGGGTGCTATGTCCCGGGTGGTGGGTGCTGTGTCCCGGGTGCTGGGTGCTGGGTGCTGTGTCCCGGGAGCTGTGTGCTGTATCCCGGGAGCTGGGTGCTGTGTCCCGGGAGCAGGGTGCTGTGTCCCGGGTGTTAGGTGCTGTGTCCCGGGTGCTGGGTGCTGTGTCCCGGGAGCTGGGTGCTGTGTCCCGGGTGCTAGGTGCTGTATCCCGGGTGCTGGTTGCTGTGTCTCGGGTGCTGGGTGCTGTGTCCCGGGAGCTCGGTGCTGTGTCCCGGGAGCTCGGTGCTGTGTCCCGGCAGCTGGGTGCTGTGTCCCGGGAGCTCTGTGCTGTGTCCCGATGCTGGGTGCTGTGTCCCGGGAGCTGGGTGCTGTGTCCGTGGGAGCTGGGTGCTGTGTCCCGGGCAGCTGGGTGCTGTGTCTCGGGTGCTGGGTGCTGTGACCCGGGAGCTGGGTGCTGTGTCCTGGGGAGCTGGGTGCTGTGTCCCGGGTGCTGGTTGCTGTGTCCCAGGTGCTGGGTGCTGTGTCCCGGGTGCTGGGTGCTCTGTCCCAGGTACTGGGTGCTGTGTCCCGGGAGCTGGGTGCTGTGTCCCGGGAGCTGGGTGCTGTGTCCCGAGAGCTGGGTGATGGGTGCTGTGTCCCGGGAGCTGGATGCCATGTCCTGCGAGCTGGGTGCTATGTCCCGGGTGGTGGGTGCTGTGTCCCGGGTGCTGGGTGCTGGGTGCTGTGTCCCGGGAGCTGTGTGCTGTATCCCGGGAGCTGGGAGCTGTGTCCCGGGAGCTGGGTGCTGTGTCCCGGGTGCTAGGTGCTGTGTCCCGGGTGCTGGGTGCTGTGTCCCAGGAGCTGGGTGCTGTGTCCCGGGTGCTAGGTGCTGTATCCCGGGTGCTGGGTGCTGTGTCTCGGGTGCTGGGTGCTGTGTCCCGGGAGCTCGGTGCTGTGTCCCGATGCTGGGTGCTGTGTCCCGGGAGCTGGGTGCTGTGTCCCGGGAGCTGGCTGCAGTGTCCCGGGAGATGGGTGCTGTGTCCCGGGTGCTGGGTGCTGTGTCCCGGGAGCTCGGTGCTGTGTCCCGGGTGCTGGGTGCTGTGTCCCGGGTGCTGGTTACTGGGTGCTGTGTCCCGGGAGCTGGGTGCTGTGTCCCGTGAGCTGGGAGCTGTGTCCCGGGAGCTGGGTGCTGTATCCCGGGAGCTGGCTGCAGTGTCCCGGGAGCTGGGTGCTGTGTCCCGGGTGCTGGGTGCTGTGTCCCGGGAGCTCGGTGCTGTGTCCCGGGAGCTGGGTGCTGTGTCCCGGGAGCTGGGTGCTGTGTCCCGGGTGCTGGGTGCTGTGTCCCGGGAGCTGGGTGCTGTGTCCCGGGAGCTGGGTGCTGGGTGCTGTGTCCCGGGAGCTGGATGCTCTGTCCTGGGAGCTGGGTGCTATGTCCCGGGTGCTGGGTGCTGTGTCCCGGGAGCTGGGAGCTGTGTCCTGGGAGCTGGGTGCTGTGTCCCGGGTTCTGGGTGCTGTGTCCCGGGAGCTCGGTGCTGTGTCCCGGGAGCTGGGTGCTGTGTCCCTGGAGCTGGGTGCTGTGTCCCGGCAGCTGGGTGCTGTGTCCCGATGCTGGGTACTGTGTGCCGGGAGCTGGGTGCTGTGTCCCGGGTGCTGGGTGCTGTGTCCCGGGTGCTGGGTGCTGTGTCCTGGTGCTGGGTGCTGTGTCCCGATTCTGGGTGCTGTGTCCCGTGAGCTCTGTGCTGTGTTCCGATGCTGGGTGCTGTATCCCGGGAGCTGGGTGCTATGTCCCTGGTGCTGGGTGCTATGTCCCTGGTGCTGGGTGCTGTGTGCTGTTTCCCGGGAGCTGGGTGCTGTGTCCCAGGAGCTGGGTGCTGTGTCCCGGGAGCTGGGTGCTGTGTCCCGGGAGCTGGGTGCTGGGTGCTGTGACCCTGGTGCTGGGTGCTGTGTTCCGGGAGCTGGGTGATGTGTCCCGGGAGCTAGGTGCTGTGTCCCGGGAGCTGGGTGCTGTGTCCCGGGAGCTGGGTGCTGTGTCCCGAGAGCTGGGTGCTGTGTGCTGTGTCCCGGAAGCTGGGTGCTGTGTCCCGGGAGCTGGGTGCTGTGTCCCTGGAGCTGGGTGCTGGGTGCTGTGTCCCGGAAGCTGGGTGCTGTGTCCCGGGAGCTGGGTGCTGTGTCCCGTGTGCTGGGTGCTGTGTCCCGGGAGCTGGGTGCTGTGTCCCGTGTGCTGCGTGCCGTGTCCCGGGAGCTGGCTGCTGTGTCCCGGGTGCTTGGTGCTGTCTCCTGGGTGCCGGGAGCTGGGTGCTGTGTCCCGGGTACTGGGTGCTGTGTCCCGGGTGCTGGGTGCTGTGTCCCGTGTGCTGGGTGCTGTGTCCCGGGAACTGGGTGCTGTGTCCTGGGTGCTGGGTACTGTATCCCGGGTGCTGGGTGCTGTGTCCCAGGTGCTGGGTGCTGTGTCCCGGTGCTGGGTGCTGTGTCCTGATGCTGGGTGCTGTGTCCCGGGAGCTGGGTGCTGTGTCCCGGGAGCTGGGTGTTGTGTCCCGATGCTCATTGCTGTGTCCCGGGAGCAGGGTGCTGTGTCCCGGGTGCTGAGTGCTGTTTCCCGGTTGCTCGGTGCTGTGTCCCGGTGCTGAGTGCTGTGTCCCAGGTGCTGGGTGCTGTGACCCGGCTGCTGGGTGCTGTGTCCCGGGTGCTGGATGCTGTGTACTGGCTGCTGGGTGCTGTGTCCCGGGCTCTGTGTGCTGTGTCCCTGGTGCTGGGTGCTGTGTCCCGGGAGCTGGGTGCTGGGTGCTGTGTCCCGGGAGCTCTGTGCTGTGTCCCGATGCTGGGTGCTGTGTCCCGGGAGCTGGGTGCTGTGTCCGTGGGAGCTGGGTGCTGTGTCCCGGGCAGCTGGGTGCTGTGTCTCGGGTGCTGGGTGCTGTGACCCGGGAGCTGGGTGCTGTGTCCTGGGGAGCTGGGTGCTGTGTCCCGGGTGCTGGTTGCTGTGTCCCAGGTGCTGGGTGCTGTGTCCCGGGTGCTGGGTGCTCTGTCCCAGGTGCTGGGTGCTGTGTCCCGGGAGCTGGGTGCTGTGTCCCGGGAGCTGGGTGCTGTGTCCCGAGAGCTGGGTGATGGGTGCTGTGTCCCAGGAGCTGGATGCCATGTCCTGCGAGCTGGGTGCTATGTCCCGGGTGGTGGGTGCTGTGTCCCGGGTGCTGGGTGCTGGGTGCTGTGTCCCGGGAGCTGTGTGCTGTATCCCGGGAGCTGGGAGCTGTGTCCCGGGAGCAGGGTGCTGTGTCCCGGGTGCTAGGTGCTGTGTCCCGGGTGCTGGGTGCTGTGTCCCGGGAGCTGGGTGCTGTGTCCCGGGTGCTAGGTGCTGTATCCCGGGTGCTGGGTGCTGTGTCTCGGGAGCTGGGTGCTGTGTCCCGGGTGCTGGGTGCTGCGTCCCGGGTGCTGGTTGCTGGGTGCTGTGTCCCGGGAGCTGGGTGCTGTATCCCGGGTGCTGGGTGCTGTGTCTCGGGTGCTGGGTGCTGTGTCCCTGGAGCTGGGTGCTGGGTGCTGTGTCCCGGAAGCTGGGTGCTGTGTCCCGGGAGCTGGGTGCTGTGTCCCGTGTGCTGGGTGCTGTGTCCCGGGAGCTGGGTGCTGTGTCCCGTGTGCTGCGTGCTGTGTCCCGGGAGCTGGCTGCTGTGTCCCGGGTGCTTGGTGCTGTCTCCTGGGTGCCGGGAGCTGGGTGCTGTGTCCCGGGTACTGGGTGCTGTGTCCCGGGTGCTGGGTGCTGTGTCCCGTGTGCTGGGTGCTGTGTCCCGGGAACTGGGTGCTGTGTCCTGGGTGCTGGGTACTGTATCCCGGGTGCTGGGTGCTGTGTCCCAGGTGCTGGGTGCTGTGTCCCGGTGCTGGGTGCTGTGTCCTGATGCTGGGTGCTGTGTCCCGGGAGCTGGGTGCTGTGTCCCGGGAGCTGGGTGTTGTGTCCCGATGCTCATTGCAGTGTCCCGGGAGCAGGGTGCTGTGTCCCGGGTGCTGAGTGCTGTTTCCCGGTTGCTCGGTGCTGTGTCCCGGTGCTGGGTGCTGTGTCCCAGGTGCTGGGTGCTGTGACCCGGCTGCTGGGTGCTGTGTCCCGGGTGCTGGATGCTGTGTACTGGCTGCTGGGTGCTGTGTCCCGGGCTCTGTGTGCTGTGTCCCTGGTGCTGGGTGCTGTGTCCCGGGAGCTGGGTGCTGGGTGCTGTGTCCCGGGAGCTCTGTGCTGTGTCCCGATGCTGGGTGCTGTGTCCCGGGAGCTGGGTGCTGTGTCCGTGGGAGCTGGGTGCTGTGTCCCGGGCAGCTGGGTGCTGTGTCTCGGGTGCTGGGTGCTGTGACCCGGGAGCTGGGTGCTGTGTCCTGGGGAGCTGGGTGCTGTGTCCCGGGTGCTGGTTGCTGTGTCCCAGGTGCTGGGTGCTGTGTCCCGGGTGCTGGGTGCTCTGTCCCAGGTGCTGGGTGCTGTGTCCCGGGAGCTGGGTGCTGTGTCCCGGGAGCTGGGTGCTGTGTCCCGAGAGCTGGGTGATGGGTGCTGTGTCCCGGGAGCTGGATGCCATGTCCTGCGAGCTGGGTGCTATGTCCCGGGTGGTGGGTGCTGTGTCCCGGGTGCTGGGTGCTGGGTGCTGTGTCCCGGGAGCTGGGAGCTGTGTCCCGGGAGCAGGGTGCTGTGTCCCGGGTGTTAGGTGCTGTGTCCCGGGTGCTGGGTGCTGTGTCCCGGGAGCTGGGTGCTGTGTCCCGGGTGCTAGGTGCTGTATCCCGGGTGCTGGGTGCTGTGTCTCGGGTGCTGGGTGCTGTGTCCCGGGAGCTCGGTGCTGTGTCCCGGGAGCTGGGTGCTGTGTCCCGGGTGCTGGGTGCTGTGTCCCAGGAGCTGGTTGCTGTATCCCGGGTGCTGGGTGCTGTGTCCCGGGTGCTGGGTGCTGTGTCCCGGGAGCTGGCTGCAGTGTCCCGGGAGCTGGGTGCTGTGTCCCGGGTGCTGGGTGCTGTGTCCCGGGTGATAGGTGCTGTGATCCGATGCTGGGTGCTGCGTCACGGGAGCTCTGTGCTATGTCCCGATGCTGGGTGCTGTGTCCCGGGAGCTGGGTGCTGTGTCCCGGGTGCTGGGTGCTGCGTCCCGGGTGCTGGTTGCTGGGTGCTGTGTCCCGGGAGCTGGGTGCTGTGTCCCGTGAGCTGGGAGCTGTGTCCCGGGAGCTGGCTGCAGTGTCCCGGGAGCTGGGTGCTGTGTCCCGGGTGCTGGGTGCTGTGTCCCGGGAGCTCAGTGCTGTGTCCCGGGAGCTGGGTGCTGTGTCCCGGGTGCTGGGTGCTGTGTCCTAGGTGCTGGTTGCTGTGTCCAGGGAGCTCGGTGCTGTGTCCCGGCAGCTGGGTGATGTGTCCCGGGAGCTCTGTGCTGTGTCCCGATGCTGGGTGCTGTGTCCCGGGAGCTGGGTGCTGTGTCCCGGGAGCTGGGTGCTGTGTCCCCGGGAGCTGGGTGCTGTGTCCCGGGTGCTGGGTGCTGTGTCCCGGGTGCTGGGTGCTATGTCCCGGGGTGCTGGGTGCTCTGTCCCGATGCTGGGTGCTGTGTCCCGGGAGCTGTGTGCTGTCTCCCGGGTGCTGGGTGCTGTGTCCCTGGTGCTGGGTGCTGTGTCCCGGGTGCTGGGTGCTGTGTCCCGGTGCTGGGTGCTGTGTCCTGATGCTGGGTGCTGTGTCCCGGGAGCTGGGTGCTGTGTCCCGGGAGCTGGGTGTTGTGTCCCGATGCTCAGTGCTGTGTCCCGGGAGCAGGGTGCTGTGTCCCGGGTGCTGAGTGTTGTGTCCCGGGTGCTCGGTGCTGTGTCCCGGTGCTGGGTGCTGTGTCCCAGGTGCTGGGTGCTGTGTCCCGGCTGCTGGGTGCTGTGTCCCGGGTGCTGGATGCTGTGTCCCGGGTGCTGGGTGCTGTGTCCCGGATGCTGGTTGCTGTGTCCCGGGAGCTGGGTGCTGTGTCCCGGGAGCTGGGTGCTGTGTCCCGGGAGCTGGGTGCTGTGTCCCGGGAGCTGGGTGCTGTGTCCCGAAAGCTAGGTGCTGTGTGCTGTGTCCCGGAAGCTGGGTGCTGTGTCCCGGGAGCTGGGTGCTGTGTCCCGGGTGCTGGGTGCTGTGTCCCGGGTGCTGGGTGCTGTGTCCCGGGAGCCGGGAACTGGGTGCTGTGTCCTGGGTGCTGGGTACTGTATCCCGGGTGCTGGGTGCTGAGTCCCGGGAGCTCTGTGCTGTGTCCCGATGCTGGGTGCTGTGTCCCGGGAGCTGGGTGCTGTGACTCGGGAGCTGGGTTCTGTGTCCCGGGGAGTTGTGTGCTGTGTCCCGGGTGCTGGGTGCTGTGACCCGGGTGCTGTGTGCTGTGTCCTGGGAGCTCGGTGCTGTGTCCCGGGAGCTCGGTGCTGTGTCCCGGCAGCGGGGTGCTGTGTCCCGGGAGCTCTGTGCTGTGTCCCGATGCTGGTGAAGTGTCCCGGGATCTGGGTGCTGTGTCCCGGGAGCTGGGTGCTGTGTCCCGGGGAGCTGGGTGCTGTGTCCCGGGTGCTGGGTGCTGTGTCCCGGGTGCTGGGTGCTGTGTCCCGATGCTGGGTGCTCTGTCCCGGTGCTGGGTGCTCTGTCCCGATGCTGGGTGCTGCGTCACGGGAGCTCTGTGCTATGTCCCGATGCTGGGTGCTGTGTCCCGGGAGCGGGGTGCTGTGTCCCGGGTGCTGGGTGCTGTGTCCCGGGTGCTGGTTGCTGGGTGCTGTGTCCCGGGAGCTGGGTGCTGTGTCCCGTGAGCTGGGAGCTGTGTCCCGGGAGCTGGGTGCTGTGTCCCGGGAGCTGGGTGCTGTGTCCCGGGTGCTGGGTGCTGTGTCCCGGGAGCTCGGTGCTGTGTCCCGTGAGCTGGGAGCTGTGTCCCGGGAGCTGGGTGCTGTGTCCCGGGAGCTGGCTGCAGTGTCCCGGGAGCTGGGTGCTGTGTCCCGGGTGCTGGGTGCTGTGTCCCGGGTGCTGGGTGCTGTGTCCCGGGAGCTGGGTGCTGTGTCCCGGGAGCTGGGTGCTGTGTCCCGGGTGCTGGGTGCTGTGTCCCGGGTGATAGGTGCTGTGATCCGATGCTGGGTGCTGCGTCACGGGAGCTCTGTGCTATGTCCCGATGCTGGGTGCTGTGTCCCGGGAGCTGGGTGCTGTGTCCCGGGTGCTGGGTGCTGCGTCCCGGGTGCTGGTTGCTGGGTGCTGTGTCCCGGGAGCTGGGTGCTGTGTCCCGGGAGCTGGGTGCTGTGTCCCGAGAGCTGGGTGATGGGTGCTGTGTCCCGGGAGCTGGATGCCATGTCCTGCGAGCTGGGTGCTATGTCCCGGGTGGTGGGTGCTGTGTCCCGGGTGCTGGGTGCTGGGTGCTGTGTCCCGGGAGCTGGGAGCTGTGTCCCGGGAGCAGGGTGCTGTGTCCCGGGTGTTAGGTGCTGTGTCCCGGGTGCTGGGTGCTGTGTCCCGGGAGCTGGGTGCTGTGTCCCGGGTGCTAGGTGCTGTATCCCGGGTGCTGGGTGCTGTGTCTCGGGTGCTGGGTGCTGTGTCCCGGGAGCTCGGTGCTGTGTCCCGGGAGCTGGGTGCTGTGTCCCGGGTGCTGGGTGCTGTGTCCCAGGAGCTGGTTGCTGTATCCCGGGTGCTGGGTGCTGTGTCCCGGGTGCTGGGTGCTGTGTCCCGGGAGCTGGCTGCAGTGTCCCGGGAGCTGGGTGCTGTGTCCCGGGTGCTGGGTGCTGTGTCCCGGGTGATAGGTGCTGTGATCCGATGCTGGGTGCTGCGTCACGGGAGCTCTGTGCTATGTCCCGATGCTGGGTGCTGTGTCCCGGGAGCTGGGTGCTGTGTCCCGGGTGCTGGGTGCTGCGTCCCGGGTGCTGGTTGCTGGGTGCTGTGTCCCGGGAGCTGGGTGCTGTGTCCCGTGAGCTGGGAGCTGTGTCCCGGGAGCTGGCTGCAGTGTCCCGGGAGCTGGGTGCTGTGTCCCGGGTGCTGGGTGCTGTGTCCCGGGAGCTCAGTGCTGTGTCCCGGGAGCTGGGTGCTGTGTCCCGGGTGCTGGGTGCTGTGTCCTAGGTGCTGGTTGCTGTGTCCAGGGAGCTCGGTGCTGTGTCCCGGCAGCTGGGTGATGTGTCCCGGGAGCTCTGTGCTGTGTCCCGATGCTGGGTGCTGTGTCCCGGGAGCTGGGTGCTGTGTCCCGGGAGCTGGGTGCTGTGTCCCCGGGAGCTGGGTGCTGTGTCCCGGGTGCTGGGTGCTGTGTCCCGGGTGCTGGGTGCTATGTCCCGGGGTGCTGGGTGCTCTGTCCCGATGCTGGGTGCTGTGTCCCGGGAGCTGTGTGCTGTCTCCCGGGTGCTGGGTGCTGTGTCCCTGGTGCTGGGTGCTGTGTCCCGGGTGCTGGGTGCTGTGTCCCGGTGCTGGGTGCTGTGTCCTGATGCTGGGTGCTGTGTCCCGGGAGCTGGGTGCTGTGTCCCGGGAGCTGGGTGTTGTGTCCCGATGCTCAGTGCTGTGTCCCGGGAGCAGGGTGCTGTGTCCCGGGTGCTGAGTGTTGTGTCCCGGGTGCTCGGTGCTGTGTCCCGGTGCTGGGTGCTGTGTCCCAGGTGCTGGGTGCTGTGTCCCGGCTGCTGGGTGCTGTGTCCCGGGTGCTGGATGCTGTGTCCCGGGTGCTGGGTGCTGTGTCCCGGATGCTGGTTGCTGTGTCCCGGGAGCTGGGTGCTGTGTCCCGGGAGCTGGGTGCTGTGTCCCGGGAGCTGGGTGCTGTGTCCCGGGAGCTGGGTGCTGTGTCCCGAAAGCTAGGTGCTGTGTGCTGTGTCCCGGAAGCTGGGTGCTGTGTCCCGGGAGCTGGGTGCTGTGTCCCGGGTGCTGGGTGCTGTGTCCCGGGTGCTGGGTGCTGTGTCCCGGGAGCCGGGAACTGGGTGCTGTGTCCTGGGTGCTGGGTACTGTATCCCGGGTGCTGGGTGCTGAGTCCCGGGAGCTCTGTGCTGTGTCCCGATGCTGGGTGCTGTGTCCCGGGAGCTGGGTGCTGTGACTCGGGAGCTGGGTTCTGTGTCCCGGGGAGTTGTGTGCTGTGTCCCGGGTGCTGGGTGCTGTGACCCGGGTGCTGTGTGCTGTGTCCTGGGAGCTCGGTGCTGTGTCCCGGGAGCTCGGTGCTGTGTCCCGGCAGCGGGGTGCTGTGTCCCGGGAGCTCTGTGCTGTGTCCCGATGCTGGTGAAGTGTCCCGGGATCTGGGTGCTGTGTCCCGGGAGCTGGGTGCTGTGTCCCGGGGAGCTGGGTGCTGTGTCCCGGGTGCTGGGTGCTGTGTCCCGGGTGCTGGGTGCTGTGTCCCGATGCTGGGTGCTCTGTCCCGGTGCTGGGTGCTCTGTCCCGATGCTGGGTGCTGCGTCACGGGAGCTCTGTGCTATGTCCCGATGCTGGGTGCTGTGTCCCGGGAGCGGGGTGCTGTGTCCCGGGTGCTGGGTGCTGTGTCCCGGGTGCTGGTTGCTGGGTGCTGTGTCCCGGGAGCTGGGTGCTGTGTCCCGTGAGCTGGGAGCTGTGTCCCGGGAGCTGGGTGCTGTGTCCCGGGAGCTGGGTGCTGTGTCCCGGGTGCTGGGTGCTGTGTCCCGGGAGCTCGGTGCTGTGTCCCGTGAGCTGGGAGCTGTGTCCCGGGAGCTGGGTGCTGTGTCCCGGGAGCTGGCTGCAGTGTCCCGGGAGCTGGGTGCTGTGTCCCGGGTGCTGGGTGCTGTGTCCCGGGTGCTGGGTGCTGTGTCCCGGGAGCTGGGTGCTGTGTCCCGGGAGCTGGGTGCTGTGTCCCGGGTGCTGGGTGCTGTGTCCCGGGTGATAGGTGCTGTGATCCGATGCTGGGTGCTGCGTCACGGGAGCTCTGTGCTATGTCCCGATGCTGGGTGCTGTGTCCCGGGAGCTGGGTGCTGTGTCCCGGGTGCTGGGTGCTGCGTCCCGGGTGCTGGTTGCTGGGTGCTGTGTCCCGGGAGCTGGGTGCTGTGTCCCGTGAGCTGGGAGCTGTGTCCCGGGAGCTGGCTGCAGTGTCCCGGGAGCTGGGTGCTGTGTCTCGGGTGCTGGGTGCTGTGTCCCGGGAGCTCAGTGCTGTGTCCCGGGAGCTGGGTGCTGTGTCCCGGGTGCTGGGTGCTGTGTCCTAGGTGCTGGTTGCTGTGTCCCGGGAGCTCGGTGCTGTGTCCCGGCAGCTGGGTGATGTGTCCCGGGAGCTCTGTGCTGTGTCCCGATGCTGGGTGCTGTGTCCCGGGAGCTGGGTGCTGTGTCCCGGGTGCTGGGTGCTGTGTCCCGGGTGATAGGTGCTGTGATCCGATGCTGGGTGCTGCGTCACGGGAGCTCTGTGCTATGTCCCGATGCTGGGTGCTGTGTCCCGGGAGCTGGGTGCTGTGTCCCGGGTGCTGGGTGCTGCGTCCCGGGTGCTGGTTGCTGGGTGCTGTGTCCCGGGAGCTGGGTGCTGTGTCCCGGGAGCTGGGTGCTGTGTCCCGAGAGCTGGGTGATGGGTGCTGTGTCCCGGGAGCTGGATGCCATGTCCTGCGAGCTGGGTGCTATGTCCCGGGTGGTGGGTGCTGTGTCCCGGGTGCTGGGTGCTGGGTGCTGTGTCCCGGGAGCTGGGAGCTGTGTCCCGGGAGCAGGGTGCTGTGTCCCGGGTGTTAGGTGCTGTGTCCCGGGTGCTGGGTGCTGTGTCCCGGGAGCTGGGTGCTGTGTCCCGGGTGCTAGGTGCTGTATCCCGGGTGCTGGGTGCTGTGTCTCGGGTGCTGGGTGCTGTGTCCCGGGAGCTCGGTGCTGTGTCCCGGGAGCTGGGTGCTGTGTCCCGGGTGCTGGGTGCTGTGTCCCAGGAGCTGGTTGCTGTATCCCGGGTGCTGGGTGCTGTGTCCCGGGTGCTGGGTGCTGTGTCCCGGGAGCTGGCTGCAGTGTCCCGGGAGCTGGGTGCTGTGTCCCGGGTGCTGGGTGCTGTGTCCCGGGTGATAGGTGCTGTGATCCGATGCTGGGTGCTGCGTCACGGGAGCTCTGTGCTATGTCCCGATGCTGGGTGCTGTGTCCCGGGAGCTGGGTGCTGTGTCCCGGGTGCTGGGTGCTGCGTCCCGGGTGCTGGTTGCTGGGTGCTGTGTCCCGGGAGCTGGGTGCTGTGTCCCGTGAGCTGGGAGCTGTGTCCCGGGAGCTGGCTGCAGTGTCCCGGGAGCTGGGTGCTGTGTCCCGGGTGCTGGGTGCTGTGTCCCGGGAGCTCAGTGCTGTGTCCCGGGAGCTGGGTGCTGTGTCCCGGGTGCTGGGTGCTGTGTCCTAGGTGCTGGTTGCTGTGTCCAGGGAGCTCGGTGCTGTGTCCCGGCAGCTGGGTGATGTGTCCCGGGAGCTCTGTGCTGTGTCCCGATGCTGGGTGCTGTGTCCCGGGAGCTGGGTGCTGTGTCCCGGGAGCTGGGTGCTGTGTCCCCGGGAGCTGGGTGCTGTGTCCCGGGTGCTGGGTGCTGTGTCCCGGGTGCTGGGTGCTATGTCCCGGGGTGCTGGGTGCTCTGTCCCGATGCTGGGTGCTGTGTCCCGGGAGCTGTGTGCTGTCTCCCGGGTGCTGGGTGCTGTGTCCCTGGTGCTGGGTGCTGTGTCCCGGGTGCTGGGTGCTGTGTCCCGGTGCTGGGTGCTGTGTCCTGATGCTGGGTGCTGTGTCCCGGGAGCTGGGTGCTGTGTCCCGGGAGCTGGGTGTTGTGTCCCGATGCTCAGTGCTGTGTCCCGGGAGCAGGGTGCTGTGTCCCGGGTGCTGAGTGTTGTGTCCCGGGTGCTCGGTGCTGTGTCCCGGTGCTGGGTGCTGTGTCCCAGGTGCTGGGTGCTGTGTCCCGGCTGCTGGGTGCTGTGTCCCGGGTGCTGGATGCTGTGTCCCGGGTGCTGGGTGCTGTGTCCCGGATGCTGGTTGCTGTGTCCCGGGAGCTGGGTGCTGTGTCCCGGGAGCTGGGTGCTGTGTCCCGGGAGCTGGGTGCTGTGTCCCGGGAGCTGGGTGCTGTGTCCCGAAAGCTAGGTGCTGTGTGCTGTGTCCCGGAAGCTGGGTGCTGTGTCCCGGGAGCTGGGTGCTGTGTCCCGGGTGCTGGGTGCTGTGTCCCGGGTGCTGGGTGCTGTGTCCCGGGAGCCGGGAACTGGGTGCTGTGTCCTGGGTGCTGGGTACTGTATCCCGGGTGCTGGGTGCTGAGTCCCGGGAGCTCTGTGCTGTGTCCCGATGCTGGGTGCTGTGTCCCGGGAGCTGGGTGCTGTGACTCGGGAGCTGGGTTCTGTGTCCCGGGGAGTTGTGTGCTGTGTCCCGGGTGCTGGGTGCTGTGACCCGGGTGCTGTGTGCTGTGTCCTGGGAGCTCGGTGCTGTGTCCCGGGAGCTCGGTGCTGTGTCCCGGCAGCGGGGTGCTGTGTCCCGGGAGCTCTGTGCTGTGTCCCGATGCTGGTGAAGTGTCCCGGGATCTGGGTGCTGTGTCCCGGGAGCTGGGTGCTGTGTCCCGGGGAGCTGGGTGCTGTGTCCCGGGTGCTGGGTGCTGTGTCCCGGGTGCTGGGTGCTGTGTCCCGATGCTGGGTGCTCTGTCCCGGTGCTGGGTGCTCTGTCCCGATGCTGGGTGCTGCGTCACGGGAGCTCTGTGCTATGTCCCGATGCTGGGTGCTGTGTCCCGGGAGCGGGGTGCTGTGTCCCGGGTGCTGGGTGCTGTGTCCCGGGTGCTGGTTGCTGGGTGCTGTGTCCCGGGAGCTGGGTGCTGTGTCCCGTGAGCTGGGAGCTGTGTCCCGGGAGCTGGGTGCTGTGTCCCGGGAGCTGGGTGCTGTGTCCCGGGTGCTGGGTGCTGTGTCCCGGGAGCTCGGTGCTGTGTCCCGTGAGCTGGGAGCTGTGTCCCGGGAGCTGGGTGCTGTGTCCCGGGAGCTGGCTGCAGTGTCCCGGGAGCTGGGTGCTGTGTCCCGGGTGCTGGGTGCTGTGTCCCGGGTGCTGGGTGCTGTGTCCCGGGAGCTGGGTGCTGTGTCCCGGGAGCTGGGTGCTGTGTCCCGGGTGCTGGGTGCTGTGTCCCGGGTGATAGGTGCTGTGATCCGATGCTGGGTGCTGCGTCACGGGAGCTCTGTGCTATGTCCCGATGCTGGGTGCTGTGTCCCGGGAGCTGGGTGCTGTGTCCCGGGTGCTGGGTGCTGCGTCCCGGGTGCTGGTTGCTGGGTGCTGTGTCCCGGGAGCTGGGTGCTGTGTCCCGTGAGCTGGGAGCTGTGTCCCGGGAGCTGGCTGCAGTGTCCCGGGAGCTGGGTGCTGTGTCTCGGGTGCTGGGTGCTGTGTCCCGGGAGCTCAGTGCTGTGTCCCGGGAGCTGGGTGCTGTGTCCCGGGTGCTGGGTGCTGTGTCCTAGGTGCTGGTTGCTGTGTCCCGGGAGCTCGGTGCTGTGTCCCGGCAGCTGGGTGATGTGTCCCGGGAGCTCTGTGCTGTGTCCCGATGCTGGGTGCTGTGTCCCGGGAGCTGGGTGCTGTGTCCCGGGAGCTGGGTGCTGTGTCCCCGGGAGCTGGGTGCTGTGTCCCGGGTGCTGGGTGCTGTGTCCCGGGTGCTGGGTGCTATGTCCCGGGGTGCTGGGTGCTCTGTCCCGATGCTGGGTGCTGTGTCCCGGGAGCTGTGTGCTGTCTCCCGGGTGCTGGGTGCTGTGTCCCTGGTGCTGGGTGCTGTGTCCCGGGTGCTGGGTGCTGTGTCCCGGTGCTGGGTGCTGTGTCCTGATGTTGGGTGCTGTGTCCCGGGAGCTGGGTGCTGTGTCCCGGGAGCTGGGTGTTGTGTCCCGATGCTCAGTGCTGTGTCCCGGGAGCAGGGTGCTGTGTCCCGGTGCTGGGTGCTGTATCCCAGGTGCTGGGTGCTGTGTCCCGGCTGCTGGGTGCTGTGTCCCGGGTGCTGGATGCTGTGTCCCGGGTGCTGGGTGCTGTGTCCCGGATGCTGGTTGCTGTGTCCCGGGAGCTGGGTGCTGTGTCCCGGGAGCTGGGTGCTGTGTCCCGGGAGCTGGGTGCTGTGTCCCGGGAGCTGGGTGCTGTGTCCCGAAAGCTGGGTGCTGTGTGCTGTGTCCCGGAAGCTGGGTGCTGTGTCCCGGGAGCTGGGTGCTGTGTCCCGGGTGCTGGGTGCTGTGTCCCGGGTGCTGGGTGCTGTGTCCCGGGAGCCGGGAACTGGGTGCTGTGTCCTGGGTGCTGGGTACTGTATCCCGGGTGCTGGGTGCTGAGTCCCGGGAGCTCTGTGCTGTGTCCCGATGCTGGGTGCTGTGTCCCGGGAGCTGGGTGCTGTGACTCGGGAGCTGGGTTCTGTGTCCCGGGGAGTTGTGTGCTGTGTCCCGGGTGCTGGGTGCTGTGACCCGGGTGCTGTGTGCTGTGTCCTGGGAGCTCGGTGCTGTGTCCCGGGAGCTCGGTGCTGTGTCCCGGCAGCGGGGTGCTGTGTCCCGGGAGCTCTGTGCTGTGTCCCGATGCTGGTGAAGTGTCCCGGGATCTGGGTGCTGTGTCCCGGGAGCTGGGTGCTGTGTCCCGGGGAGCTGGGTGCTGTGTCCCGGGTGCTGGGTGCTGTGTCCCGATGCTGGGTGCTCTGTCCCGGTGCTGGGTGCTCTGTCCCGATGCTGGGTGCTGCGTCACGGGAGCTCTGTGCTATGTCCCGATGCTGGGTGCTGTGTCCCGGGAGCGGGGTGCTGTGTCCCGGATGCTGGGTGCTGTGTCCCGGGTGCTGGTTGCTGGGTGCTGTGTCCCGGGAGCTGGGTGCTGTGTCCCGTGAGCTGGGAGCTGTGTCCCGGGAGCTGGGTGCTGTGTCCCGGGAGCTGGGTGCTGTGTCCCGGGTGCTGGGTGCTGTGTCCCGGGAGCTCGGTGCTGTGTCCCGTGAGCTGGGAGCTGTGTCCCGGGAGCTGGGTGCTGTGTCCCGGGAGCTGGCTGCAGTGTCCCGGGAGCTGGGTGCTGTGTCCCGGGTGCTGGGTGCTGTGTCCCGGGTGCTGGGTGCTGTGTCCCGGGAGCTGGGTGCTGTGTCCCGGGAGCTGGGTGCTGGGTGCTGTGTCCCGGGAGCTGGATGCTCTGTCCTGGGAGCTGGGTGCTATGTCCCGGGTGCTGGGTGCTGTGTCCCGGGAGCTGGGAGCTGTGTCCTGGGAGCTGGGTGCTGTGTCCCGGGTTCTGGGTGCTGTGTCCCGGGAGCTCGGTGCTGTGTCCCGGGAGCTGGGTGCTGTGTCCCGGGAGCTGGGTGCTGTGTCCCAGCAGCTGGGTGCTGTGTCCCGATGCTGGGTACTGTGTGCCGGGAGCTGGGTGCTGTGTCCCGGGTGCTGGGTGCTGTGTCCCGGGTGCTGGGTGCTGTGTCCCGGTGCTGGGTGCTGTGTCCCGATGCTGGGTGCTGTGTCCCGTGAGCTCTGTGCTGTGTTCCGATGCTGGGTGCTGTATCCCGGGAGCTGGGTGCTATGTCCCTGGTGCTGGGTGCTGTGTGCTGTTTCCCGGGAGCTGGGTGCTGTGTCCCAGGAGCTGGGTGCTGTGTCCCGGGAGCTGGGTGCTGTGTCCCGGGTGCTGGGTGCTGGGTGCTGTGACCCTGGTGCTGGGTGCTGTGTTCCGGGAGCTGGGTGATGTGTCCCGGGAGCTAGGTGCTGTGTCCCGGGAGCTGGGTGCTGTGTCCCGGGAGCTGGGTGCTGTGTCCCGAGAGCTGGGTGCTGTGTGCTGTGTCCCGGAAGCTGGGTGCTGTGTCCCGGGAGCTGGGTGCTGTATCCCGGGTGCTGGGTGCTGTGTGTCGGGTGCTGGGTGCTGTGTCCCTGGAGCTGGGTGCTGGGTGCTGTGTCCCGGAAGCTGGGTGCTGTGTCCCGGGAGCTGGGTGCTGTGTCCCGTGTGCTGGGTGCTGTGTCCCGGGAGCTGGGTGCTGTGTCCCGTGTGCTGCGTGCTGTGTCCCGGGAGCTGGCTGCTGTGTCCCGGGTGCTTGGTGCTGTCTCCTGGGTGCCGGGAGCTGGGTGCTGTGTCCCGGGTGCTGGGTGCTGTGTCCCGGGTGCTGGGTGCTGTGTCCCGTGTGCTGGGTGCTGTGTCCCGGGAACTGGGTGCTGTGTCCTGGGTGCTGGGTACTGTATCCCGGGTGCTGGGTGCTGTGTCCCAGGTGCTGGGTGCTGTGTCCCGGTGCTGGGTGCTGTGTCCTGATGCTGGGTGCTATGTCCCGGGAGCTGGGTGCTGTGTCCCGGGAGCTGGGTGTTGTGTCCCGATGCTCATTGCTGTGTCCCGGGAGCAGGGTGCTGTGTCCCGGGTGCTGAGTGCTGTTTCCCGGTTGCTCGGTGCTGTGTCCCGGTGCTGGGTGCTGTGTCCCAGGTGCTGGGTGCTGTGACCCGGCTGCTGGGTGCTGTGTCCCGGGTGCTGGATGCTGTGTACTGGCTGCTGGGTGCTGTGTCCCGGGCTCTGTGTGCTGTGTCCCTGGTGCTGGGTGCTGTGTCCCGGGAGCTGGGTGCTGGGTGCTGTGTCCCGGGAGCTGGGTGCTGTGTCCCGGGAGCTGGGTGCTGGGTGCTGTGACCCTGGTGCTGGGTGCTGTGTTCCGGGAGCTGGGTGATGTGTCCCGGGAGCTAGGTGCTGTGTCCCGGGAGCTGGGTGCTGTGTCCCGGGAGCTGGGTGCTGTGTCCCTAGAGCTGGGTGCTGTGTGCTGTGTCCCGGAAGCTGGGTGCTGTGTCCCGGGAGCTGGGTGCTGTATCCTGGGTGCTGGGTGCTGTGTCTCGGGTGCTGGGTGCTGTGTCCCTGGAGCTGGGTGCTGGGTGCTGTGTCCCGGGAGCTGGGTGCTGTGTCCCGTGTGCTGCGTGCTGTGTCCCGGGAGCTGGCTGCTGTGTCCCGGGTGCTTGGTGCTGTCTCCTGGGTGCCGGGAGCTGGGTGCTGTGTCCCGGGTACTGGGTGCTGTGTCCCGGGTGCTGGGTGCTTTGTCCCGTGTGCTGGGTGCTGTGTCCCGGGAACTGGGTGCTGTGTCCTGGGTGCTGGGTACTGTATCCCGGGTGCTGGGTGCTGTGTCCCAGGTGCTGGGTGCTGTGTCCCGGTGCTGGGTGCTGTGTCCTGATGCTGGGTGCTGTGTCCCGGGAGCTGGGTGCTGTGTCCCGGGAGCTGGGTGTTGTGTCCCGATGCTCATTGCTGTGTCCCGGGAGCAGGGTGCTGTGTCCCGGGTGCTGAGTGCTGTTTCCCGGTTGCTCGGTGCTGTGTCCCGGTGCTGGGTGCTGTGTCCCAGGTGCTGGGTGCTGTGACCCGGCTGCTGGATGCTGTGTCCCGGGTGCTGGATGCTGTGTACTGGCTGCTGGGTGCTGTGTCCCGGGCTCTGTGTGCTGTGTCCCTGGTGCTGGGTGCTGTGTCCCGGGAGCTGGGTGCTGGGTGCTGTGTCCCGGGAGCTCTGTGCTGTGTCCCGATGCTGGGTGCTGTGTCCCGGGAGCTGGGTGCTGTGTCCGTGGGAGCTGGGTGCTGTGTCCCGGGCAGCTGGGTGCTGTGTCTCGGGTGCTGGGTGCTGTGACCCGGGAGCTGGGTGCTGTGTCCTGGGGAGCTGGGTGCTGTGTCCCGGGTGCTGGTTGCTGTGTCCCAGGTGCTGGGTGCTGTGTCCCGGGTGCTGGGTGCTCTGTCCCAGGTGCTGGGTGCTGTGTCCCGGGAGCTGGGTGCTGTGTCCCGGGAGCTGGGTGCTGTGTCCCGAGAGCTGGGTGATGGGTGCTGTGTCCCGGGAGCTGGATGCCATGTCCTGCGAGCTGCGTGCTATGTCCCGGGTGGTGGGTGCTGTGTCCCGGGTGCTGGGTGCTGGGTGCTGTGTCCCGGGAGCTGTGTGCTGTATCCCGGGAGCTGGGAGCTGTGTCCCGGGAGCAGGGTGCTGTGTCCCGGGTGCTGGGTGCTGTGTCCCGGGTGCTAGGTGCTGTATCCCGGGTGCTGGGTGCTGTGTCTCGGGTGCTGGGTGCTGTGTCCCGGGAGCTCGGTGCTGTGTCCCGGGAGCTGGGTGCTGTGTCCCGGGTGCTGGGTGCTGTGTCCCAGGAGCTGGTTGCTGTATCCCGGGTGCTGGGTGCTGTGTCCCGGGTGCTGGGTGCTGTGTCCCGGGAGCTGGCTGCAGTGTCCCGGGAGCTGGGTGCTGTGTCCCGGGTGCTGGGTGCTGTGTCCCGGGTGATAGGTGCTGTGATCCGATGCTGGGTGCTGCGTCACGGGAGCTCTGTGCTATGTCCCGATGCTGGGTGCTGTGTCCCGGGAGCTGGGTGCTGTGTCCCGGGTGCTGGGTGCTGCGTCCCGGGTGCTGGTTGCTGGGTGCTGTGTCCCGGGAGCTGGGTGCTGTGTCCCGTGAGCTGGGAGCTGTGTCCCGGGAGCTGGGTGCTGTGTACCGGGAGCTGGCTGCAGTGTCCCGGGAGCTGGGTGCTGTGTCCCGGGTGCTGGGTGCTGTGTCCCGGGAGCTCAGTGCTGTGTCCCGGGAGCTGGGTGCTGTGTCCCGGGTGCTGGGTGCTGTGTCCTAGGTGCTGGTTGCTGTGTCCCGGGTGCTGGGTGCTGTGTCCTGGGTGCTGTGTGCTGTGTCCCGGGAGCTCGGTGCTGTGTCCCGGCAGCTGGGTGCTGTGTCCCGGGAGCTCTGTGCTGTGTCCCGATGCTGGGTGCTGTGTCCCGGGAGCTGGGTGCTGTGTCCCGGGAGCTGGGTGCTGTGTCCCGGGGAGCTGGGTGCTGTGTCCCGGGTGCTGGGTGCTGTGTCCCGGGTGCTGAGTGCTATGTCCCGGGGTGCTGGGTGCTCTGTCCCGATGCTGGGTGCTGTGTCCCGGGAGCTGTGTGCTGTCTCCCGGGTGCTGGGTGCTGTGTCCCTGGTGCTGGGTGCTGTGTCCCAGGTGCTGGTTGCTGTGTCCCGGGTGCTGGGTGCTGTGTCCCGGATGCTGGGTGCTGTGTCCCGGGAGCTCTGTGCTATGTCCCGTTGCTGGGTGCTGTGTCCCGGCAGCTGGGTGCTGTGTCCCGTGTGCTGGGTGCTGTGACCCGGGTGCTGGTTGCTGGGTGCTGTGTCCCAGGGAGCTGGGTGCTGTGTCCCGGGTGCTGGGTGCTGTGTCCCGGGTGATAGGTGCTGTGATCCGATGCTGGGTGCTGCGTCACGGGAGCTCTGTGCTATGTCCCGATGCTGGGTGCTGTGTCCCGGGAGCTGGGTGCTGTGTCCCGGGTGCTGGGTGCTGCGTCCCGGGTGCTGGTTGCTGGGTGCTGTGTCCCGGGAGCTGGGTGCTGTGTCCCGTGAGCTGGGAGCTGTGTCCCGGGAGCTGGGTGCTGTGTACCGGGAGCTGGCTGCAGTGTCCCTGGAGCTGGGTGCTGTGTCCCGGGTGCTGGGTGCTGTGTCCCGGGAGCTCAGTGCTGTGTCCCGGGAGCTGGGTGCTGTGTCCCGGGTGCTGGGTGCTGTGTCCTAGGTGCTGGTTGCTGTGTCCCGGGTGCTGGGTTCTGTGTCCTGGGTGCATGTGCTGTGACCCGGGTGCTGTGTGCTGTGTCCCGGGAGCTCGGTGCTGTGTCCCGGCAGCTGGGTGCTGTGTCCCGGGAGCTCTGTGCTGTGTCCCGATGCTGGGTGCTGTGTCCCGGGGGCTGGGTGCTGTGTCCCGGGAGCTGGGTGCTGTGTCCCGGGGAGCTGGGTGCTGTGTCCCGGGTGCTGGGTGCTGTGTCCCGGGTGCTGGGTGCTATGTCCCGGGGTGCTGGGTGCTCTGTCCCGATGCTGGGTGCTGTGTCCCGGGAGCTGTGTGCTGTCTCCCGGGTGCTGGGTGCTGTGTCCCTGGTGCTGGGTGCTGTGTCCCGGGTGCTGGGTGCTGTGTCCCGGTGCTGGGTGCTGTGTCCTGATGCTGGGTGCTGTGTCCCGGGAGCTGGGTGCTGTGTCGCGGGAGCTGGGTGTTGTGTCCCGATGCTCAGTGCTGTGTCCCGGGAGCAGGGTGCTGTGTCCCGGGTGCTGAGTGTTGTGTCCCGGGTGCTCGGTGCTGTGTCCCGGTGCTGGGTGCTGTGTCCCAGGTGCTGGGTGCTGTGTCCCGGCTGCTGGGTGCTGTGTCCCGGGTGCTGGATGCTGTGTCCCGGGTGCTGGGTGCTGTGTCCCGGATGCTGGTTGCTGTGTCCCGGGAGCTGGGTGCTGTGTCCCGGGAGCTGGGTGCTGTGTCCCGGGAGCTGGGTGCTGTGTCCCGGGAGCTGGGTGCTGTGTCCCGAAAGCTGGGTGCTGTGTGCTGTGTCCCGGAAGCTGGGTGCTGTGTCCCGGGAGCTGGGTGCTGTGTCCCGGGGAGCTGGGTGCTGTGTCTCGGGTGCTGGGTGCTGTGATAAGGGAGCTGGGTGCTGTGTCCTGGGGAGCTGGGTGCTGAGTCCTGGTTGCTGGTTGCTGTGTCCCGGGAGCTGGGTGCTGTGTCCCGGGAGCTGGGTGCTGTGTCCCGGGAGCTGGGTGCTGTGTCCCGGGTGCTGGGTGCTGTCTCCCGGGATCTGGGTGCTGTGTCCCGGGTGCTGGGTGCTGTGTCCCGGGAGCTGGTTGCTGTGTCCCGGGAGCTGGGTGCTGTGTCCCGGGAGCTGGGTGCTGTGTCCCGAGAGTTGGGTGCTGTGTGCTGTGTCCCGGAAGCTGGGTGCTGTGTCCCGGGAGCTGGGTGCTGTACCCCGGGTGCTGGGTACTGTGTCCTGGGTGCTGGGTGCTGTGTCCCGGGAGCTCGGTGCTGTGTCCCGGGAGCTGGGTGCTGTGTCCCGGGTGCTGGGTGCTGTGTCCCAGGTGCTGGTTGCTGTGTCCCAGGTGCTGGGTGCTGTGTCCCGGATGCTGGGTGCTGTGTCCCGGGAGCTCTGTGCTATGTCCCGATGCTGGGTGCTGTGTCCCGGCAGCTGGGTGCTGTGTCCCGTGTGCTGGGTGCTGTGACCCGGGTGCTGGTTGCTGGGTGCTGTGTCCCGGGAGCTGGGTGCTGTGTCCCGGGAGCTGGGAGCTGTGTCCCGGGAGCTGGGTGCTGTGTCCCAGGAGCTGGCTGCAGTGTCCCGGGAGCTGGCTGCAGTGTCCCGGGAGCTGGGTGCTGTGTCCCAGGTGCTGTGTGCTGTGTCCCTGGTGCTGTGTCCCGATGCTGGGTGCTGCGTCACGGGTGCTGGGTGCTGTGTCCCGGGAGCTGGGTGCTGTGTCCCGGGTGCTGGGTGCTGTGTCCCGGGAACTCTGTGCTATGTCCCGATGCTGGGTGCTGTGTCCCGGGAGCTGGGTGCTGTGTCCCGGGTGCTGGGTGCTGCGTCCCGGATGTTGGTTGCTGGGTGCTGTGTCCCGGGAGCTGGGTGCTGTGTCCCGTGAGCTGGGAGCTGTGTCCCGGGAGCTGGGTGCTGTGTCCCGGGAGCTGGCTGCAGTGTCCCGGGAGCTGGGTGCTGTGTCCCGGGTGCTGGGTGCTGTGTCCCGGGAGCTCGGTGCTGTGTCCCGGGAGCTGGGTGCTGTGTCCCCGGTGCTGGGTGCTGTGTCCCAGGTGCTGGTTGCTGTGTCCCGGGTGCTGGGTGCTGTGTCCTGGGTGCTGGGTGCTGTGACCCGGGTGCTGTGTGCTGTGTCCTGGGAACTCGCCTGCTGTGTCCCGGGTGCTTGGTGCTGTGTCCCGGGAGCTGGGTGCTGTGTCCCGGGAGCTGGGTGCTGTGTCCCGGGTGCTGGGTGCTGTGTCCCGGGTGCTGGGTGCTGTGTCCCGATGCTGGGTGCTCTGTCCTGGTGCTGGGTGCTCTGTCCCGATGCTGGGTGCTGCGTCACGGGAGCTCTGTGCTATGTCCCGATGCTGGGTGCTGTGTCCCGGGTGCTGGGTGCTGTGTCCCGGGTGCTGGTTGCTGGGTGCTGTGTCCCGGGAGCTGGGTGCTGTGTCCCGTGAGCTGGGAGCTGTGTCCTGGGAGCTGGGTGCTGTGTCCCGGGAGCTGGCTGCAGTGTCCCGGGAGCTGGGTGCTGTGTCCCGGGTGCTAGGTGCAGTGTCCCAGGTGCTGGTTGCTGTGTCCCGGGTGCTGGGTGCTGTGTCCCGGGAGCTGGGTGCTGTGTCCCGGGAGCTGGGTGCTGGGTGCTGTGTCCCGGGAGCTGGATGCTCTGTCCTGGGAGCTGGGTGCTATGTCCCGGGTGCTGGGTGCTGTGTCCCGGGAGCTGGGAGCTGTGTCCTGTGAGCTGGGTGCTGTGTCCCGGGTGCTGGGTGCTGTGTCCAGGGAGCTCGGTGCTGTGTCCCGGGAGCTGGGTGCTGTGTCCCGGGAGCTGGGTGCTGTGTCCCGGCAGCTGGGTGCTGTGTCCCGATGCTGGGTTCTGTGTGCCGGGAGCTGGGTGCTGTGTCCCGGGTGCTGGGTGCTGTGTCCCGAGTGGTGGGTGCTGTGTCCCGGTGCTGGGTGCTGTGTCCCGGTGCTGGGTGCTGTGTCCCAATGCTGGGTGCTGTGTCCCGGGAGCTCTGTGCTGTGTCCCGATGCTGGGTGCTGTATCCCGGGAGCTGGGTGCTGTGTCCTGGGTGCTGGGCGCTGTGTCCCGATGCTGGGTGCTGTGTCCCGGGGAGCTGGGTGCTGTGTCCCGGGTGCTGGGTGCTGTGTCCCGGGAGCTGGGTGCTGGGTGCTGTGATAAGGGAGCTGGGTGCTGTGTCCTGGGGAGCTGGGTGCTGTGTCCTGGGTGCTGGTTGCTGTGTCCCGGGTGCTGGGTGCTGTGTCCCGGGTGCTGGGTGCTGTGATAAGGGAGCTGGGTGCTGTGTCCTGGGGAGCTGGGTGCTGAGTCCTGGTTGCTGGTTGCTGTGTCCCGGGAGCTGGGTGCTGTGTCCCGGGAGCTGGGTGCTGTGTCCCGGGAGCTGGGTGCTGTGTCCCGGGTGCTGGGTGCTGTCTCCCGGGATCTGGGTGCTGTGTCCCGGGTGCTGGGTGCTGTGTCCCGGGAGCTGGTTGCTGTGTCCCGGGAGCTGGGTGCTGTGTCCCGGGAGCTGGGTGCTGTGTCCCGAGAGTTGGGTGCTGTGTGCTGTGTCCCGGAAGCTGGGTGCTGTGTCCCGGGAGCTGGGTGCTGTACCCCGGGTGCTGGGTGCTGTGTCCTGGGTGCTGGGTGCTGTGTCCCGGGAGCTCGGTGCTGTGTCCCGGGAGCTGGGTGCTGTGTCCCGGGTGCTGGGTGCTGTGTCCCAGGTGCTGGTTGCTGTGTCCCAGGTGCTGGGTGCTGTGTCCCGGATGCTGGGTGCTGTGTCCCGGGAGCTCTGTGCTATGTCCCGATGCTGGGTGCTGTGTCCCGGCAGCTGGGTGCTGTGTCCCGTGTGCTGGGTGCTGTGACCCGGGTGCTGGTTGCTGGGTGCTGTGTCCCGGGAGCTGGGTGCTGTGTCCCGGGAGCTGGGAGCTGTGTCCCGGGAGCTGGGTGCTGTGTCCCAGGAGCTGGCTGCAGTGTCCCGGGAGCTGGCTGCAGTGTCCCGGGAGCTGGGTGCTGTGTCCCAGGTGCTGTGTGCTGTGTCCCTGGTGCTGTGTCCCGATGCTGGGTGCTGCGTCACGGGTGCTGGGTGCTGTGTCCCGGGAGCTGGGTGCTGTGTCCCGGGTGCTGGGTGCTGTGTCCCGGGAACTCTGTGCTATGTCCCGATGCTGGGTGCTGTGTCCCGGGAGCTGGGTGCTGTGTCCCGGGTGCTGGGTGCTGCGTCCCGGATGTTGGTTGCTGGGTGCTGTGTCCCGGGAGCTGGGTGCTGTGTCCCGTGAGCTGGGAGCTGTGTCCCGGGAGCTGGGTGCTGTGTCCCGGGAGCTGGCTGCAGTGTCCCGGGAGCTGGGTGCTGTGTCCCGGGTGCTGGGTGCTGTGTCCCGGGAGCTCGGTGCTGTGTCCCGGGAGCTGGGTGCTGTGTCCCCGGTGCTGGGTGCTGTGTCCCAGGTGCTGGTTGCTGTGTCCCGGGTGCTGGGTGCTGTGTCCTGGGTGCTGGGTGCTGTGACCCGGGTGCTGTGTGCTGTGTCCTGGGAACTCGCCTGCTGTGTCCCGGGTGCTTGGTGCTGTGTCCCGGGAGCTGGGTGCTGTGTCCCGGGAGCTGGGTGCTGTGTCCCGGGTGCTGGGTGCTGTGTCCCGGGTGCTGGGTGCTGTGTCCCGATGCTGGGTGCTCTGTCCTGGTGCTGGGTGCTCTGTCCCGATGCTGGGTGCTGCGTCACGGGAGCTCTGTGCTATGTCCCGATGCTGGGTGCTGTGTCCCGGGTGCTGGGTGCTGTGTCCCGGGTGCTGGTTGCTGGGTGCTGTGTCCCGGGAGCTGGGTGCTGTGTCCCGTGAGCTGGGAGCTGTGTCCTGGGAGCTGGGTGCTGTGTCCCGGGAGCTGGCTGCAGTGTCCCGGGAGCTGGGTGCTGTGTCCCGGGTGCTAGGTGCAGTGTCCCAGGTGCTGGTTGCTGTGTCCCGGGTGCTGGGTGCTGTGTCCCGGGAGCTGGGTGCTGTGTCCCGGGAGCTGGGTGCTGGGTGCTGTGTCCCGGGAGCTGGATGCTCTGTCCTGGGAGCTGGGTGCTATGTCCCGGGTGCTGGGTGCTGTGTCCCGGGAGCTGGGAGCTGTGTCCTGTGAGCTGGGTGCTGTGTCCCGGGTGCTGGGTGCTGTGTCCAGGGAGCTCGGTGCTGTGTCCCGGGAGCTGGGTGCTGTGTCCCGGGAGCTGGGTGCTGTGTCCCGGCAGCTGGGTGCTGTGTCCCGATGCTGGGTTCTGTGTGCCGGGAGCTGGGTGCTGTGTCCCGGGTGCTGGGTGCTGTGTCCCGAGTGGTGGGTGCTGTGTCCCGGTGCTGGGTGCTGTGTCCCGGTGCTGGGTGCTGTGTCCCAATGCTGGGTGCTGTGTCCCGGGAGCTCTGTGCTGTGTCCCGATGCTGGGTGCTGTATCCCGGGAGCTGGGTGCTGTGTCCTGGGTGCTGGGCGCTGTGTCCCGATGCTGGGTGCTGTGTCCCGGGGAGCTGGGTGCTGTGTCCCGGGTGCTGGGTGCTGTGTCCCGGGAGCTGGGTGCTGGGTGCTGTGATAAGGGAGCTGGGTGCTGTGTCCTGGGGAGCTGGGTGCTGTGTCCTGGGTGCTGGTTGCTGTGTCCCGGGTGCTGGGTGCTGTGTCCCGGGTGCTGGGTGCTCTGTCCCAGGTGCTGGGTGCTGTGTCCCGGGAGCTGGGAGCTGTGTCCCGGGAGCTGGGTGCTGTGTCCCGGGAGCTGGGTGCTGTGTCCCGGGTGCTGGGTGCTGTCTCCCGGGAGCTGGGTGCTGTGTCCCGGGTGCTGGGTGCTGTGTCCCGCATGCTGGTTGCTGTGTCCCGGGAGCTGGGTGCTGTGTCCCGGGAGCTGGGTGCTGTGTCCCGGGAGCTGGGTGCTGTGTCCCGATAGCTGGGTGCTGTGTCCCGAAAGCTGGGTGCTGTGTGCTGTGTCCCGGAAGCTGGGTGCTGTGTCCCGGGAACTGGGTGCTGTACCCCGGGTGCTGGGTGCTGTGTCCCGGGTGCTGGGTGCTGTGTCCCGGGAGCTCGGTGCTGTGTCCCGGGAGCTGGGTGCTGTGTCCCGGATGCTGGGTGCTGTGTCCCGGGAGCTCTGTGCTATGTCCCGATGCTGGGTGCTGTGTCCCGGGAGCTGGGTGCTGTGTCCCGGGTGCTGGGTGCTGTGTCCCGGGTGCTGGTTGCTGGGTGCTGTGTCCCGGGAGCTGGGTGCTGTGTCCCGTGAGCTGGGAGCTGTGTCCCGGGAGCTGGGTGCTGTGTCCCGTGAGCTGGCTGCAGTGTCCCGGGAGCTGGCTGCAGTGTCCCGGGAGCTGGGTGCTGTGTCCCAGGTGCTGGGTGCTGTGTCCCGGGTGCTGTGTCCCGATGCTGGGTGCTGCGTCACGGGTGCTGGGTGCTGTGTCCCGGAAGCTGGGTGCTGTGTCCCGGGTGCTGGGTGCTGTGTCCCGGGAGCTGGCTGCAGTGTCGCGGGAGCTGGGTGCTGTGTCCCGGGTGCTGGGTGCTGTGTCCCGGGAGCTCGGTGCTGTGTCCCGGGAGCTGGGTGCTGTGTCCCCGGTGCTGGGTTCTGTGTCCCAGGTGCTGGTTGCTGTGTCCCGGGTGCTGGGTGCTGTGTCCTGGGTGCTGGGTGCTGTGACCCGGGTGCTGTGTGCTGTGTCCTGGGAACTCGCCTGCTGTGTCCCGGGAGCTGGGTGCTGTGTCCCGGGAGCTGGGTGCTGTGTCCCGGGAGCTGGGTGCTGTGTCCCGGGTGCTGGGTGCTGTGTCCCGGGTGCTGGGTGCTGTGTCCCGATGCTGGGTGCTCTGTCCTGGTGCTGGGTGCTCTGTCCCGATGCTGGGTGCTGCGTCACGGGAGCTCTGTGCTATGTCCCGATGCTGGGTGCTGTGTCCCGGGAGCTGGGTGCTGTGTCCCGGGTGCTGGGTGCTGTGTCCCGGGTGCTGGTTGCTGGGTGCTGTGTCCCGGGAGCTGGGTGCTGTGTCCCGTGAGCTGGGAGGTGTGTCCCGGGAGCTGGGTGCTGTGTCCCGGGAGCTGGCTGCAGTGTCCCGGGAGCTGGATGCTGTATCCCGGGTGCTGGGTGCAGTGTCCCAGGTGCTGGTTGCTGTGTCCCGGGTGATGGGTGCTGTGTCCCGGGAGCTGGGTGCTGTGTCCCGGGAGCTGGGTGCTGGGTGCTGTGTCCCGGGAGCTGGATGCTCTGTCCTGGGAGCTGGGTGCTATGTCCCGGGTGCTGGGTGCTGTGTCCCGGGAGCTGGGAGCTGTGTCCTGGGAGCAGGGTGCTGTGTCCCGGGTGCTGGGTGCTGTGTCCCGGGAGCTGGGTGCTGTGTCGCGGCAGCTGGGTGCTGTGTCCCGATGCTGGGTGCTGTGTGCCGGGAGCTGGGTGCTGTGTCCCGGGTGCTGGGTGCTGTGTCCCGGGTGCTGGGTGCTGTGTCCCGGTGCTGGGTGCTGTGTCCCGGTGCTGGGTGCTGTGTCCCGATGCTGGGTGCTGTGTCCCGGGAGCTCTGTGCTGTGTCCCGATGCTGGGTGCTGTATCCCGGGAGCTGGGTGCTGTGTCCCGGGTGCTGGGCGCTGTGTCCCGGGAGCTGGGTGCTGTGTCCCGGGGAGCTGGGTGCTGTGTCCCGGGTGCTGGGTGCTGTGTCCCGGGAGCTCGGTGCTGTGTCCCGGGAGTTGGGTGCTGTGTCCCGGGTGCTGGGTGCTGTGTCCCGGGTGCTGGGTGCTGTGTCCCGGTGCTGGGTGCTGTGTCCCGATGCTGGGTGCTGTGTCCCGGGAGCTCTGTGCTGTGTCCCGATGCTGGGTGTTGTATCCCGGGAGCTGGGTGCTGTGTCCCGGGTGCTGGGTGCTGTGTCCCGGGAGCTGGGTGCTGTGTCCCGGGGAGCTGGGTGCTGTGTCCCGGGTGCTGGTTGCTGTGTCCCGGGAGCTGGGTGCTGTGTCCCGGGGAGCTTGATGCTGTGTCCCGGGAGCAGGGTGCTGGGCGCTGTGTCCCGGGATCTGGGTGCTGTGTCCTGGGAGCTGGGTGCTGGGTGCTATGTCCCTGGTGCTGGGTGCTGGGTGCTCTGTCCCGATGCTGGGTGCTGCGTCACGGGAGCTCTGTGCTATGTCCCGATGCTGGGTGCTGTGTCCCGGGAGCTGGGTGCTGTGTCCCGGGTGCTGGGTGCTGTGTCCCGGGTGCTGGTTGCTGGGTGCTGTGTCCCGGGAGCTGGGTGCTGTGTCCCGTGAGCTGGGAGGTGTGTCCCGGGAGCTGGGTGCTGTGTCCCGGGAGCTGGCTGCAGTGTCCCGGGAGCTGGATGCTGTGTCCCGGGTGCTGGGTGCAGTGTCCCAGGTGCTGGTTGCTGTGTCCCGGGTGATGGGTGCTGTGTCCCGGGAGCTGGGTGCTGTGTCCCGGGAGCTGGGTGCTGGGTGCTGTGTCCCGGGAGCTGGATGCTCTGTCCTGGGAGCTGGGTGCTATGTCCCGGGTGCTGGGTGCTGTGTCCCGGGAGCTGGGAGCTGTGTCCTGGGAGCAGGGTGCTGTGTCCCGGGTGCTGGGTGCTGTGTCCCGGGAGCTCGGTGCTGTGTCCGGGGAGCTGGGTGCTGTGTCCCGGGAGCTGGGTGCTGTGTCGCGGCAGCTGGGTGCTGTGTCCCGATGCTGGGTGCTGTGTGCCGGGAGCTGGGTGCTGTGTCCCGGGTGCTGGGTGCTGTGTCCCGGTGCTGGGTGCTGTGTCCCGGTGCTGGGTGCTGTGTCCCGGGAGCTCTGTGCTGTGTCCCGATGCTGGGTGCTGTATCCCGGGAGCTGGGTGCTGTGTCCCGGGTGCTGGGCGCTGTGTCCCGGGAGCTGGGTGCTGTGTCCCGGGGAGCTCGGTGCTGTGTCCCGGGTGCTGGGTGCTGTGTCCCGGGAGCTCGGTGCTGTGTCCCGGGAGTTGGGTGCTGTGTCCCAGGTGCTGGGTGCTGTGTCCCGGGTGCTGGGTGCTGTGTCCCGGTGCTGGGTGCTGTGTCCCGATGCTGGGTGCTGTGTCCCGGGAGCTCTGTGCTGTGTCCCGATGCTGGGTGCTGTATCCCGGGAGCTGGGTGCTGTGTCCCGGGTGCTGGGTGCTGTGTCCCGGGAGCTGGGTGCTGTGTCCCGGGGAGCTTCGGTGCTGTGTCCCGGGTGCTGGTTGCTGTGTCCCGGGAGCTGGGTGCTGTGTCCCGGGGAGCTTGATGCTGTGTCCCGGGAGCAGGGTGCTGGGCGCTGTGTCCCGGGATCTGGGTGCTGTGTCCTGGGAGCTGGGTGCTGGGCGCTATGTCCCTGGTGCTGGGTGCTGTGTGCTCTGTCCCGGGAGCTGGGTGCTGTGTCGCGGGAGCTGGGTGCTGTGTCCCGGGAGCTGGGTGCTGTGTCCCGGGAGCTGGGTGCTGGGTGCTGTGTCCCTGGTGCTGGGTGCTGTGTCCCGGGAGCTGGGTGATGTGTCCCGGGAGCTAGGTGCTGTGTCCCGGGAGCTGGGTGCTATGTCCCGGGAGCTGGGTGCTGTGTCCCGAGAGCTGGGTGCTGTGTGCTGTCTCCCGGAAGCTGGGTGCTGTGTCCCGGGAGCTGGGTGCTGTATCGCGGGTGCTGGGTGCTGTGTCCCGGGTGCTGGTTTCTGTGTCCCGTGAGCTGGGTGCTGTGTGCTGTGTCCCGGAAGCTGGGTGCTGTGTCCCGGGAGCTGGGTGCTGTGTCCCGTGTGCTGGGTGCTGTGTCCCGGGAGCTGGCTTCTGTGTCCCGGGTGCTGGGTGCTGTGTCCCGGGTGCTGGGTGCTGTGTCCCGGGTGCTGTTATGCTGTGTCCTGGGTGCCGGGAGCTGGGTGCTGTGTCCCGGGTGCTGGGTGCTGTGTCCCGGGTGCTGGGTGCTGTGTCCCGTGTGCTGGGTGCTGTGTCCCGGGAACTGGGTGCTGTGTCCTGGGTGCTGGGTACTGTATCCCGGGTGCTGGGTGCTGTGTCCCGGGAGCTGGGTGCTGTGTCCCGATGCTGGGTGCTGTGTCCCGGGAGCTGAGTGCTGTGTCCCGGGTGCTGGGTGCTGTGTCCCTGGTGCTGGGTGCTGTGTCCCGGGTGCTGGGTGCTGTGTCCCGGTGCTGGGTGCTGTGTCTTGATGCTGGGTGCTGTGTCCCGGGAGCTGGGTGCTGTGTCCCGGGAGCTGGGTGTTGTGTCCCGATGCTCAGTGCTGTGTCCTTGGAGCAGGGTGCTGTGTCCCGGGTGCTGGGTGCTGTGTCCCAGGTGCTGGGTGCTGTGTCCCGGCTGCTGGGTGCTGTGTCCCGGGTGCTGGATGCTGTGTCCCGGCTGCTGGGTGCTGTGTCCCGGGCTCTGTGTGCTGTGTCCCTGTTGCTGGGTGCTGTGTCCCGGGAGCTGGGTGCTGGGTGCTGTGTCCCGGGAGCTCTGTGCTGTGTCCCGATGCTGGGTGCTGTGTCCCGGGAGCTGGGTGCTGTGTCCCGGGAGCTGGGTGCTGTGTCCCGGGGAGCTGGGTGCTGTGTCTCGGGTGCTGGGTGCTGTGATAAGGGAGCTGGGTGCTGTGTCCTGGGGAGCTGGGTGCTGTGTCCCGGGTGCTGGTTGCTGTGTCCCAGGTGCTGGGTGCTGTGTCCTGGGTGCTGGGTGCTGTGTCCCAGGTGCTGGGTGCTGTGTCCCGGGAGCTGGGTGTTGTGTCCCGGGAGCTGGGTGCTGTGTCCCGAGAGCTGGGTGATGGGTGCTGGGTGCTGGGTGCTGTGACCCGGGTGCTGTGTGCTGTGTCCTGGGAGCTCGGTGCTGTGTCCCGGGAGCTCGGTGCTGTGTCCCGGCAGCTGGGTGCTGTGTCCCGGGAGCTCTGTGCTGTGTCCCGATGCTGGGTGCTGTGTCCCGGGAGCTGGGTGCTGTGTCCCGGGTGCTGGGTGCTGTGTCCCGGGGAGCTGGGTGCTGTGTCCTGGGTGCTGGATGCTGTGTCCCGGGTGCTGGGTGCTGTGTCCTGGGGTGCTGGGTGCTGTGTCCCGATGCTGGGTGCTGTGTCCCGGGAGCTGTGTGCTGTGTCCCGGGTGCTGGGTGCTGTGTCCCTGGTGCTGGGTGCTGTGTCCCGGGTGCTGGGTGCTGTGTCCCAGTGCTGGGTGCTGTGTCCTGATGCTGGGTGCTGTGTCCCGGTAGCTGGGTGCTGTGTCCCGGGAGCTGGGTGTTGTGTCCCGATGCTCAGTGCTGTGTCCCGGGAGCAGGGTGCTGTGTCCCGGGTGCTGAGTGTTGTGTCCCGGGTGCTCGGTGCTGTGTCCCGGTGCTGGGTGCTGTGTCCCGGGTGCTGGATGCTGTGTCCCAGGTGCTGAGTGTTGTGTCCCGGGTGCTCGGTGCTGTTTCCCGGCTGCTGGGTGCTGTGTCCCGGGTGCTGGATGCTGTGTCCCGGGTGCTGGGTGCTGTGTCTCGGGCTCTGTGTGCTGTATCCCTGGTGCTGGGTTCTGTGTCCCGGGAGCTGGGTGCTGGGTGCTGTGTCCCGGGAGCTCTGTGCTGTGTCCCGATGCTGGGTGCTGTTTCCCGGGAGCTGGGTGCTGTGTCCCGGGAGCTGGGTGCTGTGTCCCGGGGAGCTGGGTGCTGTGTCTCGGGTGCTGGGTGCTGTGATCCGGGAGCTGGGTGCTGTGTCCTGGGGAGCTGGGTGCTGTGTCCTGGGAACTCGCCTGCTGTGTCCCGGGAGCTTGGTGCTGTGTCCCGGGAGCTGGGTGCTGTGTCCCGGGAGCTGGGTGCTGTGTCCCGGGTGCTGGGTGCTGTGTCCCGATGCTGGGAGCTCTGTCCTGGTGCTGGGTGCTCTGTCCCGATGCTGGGTGCTGCGTCACGGGAGCTCTGTGCTATGTCCCGATGCTGGGTGCTGTGTCCCGGGAGCTGGGTGCTGTGTCCCGGGTACTGGGTGCTGTGTCCCGGGTACTGGTTGCTGGGTGCTGTGTCCCGTGAGCTGGGTGCTGTGTCCCGTGAGCTGGGAGCTGTGTCCCGGGAGCTGGGTGCTGTGTCCCGGGAGCTGGCTGCAGTGTCCCGGGAGCTGGTTGCTGTGTCCCGGGTGCTGGGTGCTGTGTCCCGGGAGCTGGGTGCTGTGTCCCGGGAGCTGGGTGCTGGGTGCTGTGTCCCGGGAGCTGGTTGCTCTGTCCTGGGAGCTGGGTGCTATGTCCCGGGTGCTGGGTGCTGTGTCCCGGGAGCTGGGAGCTGTGTCCTGGGAGCTGGGTGCTGTGTCCCGGGTGCTGGGTGCTGTGTCCCGGGAGCTCGGTGCTGTGTCCCGGGAGCTGGGTGCTGTGTCCCGGGAGCTGGGTGCTGTGTCCCGGCAGCTGGGTGCTGTGTCCCGATGCTGGGTGCTGTGTGCAGGAAGCTGGGTGCTGTGTCCCGGGTGCTGGGTGCTGTGTCCCGGGTGCTGGGTGCTGTGTCCCGATGCTGGGTGCTGTATCCCGGGAGCTGGGTGCTGTGTCCCGGGTGCTCGGCGCTGTGTCCCGGGAGCTGGGTGCTGTGTCCCAGGGAGCTGGGTGCTGTGTCCCGGGTGCTGGGTGCTGTGTCCCGGGAGCTCGGTGCTGTGTCCCGGGAGTTGGGTGCTGTGTCCCGGGTGCTGGGTGCTGTGTCCCGGGTGCTGGGTGCTGTGTCCCGGTGCTGGGTGCTGTGTCCCGGTGCTGGGTGCTGTGTCCCGATGCTGGGTGCTGTGTCCCGGGAGCTCTGTGCTGTGTCCCAATGCTGGGTGCTGTATCCCGGGAGCTGGGTGCTGTGTCCCGGGAGCTGGGTGCTGTGTCCCGGGGAGTTGGGTGCTGTGTCCCGGGTGCTGGGTGCTGTGTCCCGGGAGCTGGGTGCTGTGTCCCGGGGAGCTTGATGCTGTGTCCCGGGAGCTGGGTGCTGTGTCCCGGGATCTGGGTGCTGTATCCTGGGAGCTGGGTGCTATGTCCCTGGTGCTGGGTGCTGTGTGCTCTGTCCCGGGAGCTGGATGCTGTGTCCCGGGAGCTGGGTGCTGTGTCCCGGGAGCTGGATGCTGTGTCCCGGGTGCTGGGTGCTGTGTCCTGGGGTGCTGGGTGCTGTGTCCCGATGCTGGGTGCTGTGTCCCGGGAGCTGTGTGCTGTGTCCCGGGTGCTGGGTGCTGTGTCCCTGGTGCTGGGTGCTGTGTCCCGGGTGCTGGGTGCTGTGTCCCAGTGCTGGGTGCTGTGTCCTGATGCTGGGTGCTGTGTCCCGGTAGCTGGGTGCTGTGTCCCGGGAGCTGGGTGTTGTGTCCCGATGCTCAGTGCTGTGTCCCGGGAGCAGGGTGCTGTGTCCCGGGTGCTGAGTGTTGTGTCCCGGGTGCTCGGTGCTGTGTCCCGGTGCTGGGTGCTGTGTCCCGGGTGCTGGATGCTGTGTCCCAGGTGCTGAGTGTTGTGTCCCGGGTGCTCGGTGCTGTTTCCCGGCTGCTGGGTGCTGTGTCCCGGGTGCTGGATGCTGTGTCCCGGGTGCTGGGTGCTGTGTCTCGGGCTCTGTGTGCTGTATCCCTGGTGCTGGGTGCTGTGTCCCGGGAGCTGGGTGCTGGGTGCTGTGTCCCGGGAGCTCTGTGCTGTGTCCCGATGCTGGGTGCTGTGTCTCGGGTGCTGGGTGCTGTGATCCGGGAGCTGGGTGCTGTGTCCTGGGTGCTGGGTGCTGTGTCCCAGGTGCTGGGTGCTGTGTCCCGGGAGCTGGGTGTTGTGTCCCGGGAGCTGGGTGCTGTGTCCCGAGAGCTGGGTGATGGGTGCTGGGTGCTGGGTGCTGTGACCCGGGTGCTGTGTGCTGTGTCCTGGGAGCTCGGTGCTGTGTCCCGGGAGCTCGGTGCTGTGTCCCGGCAGCTGGGTGCTGTGTCCCGGGAGCTCTGTGCTGTGTCCCGATGCTGGGTGCTGTGTCCCGGGAGCTGGGTGCTGTGTCCCGGGTGCTGGGTGCTGTGTCCCGGGGAGCTGGGTGCTGTGTCCTGGGTGCTGGATGCTGTGTCCCGGGTGCTGGGTGCTGTGTCCTGGGGTGCTGGGTGCTGTGTCCCGATGCTGGGTGCTGTGTCCCGGGAGCTGTGTGCTGTGTCCCGGGTGCTGGGTGCTGTGTCCCTGGTGCTGGGTGCTGTGTCCCGGGTGCTGGGTGCTGTGTCCCAGTGCTGGGTGCTGTGTCCTGATGCTGGGTGCTGTGTCCCGGTAGCTGGGTGCTGTGTCCCGGGAGCTGGGTGTTGTGTCCCGATGCTCAGTGCTGTGTCCCGGGAGCAGGGTGCTGTGTCCCGGGTGCTGAGTGTTGTGTCCCGGGTGCTCGGTGCTGTGTCCCGGTGCTGGGTGCTGTGTCCCGGGTGCTGGATGCTGTGTCCCAGGTGCTGAGTGTTGTGTCCCGGGTGCTCGGTGCTGTTTCCCGGCTGCTGGGTGCTGTGTCCCGGGTGCTGGATGCTGTGTCCCGGGTGCTGGGTGCTGTGTCTCGGGCTCTGTGTGCTGTATCCCTGGTGCTGGGTTCTGTGTCCCGGGAGCTGGGTGCTGGGTGCTGTGTCCCGGGAGCTCTGTGCTGTGTCCCGATGCTGGGTGCTGTTTCCCGGGAGCTGGGTGCTGTGTCCCGGGAGCTGGGTGCTGTGTCCCGGGGAGCTGGGTGCTGTGTCTCGGGTGCTGGGTGCTGTGATCCGGGAGCTGGGTGCTGTGTCCTGGGGAGCTGGGTGCTGTGTCCTGGGAACTCGCCTGCTGTGTCCCGGGAGCTTGGTGCTGTGTCCCGGGAGCTGGGTGCTGTGTCCCGGGAGCTGGGTGCTGTGTCCCGGGTGCTGGGTGCTGTGTCCCGATGCTGGGAGCTCTGTCCTGGTGCTGGGTGCTCTGTCCCGATGCTGGGTGCTGCGTCACGGGAGCTCTGTGCTATGTCCCGATGCTGGGTGCTGTGTCCCGGGAGCTGGGTGCTGTGTCCCGGGTACTGGGTGCTGTGTCCCGGGTACTGGTTGCTGGGTGCTGTGTCCCGTGAGCTGGGTGCTGTGTCCCGTGAGCTGGGAGCTGTGTCCCGGGAGCTGGGTGCTGTGTCCCGGGAGCTGGCTGCAGTGTCCCGGGAGCTGGTTGCTGTGTCCCGGGTGCTGGGTGCTGTGTCCCGGGAGCTGGGTGCTGTGTCCCGGGAGCTGGGTGCTGGGTGCTGTGTCCCGGGAGCTGGTTGCTCTGTCCTGGGAGCTGGGTGCTATGTCCCGGGTGCTGGGTGCTGTGTCCCGGGAGCTGGGAGCTGTGTCCTGGGAGCTGGGTGCTGTGTCCCGGGTGCTGGGTGCTGTGTCCCGGGAGCTCGGTGCTGTGTCCCGGGAGCTGGGTGCTGTGTCCCGGGAGCTGGGTGCTGTGTCCCGGCAGCTGGGTGCTGTGTCCCGATGCTGGGTGCTGTGTGCAGGAAGCTGGGTGCTGTGTCCCGGGTGCTGGGTGCTGTGTCCCGGGTGCTGGGTGCTGTGTCCCGATGCTGGGTGCTGTATCCCGGGAGCTGGGTGCTGTGTCCCGGGTGCTCGGCGCTGTGTCCCGGGAGCTGGGTGCTGTGTCCCAGGGAGCTGGGTGCTGTGTCCCGGGTGCTGGGTGCTGTGTCCCGGGAGCTCGGTGCTGTGTCCCGGGAGTTGGGTGCTGTGTCCCGGGTGCTGGGTGCTGTGTCCCGGGTGCTGGGTGCTGTGTCCCGGTGCTGGGTGCTGTGTCCCGGTGCTGGGTGCTGTGTCCCGATGCTGGGTGCTGTGTCCCGGGAGCTCTGTGCTGTGTCCCAATGCTGGGTGCTGTATCCCGGGAGCTGGGTGCTGTGTCCCGGGAGCTGGGTGCTGTGTCCCGGGGAGTTGGGTGCTGTGTCCCGGGTGCTGGGTGCTGTGTCCCGGGAGCTGGGTGCTGTGTCCCGGGGAGCTTGATGCTGTGTCCCGGGAGCTGGGTGCTGTGTCCCGGGATCTGGGTGCTGTATCCTGGGAGCTGGGTGCTATGTCCCTGGTGCTGGGTGCTGTGTGCTCTGTCCCGGGAGCTGGGTGCTGTGTCCCGGGAGCTGGGTGCTGTGTCCCGGGAGCTGGATGCTGTGTCCCGGGTGCTGGGTGCTGTGTCCTGGGGTGCTGGGTGCTGTGTCCCGATGCTGGGTGCTGTGTCCCGGGAGCTGTGTGCTGTGTCCCGGGTGCTGGGTGCTGTGTCCCTGGTGCTGGGTGCTGTGTCCCGGGTGCTGGGTGCTGTGTCCCAGTGCTGGGTGCTGTGTCCTGATGCTGGGTGCTGTGTCCCGGTAGCTGGGTGCTGTGTCCCGGGAGCTGGGTGTTGTGTCCCGATGCTCAGTGCTGTGTCCCGGGAGCAGGGTGCTGTGTCCCGGGTGCTGAGTGTTGTGTCCCGGGTGCTCGGTGCTGTGTCCCGGTGCTGGGTGCTGTGTCCCGGGTGCTGGATGCTGTGTCCCAGGTGCTGAGTGTTGTGTCCCGGGTGCTCGGTGCTGTTTCCCGGCTGCTGGGTGCTGTGTCCCGGGTGCTGGATGCTGTGTCCCGGGTGCTGGGTGCTGTGTCTCGGGCTCTGTGTGCTGTATCCCTGGTGCTGGGTGCTGTGTCCCGGGAGCTGGGTGCTGGGTGCTGTGTCCCGGGAGCTCTGTGCTGTGTCCCGATGCTGGGTGCTGTGTCTCGGGTGCTGGGTGCTGTGATCCGGGAGCTGGGTGCTGTGTCCTGGGGAGCTGGGTGCTGTGTCCTGGGAACTCGCCTGCTGTGTCCCGGGAGCTTGGTGCTGTGTCCCGGGAGCTGGGTGCTGTGTCCCGGGAGCTGGGTGCTGTGTCCCGGGTGCTGGGTGCTGTGTCCCGATGCTGGGTGCTCTGTCCTGGTGCTGGGTGCTCTGTCACGATGCTGGGTGCTGCGTCACGGGAGCTCTGTGCTATGTCCCGATGCTGGGTGCTGTGTCCCGGGAGCTGGGTGCTGTGTCCCGGGTACTGGGTGCTGTGTCCCGGGTACTGGTTGCTGGGTGCTGTGTCCCGGGAGCTGGGTGCTGTGTCCCGTGAGCTGGGAGCTGTGTCCCGGGAGCTGGGTGCTGTGTCCCGGGAGCTGGCTGCAGTGTCCCGGGAGCTGGTTGCTGTGTCCCGGGTGCTGGGTGCTGTGTCCCGGGAGCTGGGTGCTGTGTCCCGGGAGCTGGGTGCTGGGTGCTGTGTCCCGGGAGCTGGCTGCTCTGTCTTGGGAGCTGGGTGCTATGTCCCGGGTGCTGGGTGCTGTGTCCCGGGAGCTGGGAGCTGTGTCCTGGGAGCTGGGTGCTGTGTCCCGGGCTCTGTGTGCTGTGTCCCTGGTGCTGGGTGCTGTGTCCCGGGAGCTGGGTGCTGGGTGCTGTGTCCCGGGAGCTCTGTGCTGTGTCCCGATGCTGGGTGCTGTGTCCCGGGAGCTGGGTGCTGTGTCCCGGGAGCTGGGTGCTGTGTCCCAGGTGCTGGGTGCTGTGTCCTGGGTGCTGGGTGCTGTGTCCTGGGTGCTGGGTGCTGTGACCCGGGTGCTGTGTGCTGTGTCCTGGGAGCTCGGTGCTGTGTCCCGGGAGCTCGGTGCTGTGTCCCGGCAGCTGGGTGCTGTGTCCCGGGAGCTCTGTGCTGTGTCCCGATGCTGGGTGCTGTGTCCCGGGAGCTGGGTGCTGTGTCCCGGGTGCTGGGTGCTGTGTCCCGGGGAGCTGGGTGCTGTGTCCTGGGTGCTGGATGCTGTGTCCCGGGTGCTGGCTGCTGTGTCCTGGGGTGCTGGGTGCTGTGTCCCGATGCTGGGTGCTGTGTCCCGGGAGCTGTGTGCTGTGTCCCGGGTGCTGGGTGCTGTGTCCCTGGTGCTGGGTGCTGTGTCCCGGGTGCTGGGTGCTGTGTCCCAGTGCTGGGTGCTGTGTCCTGATGCTGGGTGCTGTGTCCCGGTAGCTGGGTGCTGTGTCCCGGGAGCTGGGTGTTGTGTCCCGATGCTCAGTGCTGTGTCCCGGGAGCAGGGTGCTGTGTCCCGGGTGCTGAGTGTTGTGTCCCGGGTGCTCGGTGCTGTGTCCCGGTGCTGGGTGCTGTGTCCCGGGTGCTGGATGCTGTGTCCCAGGTGCTGAGTGTTGTGTCCCGGGTGCTCGGTGCTGTTTCCCGGCTGCTGGGTGCTGTGTCCCGGGTGCTGGATGCTGTGTCCCGGGTGCTGGGTGCTGTGTCTCGGGCTCTGTGTGCTGTATCCCTGGTGCTGGGTTCTGTGTCCCGGGTGCTGGGTGCTGTGTCCTGGGGTGCTGGGTGCTGTGTCCCGATGCTGGGTGCTGTGTCCCGGGAGCTGTGTGCTGTGTCCCGGGTGCTGGGTGCTGTGTCCCTGGTGCTGGGTGCTGTGTCCCGGGTGCTGGGTGCTGTGTCCCAGTGCTGGGTGCTGTGTCCTGATGCTGGGTGCTGTGTCCCGGTAGCTGGGTGCTGTGTCCCGGGAGCTGGGTGTTGTGTCCCGATGCTCAGTGCTGTGTCCCGGGAGCAGGGTGCTGTGTCCCGGGTGCTGAGTGTTGTGTCCCGGGTGCTCGGTGCTGTGTCCCGGTGCTGGGTGCTGTGTCCCGGGTGCTGGATGCTGTGTCCCAGGTGCTGAGTGTTGTGTCCCGGGTGCTCGGTGCTGTTTCCCGGCTGCTGGGTGCTGTGTCCCGGGTGCTGGATGCTGTGTCCCGGGTGCTGGGTGCTGTGTCTCGGGCTCTGTGTGCTGTATCCCTGGTGCTGGGTGCTGTGTCCCGGGAGCTGGGTGCTGGGTGCTGTGTCCCGGGAGCTCTGTGCTGTGTCCCGATGCTGGGTGCTGTTTCCCGGGAGCTGGGTGCTGTGTCCCGGGAGCTGGGTGCTGTGTCCCGGGGAGCTGGGTGCTGTGTCTCGGGTGCTGGGTGCTGTGATCCGGGAGCTGGGTGCTGTGTCCTGGGGAGCTGGGTGCTGTGTCCTGGGAACTCGCCTGCTGTGTCCCGGGAGCTTGGTGCTGTGTCCCGGGAGCTGGGTGCTGTGTCCCGGGTGCTGGGTGCTGTGTCCCGATGCTGGGTGCTCTGTCCTGGTGCTGGGTGCTCTGTCACGATGCTGGGTGCTGCGTCACGGGAGCTCTGTGCTATGTCCCGATGCTGGGTGCTGTGTCCCGGGAGCTGGGTGCTGTGTCCCGGGTACTGGGTGCTGTGTCCCGGGTACTGGTTGCTGGGTGCTGTGTCCCGGGAGCTGGGTGCTGTGTCCCGTGAGCTGGGAGCTGTGTCCCGGGAGCTGGGTGCTGTGTCCCGGGAGCTGGCTGCAGTGTCCCGGGAGCTGGTTGCTGTGTCCCGGGTGCTGGGTGCTGTGTCCCGGGAGCTGGGTGCTGTGTCCCGGGAGCTGGGTGCTGGGTGCTGTGTCCCGGGAGCTGGCTGCTCTGTCTTGGGAGCTGGGTGCTATGTCCCGGGTGCTGGGTGCTGTGTCCCGGGAGCTGGGAGCTGTGTCCTGGGAGCTGGGTGCTGTGTCCCGGGTGCTGGGTGCTGTGTCCCGGGAGCTCGGTGCTGTGTCCCGGGAGCTGGGTGCTGTGTCCCGGGAGCTGGGTGCTGTGTCCCGGCAGCTGGGTGCTGTGTCCCGATGCTGGGTGCTGTGTGCAGGAAGCTGGGTGCTGTGTCCCGGGTGCTGGGTGCTGTGTCCCGGGTGCTGGGTGCTGTGTCCCGATGCTGGGTGCTGTATCCCGGGAGCTGGGTGCTGTGTCCCGGGTGCTCGGCGCTGTGTCCCGGGAGCTGGGTGCTGTGTCCCGGGTGCTGGGTGCTGTGTCCCGGGAGCTCGGTGCTGTGTCCCGGGAGTTGGGTGCTGTGTGCCGGGAGCTGGGTGCTGTGTCCCGGGTGCTGGGTGCTGTGTCCCGGGTGCTGGGTGCTGTGTCCCGGTGCTGGGTGCTGTGTCCCGGTGCTGGGTGCTGTGTCCCGATGCTGGGTGCTGTGTCCCGGGAGCTCTGTGCTGTGTCCCAATGCTGGGTGCTGTATCCCGGGAGCTGGGTGCTGTGTCCCGGGTGCTGGGTGCTGTATCCCGGGAGCTGGGTGCAGTGTCCCGGGGAGTTGGGTGCTGTATCCCGGGTGCTGGGTGCTGTGTCCCGGGAGCTGGGTGCTATGTCCCTGGTGCTGGGTGCTGTGTGCTCTGTCCCGGGAGCTGGGTGCTGTGTCCCGGGAGCTGGGTGCTGTGTCCCGGGAGCTGGGTGCTGTGTTCCGGGAGCTGGGTGCTGGGTGCTGTGTTCCTGGTGCTGGGTGCTGTGTCCCGGGAGCTGGGTGATGTGTCTCGGGAGCTAGGTGCTGTGTCCCGGGAGCTGGGTGCTGTGTCCCGGGAGCTGGGTGCTGTGTCCCGAGAGCTGGGTGCTGTGTGCTGTGTCCCGGAAGCTGGGTGCTGTGTCCCGGGAGCTGGGTGCTGTATCGCGGGTGCTGGGTGCTGTGTCCCGGGTGCTGGTTTCTGTGTCCCGGGAGCTGGGTGCTGTGTGCTGTGTCCCGGGAGCTGGCTGCTGTGTCCCGGGTGCTGGGTGCTGTGTCCCGGGTGCTGGGTGCTGTGTCCCGAGTGCTCTTATGCTGTGTCCTGGGTGCCGGGAGCTGGGTGCTGTGTCCCGGGAGCTGGGTGCTGTGTCCCGGGAGCTGGGTGCTGTGTCCCGGGTGCTGGGTGCTGTGTCCCGGGTGCTGGGTGCTGTGTCCCGATGCTGGGTGCTCTGTCCTGGGGAGCTGGGTGCTGTGTCCTGGGAACTCGCCTGCTGTGTCCCGGGAGCTTGGTGCTGTGTCCCGGGAGCTGGGTGCTGTGTCCCGGGAGCTGGGTGCTGTGTCCCGGGTGCTGGGTGCTGTGTCCCGATGCTGGGTGCTCTGTCCTGGTGCTGGGTGCTCTGTCACGATGCTGGGTGCTGCGTCACGGGAGCTCTGTGCTATGTCCCGATGCTGGGTGCTGTGTCCCGGGAGCTGGGTGCTGTGTCCCGGGTACTGGGTGCTGTGTCCCGGGTACTGGTTGCTGGGTGCTGTGTCCCGGGAGCTGGGTGCTGTGTCCCGTGAGCTGGCTTCTGTGTCCCGGGTGCTGGGTGCTGTGTCCCGGGTGCTGGGTGCTGTGTCCCGGGTGCTGTTATGCTGTGTCCTGGGTGCCGGGAGCTGGGTGCTGTGTCCCGGGTGCTGGGTGCTGTGTCCCGGGTGCTGGGTGCTGTGTCCCGGTGCAGGGTGCTGTGTCCCGGGAGCTCTGTGCTGTGTCCCGATGCTGGGTGCTGTTTCCCGGGAGCTGGGTGCTGTGTCCCGGGAGCTGGGTGCTGTGTCCCGGGGAGCTGGGTGCTGTGTCTCGGGTGCTGGGTGCTGTGATCCGGGAGCTGGGTGCTGTGTCCTGGGGAGCTGGGTGCTGTGTCCTGGGAACTCGCCTGCTGTGTCCCGGGAGCTTGGTGCTGTGTCCCGGGAGCTGGGTGCTGTGTCCCGGGAGCTGGGTGCTGTGTCCCGGGTGCTGGGTGCTGTGTCCCGATGCTGGGTGCTCTGTCCTGGTGCTGGGTGCTCTGTCACGATGCTGGGTGCTGCGTCACGGGAGCTCTGTGCTATGTCCCGATGCTGGGTGCTGTGTCCCGGGAGCTGGGTGCTGTGTCCCGGGTACTGGGTGCTGTGTCCCGGGTACTGGTTGCTGGGTGCTGTGTCCCGGGAGCTGGGTGCTTTGTCCCGTGAGCTGGGAGCTGTGTCCCGGGAGCTGGGTGCTGTGTCCCGGGAGCTGGCTGCAGTGTCCCGGGAGCTGGTTGCTGTGTCCCGGGTGCTGGGTGCTGTGTCCCGGGAGCTGGGTGCTGTGTCCCGGGAGCTGGGTGCTGGGTGCTGTGTCCCGGGAGCTGGCTGCTCTGTCCTGGGAGCTGGGTGCTATGTCCCGGGTGCTGGGTGCTGTGTCCCGGGAGCTGGGAGCTGTGTACTGGGAGCTGGGTGCTGTGTCCCGGGTGCTGGGTGCTGTGTCCCGGGAGCTGGGTGCTGTGTCCCGGCAGCTGGGTGCTGTGTCCCGATGCTGGGTGCTGTGTGCAGGAAGCTGGGTGCTGTGTCCCGGGTGCTGGGTGCTGTGTCCCGGGTGCTGGGTGCTGTGTCCCGATGCTGGGTGCTGTATCCCGGGAGCTGGGTGCTGTGTCCCGGGTGCTCGGCGCTGTGTCCCGGGAGCTGGGTGCTGTGTCCCAGGGAGCTGGGTGCTGTGTCCCGGGTGCTGGGTGCTGTGTCCCGGGAGCTCGGTGCTGTGTCCCGGGAGTTGGGTGCTGTGTGCCGGGAGCTGGGTGCTGTATCCCGGGAGCTGGGTGCTGTGTCCCGGGTGCTCGGCGCTGTGTCCCGGGAGCTGGGTGCTGTGTCCCAGGGAGCTGGGTGCTGTGTCCCGGGTGCTGGGTGCTGTGTCCCGGGAGCTCGGTTTTGTGTCCCGGGAGTTGGGTGCTGTGTGCCGGGAGCTGGGTGCTGTGTCCCGGGTGCTGGGTGCTGTGTCCCGGGTGCTGGGTGCTGTGTCCCGGTGCTGGGTGCTGTGTCCCGGTGCTGGGTGCTGTGTCCCGATGCTGGGTGCTGTGTCCCGGGAGCTCTGTGCTGTGTCCCAATGCTGGGTGCTGTATCCCGGGAGCTGGGTGCTGTGTCCCGGGTGCTGGGTGCTGTATCCCGGGAGCTGGGTGCTGTGTCCCGGGGAGTTGGGTGCTGTATCCCGGGTGCTGGGTGCTGTGTCCCGGGAGCTGGGTGCTATGTCCCTGCTGCTGGGTGCTGTGTGCTCTGTCCCGGGAGCTGGGTGCTGTGTCCCGGGAGCTGGGTGCTGTGTTCCGGGATCTGGGTGCTGGGTGCTGTGTCCCTGGTGCTGGGTGCTGTGTCCCGGGAGCTGGGTGATGTGTCTCGGGAGCTAGGTGCTGTGTCCCGGGAGCTGGGTGCTGTGTCCCGGGAGCTGGGTGCTGTGTCCCGAGAGCTGGGTGCTGTGTGCTGTGTCCCGGAAGCTGGGTGCTGTGTCCCGGGAGCTGGGTGCTGTATCGCGGGTGCTGGGTGCTGTGTCCCGGGTGCTGGTTTCTGTGTCCCGGGAGCTGGGTGCTGTGTGCTGTGTCCCGGGAGCTGGCTGCTGTGTCCCGGGTGCTGGGTGCTGTGTCCCGGGTGCTGGGTGCTGTGTCCCGAGTGCTCTTATGCTGTGTCCTGGGTGCCGGGAGCTGGGTGCTGTGTCCCGGGAGCTGGGTGCTGTGTCCCGGGAGCTGGGTGCTGTGTCCCGGGTGCTGGGTGCTGTGTCCCGGGTGCTGGGTGCTGTGTCCCGATGCTGGGTGCTCTGTCCTGGGGAGCTGGGTGCTGTGTCCTGGGAACTCGCCTGCTGTGTCCCGGGAGCTTGGTGCTGTGTCCCGGGAGCTGGGTGCTGTGTCCCGGGAGCTGGGTGCTGTGTCCCGGGTGCTGGGTGCTGTGTCCCGATGCTGGGTGCTCTGTCCTGGTGCTGGGTGCTCTGTCACGATGCTGGGTGCTGCGTCACGGGAGCTCTGTGCTATGTCCCGATGCTGGGTGCTGTGTCCCGGGAGCTGGGTGCTGTGTCCCGGGTACTGGGTGCTGTGTCCCGGGTACTGGTTGCTGGGTGCTGTGTCCCGGGAGCTGGGTGCTGTGTCCCGGGAGCTGGCTGCAGTGTCCCGGGAGCTGGTTGCTGTGTCCCGGGTGCTGGGTGCTGTGTCCCGGGAGCTGGGTGCTGTGTCCCGGGAGCTGGGTGCTGGGTGCTGTGTCCCGGGAGCTGGCTGCTCTGTCCTGGGAGCTGGGTGCTATGTCCCGGGTGCTGGGTGCTGTGTCCCGGGAGCTGGGAGCTGTGTCCTGGGAGCTGGGTGCTGTGTCCCGGGTGCTGGGTGCTGTGTCCCGGGAGCTCGGTGCTGTGTCCCGGGAGCTGGGTGCTGTGTCCCGGGAGCTGGGTGCTGTGTCCCGGCAGCTGGGTGCTGTGTCCCGATGCTGGGTGCTGTGTGCAGGAAGCTGGGTGCTGTGTCCCGGGTGCTGGGTGCTGTGTCCCGGGTGCTGGGTGCTGTGTCCCGATGCTGGGTGCTGTATCCCGGGAGCTGGGTGCTGTGTCCCGGGTGCTCGGCGCTGTGTCCCGGGAGCTGGGTGCTGTGTCCCAGGGAGCTGGGTGCTGTGTCCCGGGTGCTGGGTGCTGTGTCCCGGGAGCTCGGTGCTGTGTCCCGGGAGTTGGGTGCTGTGTGCCGGGAGCTGGGTGCTGTGTCCCGGGTGCTGGGTGCTGTGTCCCGGGTGCTGGGTGCTGTGTCACGGTGCTGGGTGCTGTGTCCCGGTGCTGGGTGCTGTGTCCCGATGCTGGGTGCTGTGTCCCGGGAGCTCTGTGCTGTGTCCCAATGCTGGGTGCTGTATCCCGGGAGCTGGGTGCTGTGTCCCGGGTGCTGGGTGCTGTATCCCGGGAGCTGGGTGCTGTGTCCCGGGGAGTTGGGTGCTGTGTCCCGGGTGCTGGGTGCTGTTTCCCGGGAGCTGGGTGCTGTGTCCCGGGGAGCTTGATGCTGTGTCCCGGGAGCTGGGTGCTGTGTCCCGGGATCTGGGTGCTGTGTCCTGGGAGCTGGGTGCTATGTCCCTGGTGCTGGGTGCTGTGTGCTCTGTCCCGGGAGCTGGGTGCTGTGTCCCGGGAGCTGGGTGCTGTGTCCCGGGAGCTGGGTGCTGTGTCCCGGGAGCTGGATGCTGTGTCCCGGGTGCTGGGTGCTGTGTCCTGGGGTGCTGGGTGCTGTGTCCCGATGCTGGGTGCTGTGTCCCGGGAGCTGTGTGCTGTGTCCCGGGTGCTGGGTGCTGTGTCCCTGGTGCTGGGTGCTGTGTCCCGGGTGCTGGGTGCTGTGTCCCAGTGCTGGGTGCTGTGTCCTGATGCTGGGTGCTGTGTCCCGGTAGCTGGGTGCTGTGTCCCGGGAGCTGGGTGTTGTGTCCCGATGCTCAGTGCTGTGTCCCGGGAGCAGGGTGCTGTGTCCCGGGTGCTGAGTGTTGTGTCCCGGGTGCTCGGTGCTGTGTCCCGGTGCTGGGTGCTGTGTCCCGGGTGCTGGATGCTGTGTCCCAGGTGCTGAGTGTTGTGTCCCGGGTGCTCGGTGCTGTTTCCCGGCTGCTGGGTGCTGTGTCCCGGGTGCTGGATGCTGTGTCCCGGGTGCTGGGTGCTGTGTCTCGGGCTCTGTGTGCTGTATCCCTGGTGCTGGGTGCTGTGTCCCGGGAGCTGGGTGCTGGGTGCTGTGTCCCGGGAGCTCTGTGCTGTGTCCCGATGCTGGGTGCTGTTTCCCGGGAGCTGGGTGCTGTGTCCCGGGAGCTGGGTGCTGTGTCCCGGGGAGCTGGGTGCTGTGTCTCGGGTGCTGGGTGCTGTGATCCGGGAGCTGGGTGCTGTGTCCTGGGGAGCTGGGTGCTGTGTCCCGGGAACTCGCCTGCTGTGTCCCGGGAGCTTGGTGGTGTCCCGGGAGCTGGGTGCTGTGTCCCGGGAGCTGGGTGCTGTGTCCCGGGTGCTGGGTGCTGTGTCCCGATGCTGGGTGCTCTGTCCTGGTGCTGGGTGCTCTGTCACGATGCTGGGTGCTGCGTCACGGGAGCTCTGTGCTATGTCCCGATGCTGGGTGCTGTGTCCCGGGAGCTGGGTGCTGTGTCCCGGGTACTGGGTGCTGTGTCCCGGGTACTGGTTGCTGGGTGCTGTGTCCCGGGAGCTGGGTGCTGTGTCCCGTGAGCTGGGAGCTGTGTCCCGGGAGCTGGGTGCTGTGTCCCGGGTGCTGGGTGCTGTGTCCCGGGAGCTGGGTGCTGTGTCCCGGGAGCTGGGTGCTGGGTGCTGTGTCCCGGGAGCTGGCTGCTCTGTCCTGGGAGCTGGGTGCTATGTCCCGGGTGCTGGGTGCTGTGTCCCGGGAGCTGGGAGCTGTGTCCTGGGAGCTGGGTGCTGTGTCCCGGGTTCTGGGTGCTGTGTCCCGGGAGCTCGGTGCTGTGTCCCGGGAGCTGGGTGCTGTGTCCCGGGAGCTGGGTGCTGTGTCCCGGCAGCTGGGTGCTGTGTCCCGATGCTGGGTGCTGTGTGCAGGAAGCTGGGTGCTGTGTCCCGGGTGCTGGGTGCTGTGTCCCGGGTGCTGGGTGCTGTGTCCCGATGCTGGGTGCTGTATCCCGGGAGCTGGGTGCTGTGTCCCGGGTGCTCGGCGCTGTGTCCCGGGAGCTGGGTGCTGTGTCCCAGGGAGCTGGGTGCTGTGTCCCGGGTGCTGGGTGCTGTGTCCCGGGAGCTCGGTGCTGTGTCCCGGGAGTTGGGTGCTGTGTGCCGGGAGCTGGGTGCTGTGTCCCGGGTGCTGGGTGCTGTGTCCCGGGTGCTGGGTGCTGTGTCCCGGTGCTGGGTGCTGTGTCCCGATGCTGGGTGCTGTGTCCCGGGAGCTCTGTGCTGTGTCCCAATGCTGGGTGCTGTATCCCGGGAGCTGGGTGCTGTGTCCCGGGTGCTGGGTGCTGTATCCCGGGAGCTGGGTGCTGTGTCCCGGGGAGTTGGGTGCTGTATCCCGGGTGCTGGGTGCTGTGTCCCGGGAGCTGGGTGCTATGTCCCTGGTGCTGGGTGCTGTGTGCTCTGTCCCGGGAGCTGGGTGCTGTGTCCCGGGAGCTGGGTGCTGTGTCCCGGGAGCTGGGTGCTGTGTTCCGGGAGCTGGGTGCTGGGTGCTGTGTCCCTGGTGCTGGGTGCTGTGTCCCGGGAACTGGGTGCTGTATCGCGGGTGCTGGGTGCTGTGTCCCGGGTGCTGGTTTCTGTGTCCCGGGAGCTGGGTGCTGTGTGCTGTGTCCCGGGAGCTGGCTGCTGTGTCCCGGGTGCTGGGTGCTGTGTCCCGGGTGCTGGGTGCTGTGTCCCGAGTGCTCTTATGCTGTGTCCTGGGTGCCGGGAGCTGGGTGCTGTGTCCCGGGAGCTGGGTGCTGTGTCCCGGGAGCTGGGTGCTGTGTCCCGGGTGCTGGGTGCTGTGTCCCGGGTGCTGGGTGCTGTGTCCCGATGCTGGGTGCTCTGTCCTGGGGAGCTGGGTGCTGTGTCCTGGGAACTCGCCTGCTGTGTCCCGGGAGCTTGGTGCTGTGTCCCGGGAGCTGGGTGCTGTGTCCCGGGAGCTGGGTGCTGTGTCCCGGGTGCTGGGTGCTGTGTCCCGATGCTGGGTGCTCTGTCCTGGTGCTGGGTGCTCTGTCACGATGCTGGGTGCTGCGTCACGGGAGCTCTGTGCTATGTCCCGATGCTGGGTGCTGTGTCCCGGGAGCTGGGTGCTGTGTCCCGGGTACTGGGTGCTGTGTCCCGGGTACTGGTTGCTGGGTGCTGTGTCCCGGGAGCTGGGTGCTGTGTCCCGTGAGCTGGGAGCTGTGTCCCGGGAGCTGGGTGCTGTGTCCCGGGAGCTGGCTGCAGTGTCCCGGGAGCTGGTTGCTGTGTCCCGGGTGCTGGGTGCTGTGTCCCGGGAGCTGGGTGCTGTGTCCCGGGAGCTGGATGCTGGGTGCTGTGTCCCGGGAGCTGGCTGCTCTGTCCTGGGAGCTGGGTGCTATGTCCCGGGTGCTGGGTGCTGTGTCCCGGGAGATGGGAGCTGTGTCCTGGGAGCTGGGTGCTGTGTCCCGGGTGCTGGGTGCTGTGTCCCGGGAGCTCGGTGCTGTTGTCCCGGGTGCTGGGTGCTGTGTCCCGGGAGCTGGGTGCTGTGTCCCGGCAGCTGGGTGCTGTGTCCCGATGCTGGGTGCTGTGTGCAGGAAGCTGGGTGCTGTGTCCCGGGTGCTGGGTGCTGTGTCCCGGGTGCTGGGTGCTGTGTCCCGATGCTGGGTGCTGTACCCCGGGAGCTGGGTGCTGTGTCCCGGGTGCTCGGCGCTGTGTCCCGGGAGCTGGGTGCTGTGTCCCAGGGAGCTGGGTGCTGTGTCCCGGGTGCTGGGTGCTGTGTCCCGGGAGCTCGGTGCTGTGTCCCGGGAGTTGGGTGCTGTGTGCCGGGAGCTGGGTGCTGTGTCCCGGGTGCTGGGTGCTGTGTCCCGGGTGCTGGGTGCTGTGTCCCGGTGCTGGGTGCTGTGTCCCGATGCTGGGTGCTGTGTCCCAATGCTGGGTGCAGTGTCCCGGGAGCTGTGTGCTGTGTCCCGGGAGCTGGGTGCTGTGTCCCGGGGAGCTTGATGCTGTGTCCCGGGAGCTGGGTGCTGTGTCCCGGGATCTGGGTGCTGTGTCCTGGGAGCTGGGTGCTATGTCCCTGGTGCTGGGTGCTGTGTGCTCTGTCCCGGGAGCTGGGTGCTGTGTCCCGGGAGCTGGGTGCTGTGTCCCAGGAGCTGGGTGCTGTGTTCCGGGAGCTGGGTGCTGGGTGCTGTGTCCCTGGTGCTGGGTGCTGTGTCCCGGGAGCTGGGTGATGTGTCTCGGGAGCTAGGTGCTGTGTCCCGGGAGCTGGGTGCTGTGTCCCGGGAGCTGGGTGCTGTGTCCCGAGAGCTGGGTGCTGTGTGCTGTGTCCCGGAAGCTGGGTGCTGTGTCCCGGGAGCTGGGTGCTGTATCGCGGGTGCTGGGTGCTGTGTCCCGGGTGCTGGTTTCTGTGTCCCGGGAGCTGGGTGCTGTGTGCTGTGTCCCGGGAGCTGGCTGCTGTGTCCCGGGTGCTGGGTGCTGTGTCCCGGGTGCTGGGTGCTGTGTCCCGAGTGCTCTTATGCTGTGTCCTGGGTGCCGGGAGCTGGGTGCTGTGTCCCGGGAGCTGGGTGCTGTGTCCCGGGTGCTGGGTGCTGTGTCCCGGGTGCTGGGTGCTGTGTCCCGGGTGCTGGGTGCTGTGTCCCGATGCTGGGTGCTCTGTCCTGGGGAGCTGGGTGCTGTGTCCTGGGAACTCGCCTGCTGTGTCCCGGGAGCTTGGTGCTGTGTCCCGGGAGCTGGGTGCTGTGTCCCGGGAGCTGGGTGCTGTGTCCCGGGTGCTGGGTGCTGTGTCCCGATGCTGGGTGCTCTGTCCCGGTGCTGGGTGCTCTGTCACGATGCTGGGTGCTGCGTCACGGGAGCTCTGTGCTATGTCCCGATGCTGGGTGCTGTGTCCCGGGAGCTGGGTGCTGTGTCCCGGGTACTGGGTGCTGTGTCCCGGGTACTGGTTGCTGGGTGCTGTGTCCCGGGAGCTGGGTGCTGTGTCCCGTGAGCTGGGAGCTGTGTCCCGGGAGCTGGGTGCTGTGTCCCGGGAGCTGGCTGCAGTGTCCCGGGAGCTGGTTGCTGTGTCCCGGGTGCTGGGTGCTGTGTCCCGGGAGCTGGGTGCTGTGTCCCGGGAGCTGGGTGCTGGGTGCTGTGTCCCGGGAGCTGGCTGCTCTGTCCTGGGAGCTGGGTGCTATGTCCCGGGTGCTGGGTGCTGTGTCCCGGGAGCTGGGAGCTGTGTCCTGGGAGCTGGGTGCTGTGTCCCGGGTGCTGGGTGCTGTGTCCCGGGAGCTCGGTGCTGTGTCCCGGGAGCTGGGTGCTGTGTCCCAGGGAGCTGGGTGCTGTGTCCCGGGTGCTGGATGCTGTGTCCCGGGAGCTCGGTGCTGTGTGCCGGGAGCTGGGTGCTGTGTCCCGGGTGCTGGGTGCTGTGTCCCGGGTGCTGGGTGCTGTGTCCCGGTGCTGGGTGCTGTGTCCCGGTGCTGGGTGCTGTGTCCCGATGCTGGGTGCTGTGTCCCGGGAGCTCTGTGCTGTGTCCCAATGCTGGGTGCTGTATCCCGGGAGCTGGGTGCTGTGTCCCGTGTGCTGGGTGCTGTATCCCGGGAGCTGGGTGCTGTGTCCCGGGGAGTTGGGTGCTGTATCCCGGGTGCTGGGTGCTGTGTCCCGGGAGCTGGGTGCTGTGTCCCGGGGAGCTTGATGCTGTGTCCCGGGAGCTGGGTGCTGTGTCCCGGGATCTGGGTGCTGTGTCCTGGGAGCTGGGTGCTATGTCCCTGGTGCTGGGTGCTGTGTGCTCTGTCCCGGGAGCTGGGTGCTGTGTCCCGGGAGCTGGGTGCTGTGTCCCGGGAGCTGGGTGCTGTGTTCCGGGAGCTGGGTGCTGGGTGCTGTGTCCCTGGTGCTGGGTGCTGTGTCCCGGGAGCTGGGTGATGTGTCTCGGGAGCGAGGTGCTGTGTCCCGGGAGCTGGGTGCTGTGTCCCGGGAGCTGGGTGCTGTGTCCCGAGAGCTGGGTGCTGTGTGCTGTGTCCTGGAAGCTGGGTGCTGTGTCCCGGGAGCTGGGTGCTGTATCGCGGGTGCTGGGTGCTGTGTCCCGGGTGCTGGTTTCTGTGTCCCGGGAGCTGGGTGCTGTGTGCTGTGTCCCGGGAGCTGGCTGCTGTGTCCCGGGTGCTAGGTGCTGTGTCCCGGGTGCTGGGTGCTGTGTCCCGAGTGCTCTTATGCTGTGTCCTGGGTGCCGGGAGCTGGGTGCTGTGTCCCGGGAGCTGGGTGCTGTGTCCCGGGAGCTGGGTGCTGTGTCCCGGGTGCTGGGTGCTGTGTCCCGATGCTGGGTGCTCTGTCCTGGGGAGCTGGGTGCTGTGTCCTGGGAACTCGCCTGCTGTGTCCCGGGAGCTTGGTGCTGTGTCCCGGGAGCTGGGTGCTGTGTCCCGGGAGCTGGGTGCTGTGTCCCGGGTGCTGGGTGCTGTGTCCCGATGCTGGGTGCTCTGTCCTGGTGCTGGGTGCTCTGTCACGATGCTGGGTGCTGCGTCACGGGAGCTCTGTGCTATGTCCCGATGCTGGGTGCTGTGTCCCGGGAGCTGGGTGCTGTGTCCCGGGTACTGGGTGCTGCGTCCCGGGTACTGGTTGCTGGGTGCTGTGTCCCGGGAGCTGGGTGCTGTGTCCCGTGAGCTGGGAGCTGTGTCCCGGGAGCTGGGTGCTGTGTCCCGGGAGCTGGCTGCAGTGTCCCGGGAGCTGGTTGCTGTGTCCCGGGTGCTGGGTGCTGTGTCCCGGGAGCTGGGTGCTGTGTCCCGGGAGCTGGGTGCTGGGTGCTGTGTCCCGGGAGCTGGCTGCTCTGTCCTGGGAGCTGGGTGCTATGTCCCGGGTGCTGGGTGCTGTGTCCCGGGAGCTGGGAGCTGTGTCCTGGGAGCTGGGTGCTGTGTCCCGGGTGCTGGGTGCTGTGTCCCGGGAGCTCGGTGCTGTGTCCCGGGAGCTGGGTACTGTGTCCCGGGAGCTGGGTGCTGTGTCCCGGCAGCTGGGTGCTGTGTCCCGATGCTGGGTGCTGTGTGCAGGAAGCTGGGTGCTGTGTCCCGGGTGCTGGGTGCTGTGTCCCGGGTGCTGGGTGCTGTGTCCCGATGCTGGGTGCTGTATCCCGGGAGCTGGGTGCTGTGTCCCGGGTGCTCGGCGCTGTGTCCCGGGAGCTGGGTGCTGTGTCCCAGGGAGCTGGGTGCTGTGTCCCGGGTGCTGGGTGCTGTGTCCCGGGAGCTCGGTGCTGTGTCCCGGGAGTTGGGTGCTGTGTGCCGGGAGCTGGGTGCTGTGTCCCGGGTGCTGGGTGCTGTGTCCCGGTGCTGGGTGCTGTGTCCCGGTGCTGGGTGCTGTGTCCCGATGCTGGGTGCTGTGTCCCGGGAGCTCTGTGCTGTGTCCCAATGCTGGGTGCTGTATCCCGGGAGCTGGGTGCTGTGTCCCGGGTGCTGGGTGCTGTGTGCTCTGTCCCGGGAGCTGGGTGCTGTGTCCCGGGAGCTGGGTGCTGTGTCCCGGGAGCTGGGTGCTGTGTTCCGGGAGCTGGGTGCTGGGTGCTGTGTCCCTGGTGCTGGGTGCTGTGTCCCGGGAGCTGGGTGATGTGTCTCGGGAGCGAGGTGCTGTGTCCCGGGAGCTGGGTGCTGTGTCCCGGGAGCTGGGTGCTGTGTCCCGAGAGCTGGGTGCTGTGTGCTGTGTCCTGGAAGCTGGGTGCTGTGTCCCGGGAGCTGGGTGCTGTATCGCGGGTGCTGGGTGCTGTGTCCCGGGTGCTGGTTTCTGTGTCCCGGGAGCTGGGTGCTGTGTGCTGTGTCCCGGGAGCTGGCTGCTGTGTCCCGGGTGCTAGGTGCTGTGTCCCGGGTGCTGGGTGCTGTGTCCCGAGTGCTCTTATGCTGTGTCCTGGGTGCCGGGAGCTGGGTGCTGTGTCCCGGGAGCTGGGTGCTGTGTCCCGGGAGCTGGGTGCTGTGTCCCGGGTGCTGGGTGCTGTGTCCCGATGCTGGGTGCTCTGTCCTGGGGAGCTGGGTGCTGTGTCCTGGGAACTCGCCTGCTGTGTCCCGGGAGCTTGGTGCTGTGTCCCGGGAGCTGGGTGCTGTGTCCCGGGAGCTGGGTGCTGTGTCCCGGGTGCTGGGTGCTGTGTCCCGATGCTGGGTGCTCTGTCCTGGTGCTGGGTGCTCTGTCACGATGCTGGGTGCTGCGTCACGGGAGCTCTGTGCTATGTCCCGATGCTGGGTGCTGTGTCCCGGGAGCTGGGTGCTGTGTCCCGGGTACTGGGTGCTGCGTCCCGGGTACTGGTTGCTGGGTGCTGTGTCCCGGGAGCTGGGTGCTGTGTCCCGTGAGCTGGGAGCTGTGTCCCGGGAGCTGGGTGCTGTGTCCCGGGAGCTGGCTGCAGTGTCCCGGGAGCTGGTTGCTGTGTCCCGGGTGCTGGGTGCTGTGTCCCGGGAGCTGGGTGCTGTGTCCCGGGAGCTGGGTGCTGGGTGCTGTGTCCCGGGAGCTGGCTGCTCTGTCCTGGGAGCTGGGTGCTATGTCCCGGGTGCTGGGTGCTGTGTCCCGGGAGCTGGGAGCTGTGTCCTGGGAGCTGGGTGCTGTGTCCCGGGTGCTGGGTGCTGTGTCCCGGGAGCTCGGTGCTGTGTCCCGGGAGCTGGGTACTGTGTCCCGGGAGCTGGGTGCTGTGTCCCGGCAGCTGGGTGCTGTGTCCCGATGCTGGGTGCTGTGTGCAGGAAGCTGGGTGCTGTGTCCCGGGTGCTGGGTGCTGTGTCCCGGGTGCTGGGTGCTGTGTCCCGATGCTGGGTGCTGTATCCCGGGAGCTGGGTGCTGTGTCCCGGGTGCTCGGCGCTGTGTCCCGGGAGCTGGGTGCTGTGTCCCAGGGAGCTGGGTGCTGTGTCCCGGGTGCTGGGTGCTGTGTCCCGGGAGCTCGGTGCTGTGTCCCGGGAGTTGGGTGCTGTGTGCCGGGAGCTGGGTGCTGTGTCCCGGGTGCTGGGTGCTGTGTCCCGGTGCTGGGTGCTGTGTCCCGGTGCTGGGTGCTGTGTCCCGATGCTGGGTGCTGTGTCCCGGGAGCTCTGTGCTGTGTCCCAATGCTGGGTGCTGTATCCCGGGAGCTGGGTGCTGTGTCCCGGGTGCTGGGTGCTGTATCCCGGGAGCTGGGTGCTGTGTCCCGGGGAGTTGGGTGCTGTGTCCCGGGTGCTGGGTGCTGTGTCCCGGGAGCTGGGTGCTGTGTCCCGGGGAGCTTGATGCTGTGTCCCGGGAGCTGGGTGCTGTGTCCCGGGATCTGGGTGCTGTGTCCTGGGAGCTGGGTGCTATGTCCCTGGTGCTGGGTGCTGTGTGCTCTGTCCCGGGAGCTGGGTGCTGTGTCCCGGGAGCTGGGTGCTGTGTCCCGGGAGCTGGGTGCTGTGTTCCGGGAGCTGGGTGCTGGGTGCTGTGTCCCTGGTGCTGGGTGCTGTGTCCCGGGAGCTGGGTGATGTGTCTCGGGAGCTAGGTGCTGTGTCCCGGGAGCTGGGTGCTGTGTCCCGGGAGCTGGGTACTGTGTCCCGAGAGCTGGGTGCTGTGTGCTGTGTCCCGGAAGCTGGGTGCTGTGTCCCGGGAGCTGGGTGCTGTATCGCGGGTGCTGGGTGCTGTGTCCCGGGTGCTGGTTTCTGTGTCCCGGGAGCTGGGTGCTGTGTGCTGTGTCCCGGGAGCTGGCTGCTGTGTCCCGGGTGCTGGGTGCTGTGTCCCGGGTGCTGGGTGCTGTGTCCCGAGTGCTCTTATGCTGTGTCCTGGGTGCCGGGAGCTGGGTGCTGTGTCCCGGGAGCTGGGTGCTGTGTCCCGGGTGCTGGGTGCTGTGTCCCGATGCTGGGTGCTCTGTCCTGGTGCTGGGTGCTCTGTCCCGATGCTGGGTGCTGCGTCACGGGAGCTCTGTGCTATGTCCCGATGCTGGGTGCTGTGTCCCGGGAGCTGGGTGCTGTGTCCCGGGTGCTGGGTGCTGTGTCCCGGGTGCTGGTTGCTGGGTGCTGTGTCCCGGGAGCTGGGTGCTGTGTCCCGTGAGCTGGGAGGTGTGTCCCGGGAGCTGGGTGCTGTGTCCCGGGAGCTGGCTGCAGTGTCCCGGGAGCTGGATGCTGTGTCCCGGGTGCTGGGTGCAGTGTCCCAGGTGCTGGTTGCTGTGTCCCGGGTGAATGGTGCTGTGTCCCGGGAGCTGGGTGCTGTGTCCCGGGAGCTGGGTGCTGGGTGCTGTGTCCCGGGAGCTGGATGCTCTGTCCTGGGAGCTGGGTGCTATGTCCCGGGTGCTGGGTGCTGTGTCCCGGGAGCTGGGAGCTGTGTACTGGGAGCAGGGTGCTGTGTCCCGGGTGCTGGGTGCTGTGTCCCGGGAGCTCGGTGCTGTGTCCGGGGAGCTGGGTGCTGTGTCCCGGGAGCTGGGTGCTGTGTCGCGGCAGTTGGGTGCTGTGTCCCGATGCTGGGTGCTGTGTACCGGGAGCTGGGTGCTGTGTCCCGGGTGCTGGGTGCTGTGTCCCGGGTTCTGGGTGCTGTGTCCCGGTGCTGGGTGCTGTGTCCCGGTGCTGGGTGCTGTGTCCCGATGCTGGGTGCTGTGTCCCGGGAGCTCTGTGCTGTGTCCCGATGCTGGGTGCTGTATCCCGGGAGCTGGGTGCTGTGTCCCGGGTGCTGGGCGCTGTGTCCCGGGAGCTGGGTGCTGTGTCCCGGGGAGCTGGGTGCTGTGTCCCGGGTGCTGGGTGCTGTGTCCCGGGAGCTCGGTGCTGTGTCCCGGGAGTTGGGTGCTGTGTCCCGGGTGCTGGGTGATGTGTCCCGGGTGCTGGGTGCTGTGTCCCGGTGCTGGGTGCTGTGTCCCGATGCTGGGTGCTGTGTCCCGGGAGCTCTGTGCTGTGTCCCGATGCTGGGTGCTGTATCCCGGGAGCTGGGTGCTGTGTCCCGGGTGCTGGGTGCTGTGTCCCGGGAGCTGGGTGCTGTGTCCCGGGGAGCTGGGTGCTGTGTCCCGGGTGCTGGGTGCTGTGTCCCGGGAGCTGGGTGCTGTGTCCCGGGGAGCTTGATGCTGTGTCCCGGGAGCAGGGTGCTGGGCGCTGTGTCCCGGGATCTGGGTGCTGTGTCCTGGGAGCTGGGTGCTGGGCGCTATGTCCCTGGTGCTGGGTGCTGTGTGCTCTGTCCCGGGAGCTGGGTGCTGTGTCCCGGGAGCTGGGTGCTGTGTCCCGGGAGCTGGGTGCTGTGTCCCGGGAGCTGGGTGCTGGGTGCTGTGTCCCTGGTGCTGGGTGCTGTGTCCCGGGAGCTGGGTGATGTGTCCCGGGAGCTAGGTGCTGTGTCCCGGGAGCTGGGTGCTATGTCCCGGGAGCTGGGTGCTGTGTCCTGAGAGCTGGGTGCTGTGTGCTGTCTCCCGGAAGCTGGGTGCTGTGTCCCGGGAGCTGGGTGCTGTATCGCGGGTGCTGGGTGCTGTGTCCCGGGTGCTGGTTTCTGTGTCCCGTGAGCTGGGTGCTGTGTGCTGTGTCCCGGAAGCTGGGTGCTGTGTCCCGGGAGCTGGGTGCTGTGTCCCGTGTGCTGGGTGCTGTGTCCCGGGAGCTGGCTTCTGTGTCCCGGGTGCTGGGTGCTGTGTCCCGGGTGCTGGGTGCTGTGTCCCGGGTGCTGTTATGCTGTGTCCTGGGTGCCGGGAGCTGGGTGCTGTGTCCCGGGTGCTGGGTGCTATGTCCCGGGTGCTGGGTGCTGTGTCCCGTGTGCTGGGTGCTGTGTCCCGGGAACTGGGTGCTGTGTCCTGGGTGCTGGGTGCTGTATCCCGGGTGCTGGGTGCTGTGTCCCGGGAGCTCGGTGCTGTGTCCCGATGCTGGGTGCTGTGTCCCGGGAGCTGAGTGCTGTGTCCCGGGTGCTGGGTGCTGTGTCCCTGGTTGCTGGGTGCTGTGTCCCGGGTGCTGGGTGCTGTGTCCCGGTGCTGGGTGCTGTGTCTTGATGCTGGGTGCTGTGTCCCGGGAGCTGGGTGCTGTGTCCCGGGAGCTGGGTGTTGTGTCCCGATGCTCAGTGCTGTGTCCTTGGAGCAGGGTGCTGTGTCCCGGGTGCTGAGTGCTGTGTCCCGGGAGCTGGGTGTTGTGTCCCGATGCTCAGTGCTGTGTCCTTGGAGCAGGGTGCTGTGTCCCGGGTGCTGGGTGCTGTGTCCCAGGTGCTGGGTGCTGTGTCCCGGCTGCTGGGTGCTGTGTCCCGGGTGCTGGATGCTGTGTCCCGGCTGCTGGGTGCTGTGTCCCGGGCTCTGTGTGCTGTGTCCCTGGTGCTGGGTGCTGTGTCCCAGGTGCTGGGTGCTGTGTCCCGGGAGCTGGGTGTTGTGTCCCGGGAGCTGGGTGCTGTGTCCCGAGAGCTGGGTGATGGGTGCTGTGTCCCGGGAGCTGGATGCCGTGTCCTGGGAGCTGGGTGCTATGTCCCGGGTGCTGGGTGCTGTGTCCCGGGTGCTGGGTGCTGTGTCCCAGGTGCTGGTTGCTGTGTCCCGGGTGCTGGGTGCTGTGTCCTGGGTGCTGGGTGCTGTGACCCGGGTGCTGTGTGCTGTGTCCTGGGAGCTCGGTGCTGTGTCCCGGGAGCTCGGTGCTGTGTCCCGGCAGCTGGGTGCTGTGTCCCGGGAGCTCTGTGCTGTGTCCCGATGCTGGGTGCTGTGTCCCGGGAGCTGGGTGCTGTGTCCCGGGTGCTGGGTGCTGTGTCCCGGGGAGCTGGGTGCTGTGTCCCGGGTGCTGGATGCTGTGTCCCGGGTGCTGGGTGCTGTGTCCTGGGGTGCTGGGTGCTGTGTCCCGATGCTGGGTGCTGTGTCCCGGGAGCTGTGTGCTGTGTCCCGGGTGCTGGGTGCTGTGTCCCTGATGCTGGGTGCTGTGTCCCGGGAGCTGGGTGCTGTGTCCCGGGTGCTGGGTGCTGTGTCCCGGGGAGCTGGGTGCTGTGTCCCGGGTGCTGGATGCTGTGTCCCGGGTGCTGGGTGCTGTGTCCTGGGGTGCTGGGTGCTGTGTCCCGATGCTGGGTGCTGTGTCCCGGGAGCTGTGTGCTGTGTCCCGGGTGCTGGGTGCTGTGTCCCTGGTGCTGGGTGCTGTGTCCCGGGTGCTGGGTGCTGTGTCCCAGTGCTGGGTGCTGTGTCCTGATGCTGGGTGCTGTGTCCCGGGTGCTGGGTGCTGTGTCCCGGTGCTGGGTGCTGTGTCCCGGTGCTGGGTGCTGTGTCCCGATGCTGGGTGCTGTGTCCCGGGAGCTCTGTGCTGTGTCCCAATGCTGGGTGCTGTATCCCGGGAGCTGGGTGCTGTGTCCCGGGTGCTGGGTGCTGTATCCCGGGAGCTGGGTGCTGTGTCCCGGGGAGTTGGGTGCTGTATCCCGGGTGCTGGGTGCTGTGTCCCGGGAGCTGGGTGCTGTGTCCCGGGGAGCTTGATGCTGTGTCCCGGGAGCTGGGTGCTGTGTCCCGGGATCTGGGTGCTGTGTCCTGGGAGCTGGGTGCTATGTCCCTGGTGCTGGGTGCTGTGTGCTCTGTCCCGGGAGCTGGGTGCTGTGTCCCGGGAGCTGGGTGCTGTGTCCCGGGAGCTGGGTGCTGTGTTCCGGGAGCTGGGTGCTGGGTGCTGTGTCCCTGGTGCTGGGTGCTGTGTCCCGGGAGCTGGGTGATGTGTCTCGGGAGCTAGGTGCTGTGTCCCGGGAGCTGGGTGCTGTGTCCCGGGAGCTGGGTGCTGTGTCCCGAGAGCTGGGTGCTGTGTGCTGTGTCCCGGAAGCTGGGTGCTGTGTCCCGGGAGCTGGGTGCTGTATCGCGGGTGCTGGGTGCTGTGTCCCCGGTGCTGGTTTCTGTGTCCCGGGAGCTGGGTGCTGTGTGCTGTGTCCCGGGAGCTGGCTGCTGTGTCCCGGGTGCTGGGTGCTGTGTCCCGGGTGCTGGGTGCTGTGTCCCGAGTGCTCTTATGCTGTGTCCTGGGTGCCGGGAGCTGGGTGCTGTGTCCCGGGAGCTGGGTGCTGTGTCCCGGGAGCTGGGTGCTGTGTCCCGGGTGCTGGGTGCTGTGTCCCGGGTGCTGGGTGCTGTGTCCCGATGCTGGGTGCTCTGTCCTGGGGAGCTGGGTCCTGTGTCCTGGGAACTCGCCTGCTGTGTCCCGGGAGCTTGGTGCTGTGTCCCGGGAGCTGGGTGCTGTGTCCCGGGAGCTGGGTGCTGTGTCCCGGGTGCTGGGTGCTGTGTCCCGATGCTGGGTGCTCTGTCCTGGTGCTGGGTGCTCTGTCACGATGCTGGGTGCTGCGTCACGGGAGCTCTGTGCTATGTCCCGATGCTGGGTGCTGTGTCCCGGGAGCTGGGTGCTGTGTCCCGGGTACTGGGTGCTGTGTCCCGGGTACTGGTTGCTGGGTGCTGTGTCCCGGGAGCTGGGTGCTGTGTCCCGTGAGCTGGGAGCTGTGTCCCGGGAGCTGGGTGCTGTGTCCCGGGAGCTGGCTGCAGTGTCCCGGGAGCTGGTTGCTGTGACCCGGGTGCTGGGTGCTGTGTCCCGGGAGCTGGGTGCTGTGTCCCGGGAGCTGGGTGCTGGGTGCTGTGTCCCGGGATCTGGCTGCTCTGTCCTGGGAGCTGGGTGCTATGTCCCGGGTGCTGGGTGCTGTGTCCCGGGAGCTGGGAGCTGTGTCCTGGGAGCTGGGTGCTGTGTCCCGGGTGCTGGGTGCTGTGTCCCGGGAGCTCGGTGCTGTGTCCCGGGAGCTGGGTGCTGTGTCCCGGGAGCTGGGTGCTGTGTCCCGGCAGCTGGGTGCTGTGTCCCGATGCTGGGTGCTGTGTGCAGGAAGCTGGGTGCTGTGTCCCGGGTGCTGGGTGCTGTGTCCCGGGTGCTGGGTGCTGTGTCCCGATGCTGGGTGCTGTATACCGGGAGCTAGGTGCTGTGTCCCGGGTGCTCGGCGCTGTGTCCCGGGAGCTGGGTGCTGTGTCCCAGGGAGCTGGGTGCTGTGTCCCGGGTGCTGGGTGCTGTGTCCCGGGAGCTCGGTGCTGTGTCCCGGGAGTTGGGTGCTGTGTGCCGGGAGCTGGGTGCTGTGTCCCGGGTGCTGGGTGCTGTGTCCCGGTGCTGGGTGCTGTGTCCCGGTGCTGGGTGCTGTGTCCCGATGCTGGGTGCTGTGTCCCGGGAGCTCTGTGCTGTGTCCCAATGCTGGGTGCTGTATCCCGGGAGCTGGGTGCTGTGTCCCGGGTGCTGGGTGCTGTATCCCGGGAGCTGGGTGCTGTGTCCCGGGGAGTTGGGTGCTGTGTCCCGGGTGCTGGGTGCTGTGTCCCGGGAGCTGGGTGCTGTGTCCCGGGGAGCTTGATGCTGTGTCCCGGGAGCTGGGTGCTGTGTCCCGGGATCTGGGTGCTGTGTCCTGGGAGCTGGGTGCGATGTCCCTGGTGCTGGGTGCTGTGTGCTCTGTCCCGGGAGCTGGGTGCTGTGTCCCGGGAGCTGGGTGCTGTGTCCCGGGAGCTGGGTGCTGTGTTCCGGGAGCTGGGTGCTGGGTGCTGTGTCCCTGGTGCTGGGTGCTGTGTCCCGGGAGCTGGGTGATGTGTCTCGGGAGCTAGGTGCTGTGTCCCGGGAGCTGGGTGCTGTGTCCCGGGAGCTGGGTGCTGTGTCCCGAGAGCTGGGTGCTGTGTGCTGTGTCCCGGAAGCTGGATGCCGTGTCCTGGGAGCTGGGTGCTATGTCCCGGGTGCTGGGTGCTGTGTCCCGGGTGCTGGGTGCTGTGTCCCAGGTGCTGGTTGCTGTGTCCCGGGTGCTGGGTGCTGTGTCCTGGGTGCTGGATGCTGTGACCCGGGTGCTGTGTGCTGTGTCCTGGGAGCTCGGTGCTGTGTCCCGGGAGCTCGGTGCTGTGTCCCGGCAGCTGGGTGCTGTGTCCCGGGAGCTCTGTGCTGTGTCCCGATGCTGGGTGCTGTGTCCCGGGAGCTGGGTGCTGTGTCCCGGGTGCTGGGTGCTGTGTCCCGGGGAGCTGGGTGCTGTGTCCCGGGTGCTGGATGCTGTGTCCCGGGTGCTGGGTGCTGTGTCCTGGGGTGCTGGGTGCTGTGTCCCGATGCTGGGTGCTGTGTCCCGGGAGCTGTGTGCTGTGTCCCGGGTGCTGGGTGCTGTGTCCCTGGTGCTGGGTGCTGTGTCCCGGGTGCTGGGTGCTGTGTCCCAGTGCTGGGTGCTGTGTCCTGATGCTGGGTGCTGTGTCCCGGGTGCTGGGTGCTGTGTCCCGGTGCTGGGTGCTGTGTCCCGGTGCTGGGTGCTGTGTCCCGATGCTGGGTGCTGTGTCCCGGGAGCTCTGTGCTGTGTCCCAATGCTGGGTGCTGTATCCCGGGAGCTGGGTGCTGTGTCCCGGGTGCTGGGTGCTGTATCCCGGGAGCTGGGTGCTGTGTCCCGGGGAGTTGGGTGCTGTATCCCGGGTGCTGGGTGCTGTGTCCCGGGAGCTGGGTGCTGTGTCCCGGGGAGCTTGATGCTGTGTCCCGGGAGCTGGGTGCTGTGTCCCGGGATCTGGGTGCTGTGTCCTGGGAGCTGGGTGCTATGTCCCTGGTGCTGGGTGCTGTGTGCTCTGTCCCGGGAGCTGGGTGCTGTGTCCCGGGAGCTGGGTGCTGTGTCCCGGGAGCTGGGTGCTGTGTTCCGGGAGCTGGGTGCTGGGTGCTGTGTCCCTGGTGCTGGGTGCTGTGTCCCGGGAGCTGGGTGATGTGTCTCGGGAGCTAGGTGCTGTGTCCCGGGAGCTGGGTGCTGTGTCCCGGGAGCTGGGTGCTGTGTCCCGAGAGCTGGGTGCTGTGTGCTGTGTCCCGGAAGCTGGGTGCTGTGTCCCGGGAGCTGGGTGCTGTATCGCGGGTGCTGGGTGCTGTGTCCCAGGTGCTGGTTTCTGTGTCCCGGGAGCTGGGTGCTGTGTGCTGTGTCCCGGGAGCTGGCTGCTGTGTCCCGGGTGCTGGGTGCTGTGTCCCGGGTGCTGGGTGCTGTGTCCCGAGTGCTCTTATGCTGTGTCCTGGGTGCCGGGAGCTGGGTGCTGTGTCCCGGGAGCTGGGTGCTGTGTCCCGGGAGCTGGGTGCTGTGTCCCGGGTGCTGGGTGCTGTGTCCCGGGTGCTGGGTGCTGTGTCCCGATGCTGGGTGCTCTGTCCTGGGGAGCTGGGTGCTGTGTCCTGGGAACTCGCCTGCTGTGTCCCGGGAGCTTGGTGCTGTGTCCCGGGAGCTGGGTGCTGTGTCCCGGGAGCTGGGTGCTGTGTCCCGGGTGCTGGGTGCTGTGTCCCGATGCTGGGTGCTCTGTCCTGGTGCTGGGTGCTCTGTCACGATGCTGGGTGCTGCGTCACGGGAGCTCTGTGCTATGTCCCGATGCTGGGTGCTGTGTCCCGGGAGCTGGGTGCTGTGTCCCGGGTACTGGGTGCTGTGTCCCGGGTACTGGTTGCTGGGTGCTGTGTCCCGGGAGCTGGGTGCTGTGTCCCGTGAGCTGGGAGCTGTGTCCCGGGAGCTGGGTGCTGTGTCCCGGGAGCTGGCTGCAGTGTCCCGGGAGCTGGTTGCTGTGTCCCGGGTGCTGGGTGCTGTGTCCCGGGAGCTGGGTGCTGTGTCCCGGGAGCTGGGTGCTGGGTGCTGTGTCCCGGGAGCTGGCTGCTCTGTCCTGGGAGCTGGGTGCTATGTCCCGGGTGCTGGGTGCTGTGTCCCGGGAGTTGGGAGCTGTGTCCTGGGAGCTGGGTGCTGTGTCCCGGGTGCTGGGTGCTGTGTCCCGGGAGCTCGGTGCTGTGTCCCGGGAGCTGGGTACTGTGTCCCGGGAGCTGGGTGCTGTGTCCCGGCAGCTGGGTGCTGTGTCCCGATGCTGGGTGCTGTGTGCAGGAAGCTGGGTGCTGTGTCCCGGGTGCTGGGTGCTGTGTCCCGGGTGCTGGGTGCTGTGTCCCGATGCTGGGTGCTGTATCCCGGGAGCTGGGTGCTGTGTCCCGGGTGCTCGGCGCTGTGTCCCGGGAGCTGGGTGCTGTGTCCCAGGGAGCTGGGTGCTGTGTCCCGGGTGCTGGGTGCTGTGTCCCGGGAGCTCGGTGCTGTGTCCCGGGAGTTGGGTGCTGTGTGCCGGGAGCTGGGTGCTGTGTCCCGGGTGCTGGGTGCTGTGTCCCGGTGCTGGGTGCTGTGTCCCGGTGCTGGGTGCTGTGTCCCGATGCTGGGTGCTGTGTCCCGGGAGCTCTGTGCTGTGTCCCAATGCTGGGTGCTGTATCCCGGGAGCTGGGTGCTGTGTCCCGGGTGCTGGGTGCTGTATCCCGGGAGCTGGGTGCTGTGTCCCGGGGAGTTGGGTGCTGTGTCCCGGGTGCTGGGTGCTGTGTCCCGGGAGCTGGGTGCTGTGTCCCGGGGAGCTTGATGCTGTGTCCCGGGAGCTGGGTGCTGTGTCCCGGGATCTGGGTGCTGTGTCCTGGGAGCTGGGTGCTATGTCCCTGGTGCTGGGTGCTGTGTGCTCTGTCCCGGGAGCTGGGTGCTGTGTCCCGGGAGCTGGGTGCTGTGTCCCGGGAGCTGGGTGCTGTGTTCCGGGAGCTGGGTGCTGGGTGCTGTGTCCGTGGTGCTGGGTGCTGTGTCCCGGGAGCTGGGTGATGTGTCTCGGGAGCTAGGTGCTGTGTCCCGGGAGCTGGGTGCTGTGTCCCGGGAGCTGGGTGCTGTGTCCCGAGAGCTGGGTGCTGTGTGCTGTGTCCCGGAAGCTGGGTGCTGTGTCCCGGGAGCTGGGTGCTGTATCGCGGGTGCTGGGTGCTGTGTCCCGGGTGCTGGTTTCTGTGTCCCGGGAGCTGGGTGCTGTGTGCTGTGTCCCGGGAGCTGGCTGCTGTGTCCCGGGTGCTGGGTGCTGTGTCCCGGGTGCTGGGTGCTGTGTCCCGATGCTGGGTGCTCTGTCCTGGTGTTGGGTGCTCTGTCCCGATGCTGGGTGCTGCGTCATGGGAGCTCTGTGCTATGTCCCGATGCTGGGTGCTGTGTCCCGGGAGCTGGGTGCTGTGTCCCGGGTGCTGGGTGCTGTGTCCCGGGTGCTGGTTGCTGGGTGCTGTGTCCCGGGAGCTGGGTGCTGTGTCCCGTGAGCTGGGAGGTGTGTCCCGGGAGCTGGGTGCTGTGTCCCGGGAGCTGGCTGCAGTGTCCCGGGAGCTGGATGCTGTGTCCCGGGTGCTGGGTGCAGTGTCCCAGGTGCTGGTTGCTGTGTCCCGGGTGATGGGTGCTGTGTCCCGGGAGCTGGGTGCTGTGTCCCGGGAGCTGGGTGCTGGGTGCTGTGTCCCGGGAGCTGGATGCTCTGTCCTGGGAGCTGGGTGCTATGTCCCGGGTGCTGGGTGCTGTGTCCCGGGAGCTGGGAGCTGTGTCCTGGGAGCAGGGTGCTGTGTCCCGGGTGCTGGGTGCTGTGTCCCGGGAGCTCGGTGCTGTGTCCGGGGAGCTGGGTGCTGTGTCCCGGGAGCTGGGTGCTGTGTCGCGGCAGTTGGGTGCTGTGTCCCGATGCTGGGTGCTGTGTCCCGGGTGCTGGTTTCTGTGTCCCGTGAGCTGGGTGCTGTGTGCTGTGTCCCGGAAGCTGGGTGCTGTGTCCCGGGAGCTGGGTGCTGTGTCCCGTGTGCTGGGTGCTGTGTCCCGGGAGCTGGCTTCTGTGTCCCGGGTGCTGGGTGCTGTGTCCCGGGTGCTGGGTGCTGTGTCCCGGGTGCTGTTATGCTGTGTCCTGGGTGCCGGGAGCTGGGTGTTGTGTCCCGGGTGCTGGGTGCTGTGTCCCGGGTGCTGGGTGCTGTGTCCCGTGTGCTGGGTGCTGTGTCCCGGGAACTGGGTGCTGTGTCCTGGGTGCTGGGTACTGTATCCCGGGTGCTGGGTGCTGTGTCCCGGGAGCTGGGTGCTGTGTCCCGATGCTGGGTGCTGTGTCCCGGGAGCTGAGTGCTGTGTCCCGGGTGCTGGGTGCTGTGTCCCTGGTGCTGGGTGCTGTGTCCCGGGTGCTGGGTGCTGTGTCCCGGTGCTGGGTGCTGTGTCTTGATGCTGGGTGCTGTGTCCCGGGAGCTGGGTGCTGTGTCCCGGGAGCTGGGTGTTGTGTCCCGATGCTCAGTGCTGTGTCCTTGGAGCAGGGTGCTGTGTCCCGGGTGCTGAGTGCTGTGTCCCGGGAGCTGGGTGTTGTGTCCCGATGCTCAGTGCTGTGTCCTTGGAGCAGGGTGCTGTGTCCCGGGTGCTGGGTGCTGTGTCCCAGGTGCTGGGTGCTGTGTCCCGGCTGCTGGGTGCTGTGTCCCGGGTGCTGGATGCTGTGTCCCGGCTGCTGGCTGCTGTGTCCCGGGCTCTGTGTGCTGTGTCCCTGGTGCTAGGTGCTGTGTCCCGGCTGCTGGGTGCTGTGTCCCGGGAGCTGGGTGTTGTGTCCCGGGAGCTGGGTGCTGTGTCCCGAGAGCTGGGTGATGGGTGCTGTGTCCCGGGAGCTGGATGCCGTGAACTGGGAGCTGGGTGCTATGTCCCGGGTGCTGGGTGCTGTGTCCCGGGTGCTGGGTGCTGTGTCCCAGGTGCTGGTTGCTGTGTCCCGGGTGCTGGGTGCTGTGTCCTGGGTGCTGGGTGCTGTGACCCGGGTGCTGTGTGCTGTGTCCTGGGAGCTCGCTGCTGTGTCCCGGGAGCTCGGTGCTGTGTCCCGGCAGCTGGGTGCTGTGTCCCGGGAGCTCTGTGCTGTGTCCCGATGCTGGGTGCTGTGTCCCGGGAGCTGGGTGCTGTGTCCCGGGTGCTGGGTGCTGTGTCCCGGGGAGCTGGGTGCTGTGTCCCGGGTGCTGGATGCTGTGTCCCGGGTGCTGGGTGCTGTGTCCTGGGGTGCTGGGTGCTGTGTCCCGATGCTGGGTGCTGTGTCCCGGGAGCTGTGTGCTGTGTCCCAGGTGCTGGGTGCTGTGTCCCTGGTGCTGGGTGCTGTGTCCCGGGTGCTGGGTGCTGTGTCCCAGTGCTGGGTGCTGTGTCCTGATGCTGGGTGCTGTGTCCCGGGTGCTGGGTGCTGTGTCCCGGTGCTGGGTGCTGTGTCCCGGTGCTGGGTGCTGTGTCCCGATGCTGGGTGCTGTGTCCCGGGAGCTCTGTGCTGTGTCCCAATGCTGGGTGCTGTATCCCGGGAGCTGGGTGCTGTGTCCCGGGTGCTGGGTGCTGTATCCCGGGAGCTGGGTGCTGTGTCCCGGGGAGTTGGGGGCTGTGTCCCGGGATCTGGGTGCTGTGTCCTGGGAGCTGGGTGCTGTGTCCCTGGTGCTGGGTGCTGTGTGCTCTGTCCCGGGAGCTGGGTGCTGTGTCCCGGGAGCTGGGTGCTGTGTCCCGGGAGCTGGGTGCTGTGTTCCGGGAGCTGGGTGCTGGGTGCTGTGTCCCTGGTGCTGGGTGCTGTGTCCCGGGAGCTGGGTGATGTGTCTCGGGAGCTAGGTGCTGTGTCCCGGGAGCTGGGTGCTGTGTCCCGGGAGCTGGGTGCTGTGTCCCGAGAGCTGGGTGCTGTGTGCTGTGTCCCGGAAGCTGGGTGCTGTGTCCCGGGAGCTGGGTGCTGTATCGCGGGTGCTGGGTGCTGTGTCCCGGGTGCTGGTTTCTGTGTCCCGGGAGCTGGGTGCTGTGTGCTGTGTCCCGGGAGCTGGCTGCTGTGTCCCGGGTGCTGGGTGCTGTGTCCCGGGTGCTGGGTGCTGTGTCCCGAGTGCTCTTATGCTGTGTCCTGGGTGCCGGGAGCTGGGTGCTGTGTCCCGGGAGCTGGGTGCTGTGTCCCGGGAGCTGGGTGCTGTGTCCCGGGTGCTGGGTGCTGTGTCCCGGGTGCTGGGTGCTGTGTCCCGATGCTGGGTGCTCTGTCCTGGGGAGCTGGGTGCTGTGTCCTGGGAACTCGCCTGCTGTGTCCCGGGAGCTTGGTGCTGTGTCCCGGGAGCTGGGTGCTGTGTCCCGGGAGCTGGGTGCTGTGTCCCGGGTGCTGGGTGCTGTGTCCCGATGCTGGGTGCTCTGTCCTGGTGCTGGGTGCTCTGTCACGATGCTGGGTGCTGCGTCACGGGAGCTCTGTGCTGTGTCCCGATGCTGGGTGCTGTGTCCCGGGAGCTGGGTGCTGTGTCCCGGGTACTGGGTGCTGTGTCCCGGGTACTGGTTGCTGGGTGCTGTGTCCCGGGAGCTGGGTGCTGTGTCCCGTGAGCTGGGAGCTGTGTCCCGGGAGCTGGGTGCTGTGTCCCGGGAGCTGGCTGCAGTGTCCCGGGAGCTGGTTGCTGTGTCCCGGGTGCTGGGTGCTGTGTCCCGGGAGCTGGGTGCTGTGTCCCGGGAGCTGGGTGCTGGGTGCTGTGTCCCGGGAGCTGGCTGCTCTGTCCTGGGAGCTGGGTGCTATGTCCCGGGTGCTGGGTGCTGTGTCCCGGGAGCTGGGAGCTGTGTCCTGGGAGCTGGGTGCTGTGTCCCGGGTGCTGGGTGCTGTGTCCCGGGAGCTCGGTGCTGTGTCCCGGGAGCTGGGTGCTGTGTCCCGGGAGCTGGGTGCTGTGTCCCGGCAGCTGGGTGCTGTGTCCCGATGCTGGGTGCTGTGTGCAGGAAGCTGGGTGCTGTGTCCCGGGTGCTGGGTGCTGTGTCCCGGGTGCTGGGTGCTGTGTCCCGATGCTGGGTGCTGTATCCCGGGAGCTGGGTGCTGTGTCCCGGGTGCTCGGCGCTGTGTCCCGGGAGCTGGGTGCTGTGTCCCAGGGAGCTGGGTGCTGTGTCCCGGGTGCTGGGTGCTGTGTCCCGGGAGCTCGGTGCTGTGTCCCGGGAGTTGGGTGCTGTGTGCCGGGAGCTGGGTGCTGTGTCCCGGGTGCTGGGTGCTGTGTCCCGATGCTGGGTGCTGTGTCCCGGGAGCTCTGTGCTGTGTCCCAATGCTGGGTGCTGTATCCCGGGAGCTGGGTGCTGTGTCCCGGGTGCTGGGTGCTGTATCCCGGGAGCTGGGTGCTGTGTCCCGGGGAGTTGGGTGCTGTGTCCCGGGTGCTGGGTGCTGTGTCCCGGGAGCTGGGTGCTGTGTCCCGGGGAGCTTGATGCTGTGTCCCGGGAGCTGGGTGCTGTGTCCCGGGATCTGGGTGCTGTGTCCTGGGAGCTGGGTGCTATGTCCCTGGTGCTGGGTGCTGTGTGCTCTGTCCCGGGAGCTGGGTGCTGTGTCCCGGGAGCTGGGTGCTGTGTCCCGGGAGCTGGGTGCTGTGTTCCGGGAGCTGGGTGCTGGGTGCTGTGTCCCTGGTGCTGGGTGCTGTGTCCCGGGAGCTGGGTGATGTGTCTCGGGAGCTAGGTGCTGTGTCCCGGGAGCTGGGTGCTGTGTCCCGGGAGCTGGGTGCTGTATCGCGGGTGCTGGGTGCTGTGTCCCGGGTGCTGGTTTCTGTGTCCCGGGAGCTGGGTGCTGTGTGCTGTGTCCCGGGAGCTGGCTGCTGTGTCCCGGGTGCTGGGTGCTTTGTCCCGGGTGCTGGGTGCTGTGTCCCGAGTGCTCTTATGCTGTGGTTGGGTGCCGGGAGCTGGGTGCTGTGTCCCGGGAGCTGGGTGCTGTGTCCCGGGAGCTGGGTGCTGTGTCCCGGGTGCTGGGTGCTGTGTCCCGGGTGCTGGGTGCTGTGTCCCGATGCTGGGTGCTCTGTCCTGGTGCTGGGTGCTCTGTCCCGATGCTGGGTGCTGCGTCACGGGAGCTCTGTGCTATGTCCCGATGCTGGGTGCTGTGTCCCGGGAGCTGGGTGCTGTGTCCCGGGTGCTGGGTGCTGTGTCCCGGGTGCTGGTTGCTGGGTGCTGTGTCCCGGGAGCTGGGTGCTGTGTCCCGTGAGCTGGGAGGTGTGTCCCGGGAGCTGGGTGCTGTGTCCCGGGAGCTGGCTGCAGTGTCCCGGGAGCTGGATGCTGTGTCCCGGGTGCTGGGTGCAGTGTCCCAGGTGCTGGTTGCTGTGTCCCGGGTGATGGGTGCTGTGTCCCGGGAGCTGGGTGCTGTGTCCCGGGAGCTGGGTGCTGGGTGCTGTGTCCCGGGAGCTGGATGCTCTGTCCTGGGAGCTGGGTGCTATGTCCCGGGTGCTGGGTGCTGTGTCCCGGGAGCTGGGAGCTGTGTCCTGGGAGCAGGGTGCTGTGTCCCGGGTGCTGGGTGCTGTGTCCCGGGTGCTCGGTGCTGTGTCCGGGGAGCTGGGTGCTGTGTCCCGGGAGCTGGGTGCTGTGTCGCGGCAGTTGGGTGCTGTGTCCCGATGCTGGGTGCTGTGTGCTGGGAGCTGGGTGCTGTGTCCCGGGTGCTGGGTGCTGTGTCCCGGGTTCTGGGTGCTGTGTCCCGGTGCTGGGTGCTGTGTCCCGGTGCTGGGTGCTGTGTCCCGATGCTGGGTGCTGTGTCCCGGGAGCTCTGTGCTGTGTCCCGATGCTGGGTGCTGTATCCCGGGAGCTGGGTGCTGTGTCCCGGGTGCTGGGCGCTGTGTCCCGGGAGCTGGGTGCTGTGTCCCGGGGAGCTGGGTGCTGTGTCCCGGGTGCTGGGTGCTGTGTCCCGGGAGCTCGGTGCTGTGTCCCGGGAGTTGGGTGCTGTGTCCCGGGTGCTGGGTGCTGTGTCCCGGGTGCTGGGTGCTGTGTCCCGGTGCTGGGTGCTGTGTCCCGATGCTGGGTGCTGTGTCCCGGGAGCTCTGTGCTGTGTCCCGATGCTGGGTGCTGTATCCCGGGAGCTGGGTGCTGTGTCCCGGGTGCTGGGTGCTGTGTCCCGGGAGCTGGGTGCTGTGTCCCGGGGAGCTGGGTGCTGTGTCCCGGGTGCTGGGTGCTGTGTCCCGGGAGCTGGGTGCTGTGTCCCGGGGAGCTTGATGCTGTGTCCCGGGAGCAGGGTGCTGGGCGCTGTGTCCCGGGATCTGGGTGCTGTGTCCTGGGAGCTGGGTGCTGGGCGCTATGTCCCTGGTGCTGGGTGCTGTGTGCTCTGTCCCGGGAGCTGGGTGCTGTGTCCCGGGAGCTGGGTGCTGTGTCCTGGGAGCTGGGTGCTGTGTCCCGGGAGCTGGGTGCTGGGTGCTGTGTCCCTGGTGCTGGGTGCTGTGTCCCGGGAGCTGGGTGATGTGTCCCGGGAGCTAGGTGCTGTGTCCCGGGAGCTGGGTGCTATGTCCCGGGAGCTGGGTGCTGTGTCCTGAGAGCTGGGTGCTGTGTGCTGTCTCCCGGAAGCTGGGTGCTGTGTCCCGGGAGTTGGGTGCTGTATCGCAGGTGCTGGGTGCTGTGTCCCGGGTGCTGGTTTCTGTGTCCCGTGAGCTGGGTGCTGTGTGCTGTGTCCCGGAAGCTGGGTGCTGTGTCCCGGGAGCTGGGTGCTGTGTCCCGTGTGCTGGGTGCTGTGTCCCGGGAGCTGGCTTCTGTGTCCCGGGTGCTGGGTGCTGTGTCCCGGGTGCTGGGTGCTGTGTCCCGGGTGCTGTTATGCTGTGTCCTGGGTGCCGGGAGCTGGGTGCTGTGTCCCGGGTGCTGGGTGCTGTGTCCCGGGTGCTGGGTGCTGTGTCCCGTGTGCTGGGTGCTGTGTCCCGGGAACTGGGTGCTGTGTCCTGGGTGCTGGGTACTGTATCCCGGGTGCTGGGTGCTGTGTCCCGGGAGCTGGGTGCTGTGTCCCGATGCTGGGTGCTGTGTCCCGGGAGCTGAGTGCTGTGTCCCGGGTGCTGGGTGCTGTGTCCCTGGTGCTGGGTGCTGTGTCCCGAGTGCTGGGTGCTGTGTCCCGGTGCTGGGTGCTGTGTCTTGATGCTGGGTGCTGTGTCCCGGGAGCTGGGTGCTGTGTCCCGGGAGCTGGGTGTTGTGTCCCGATGCTCAGTGCTGTGTCCTTGGAGCAGGGTGCTGTGTCCCGGGTGCTGAGTGCTGTGTCCCGGGAGCTGGGTGTTGTGTCCCGATGCTCAGTGCTGTGTCCTTGGAGCAGGGTGCTGTGTCCCGGGTGCTGGGTGCTGTGTCCCGGCTGCTGGGTGCTGTGTCCCGGGTGCTGGATGCTGTGTCCCGGCTGCTGGGTGCTGTGTCCCGGGCTCTGTGTGCTGTGTCCCTGGTGCTGGGTGCTGTGTCCCGGGAGCTGGGTGCTGGGTGCTGTGTCCCGGGAGCTCTGTGCTGTGTCCCGATGCTGGGTGCTGTGTCCCGGGAGCTGGGTGCTGTGTCCCGGGAGCTGGGTGCTGTGTCCCGGGGAGCTGGGTGCTGTGTCTCGGGTGCTGGGTGCTGTGATAAGGGAGCTGGGTGCTGTGTCCTGGGGAGTTGGGTGCTGTGTCCCGGGTGCTGGTTGCTGTGTCCCAGGTGCTGGGTGCTGTGTCCTGGGTGCTGGGTGCTGTGTCCCAGGTGCTGGGTGCTGTGTCCCGGGAGCTGGGTGTTGTGTCCCGGGAGCTGGGTGCTGTGTCCCGAGAGCTGGGTGATGGGTGCTGTGTCCCGGGAGCTGGATGCCGTGTCCTGGGAGCTGGGTGCTATGTCCCGGGTGCTGGGTGCTGTGTCCCGGGTGCTGGGTGCTGTGTCCCAGGTGCTGGTTGCTGTGTCCCGGGTGCTGGGTGCTGTGTCCTGGGTGCTGGGTGCTGTGACCCGGGTGCTGTGTGCTGTGTCCTGGGAGCTCGGTGCTGTGTCCCGGGAGCTCGGTGCTGTGTCCCGGCAGCTGGGTGCTGTGTCCCGGGAGCTCTGTGCTGTGTCCCGATGCTGGGTGCTGTGTCCCGGGAGCTGGGTGCTGTGTCCCGGGTGCTGGGTGCTGTGTCCCGGGGAGCTGGGTGCTGTGTCCCGGGTGCTGGATGCTGTGTCCCGGGTGCTGGGTGCTGTGTCCTGGGGTGCTGGGTGCTGTGTCCCGATGCTGGGTGCTGTGTCCCGGGAGCTGTGTGCTGTGTCCCGGGTGCTGGGTGCTGTGTCCCTGGTGCTGGGTGCTGTGTCCCGGGTGCTGGGTGCTGTGTCCCAGTGCCGGGTGCTGTGTCCTGATGCTGGGTGCTGTGTCCCGGTAGCTGGGTGTTGTGTCCCGGGAGCTGGGTGTTGTGTCCCGATGCTCAGTGCTGTGTCCCGGGAGCAGGGTGCTGTGTCCCGGGTGCTGAGTGTTGTGTCCCGGGTGCTCGGTGCTGTGTCCCGGTGCTGGGTGCTGTGTCCCGGGTGCTGGATGCTGTGTCCCAGGTGCTGAGTGTTGTGTCCCGGGTGCTCGGTGCTGTTTCCCGGCTGCTGGGTGCTGTGTCCCGGGTGCTGGATGCTGTGTCCCGGGTGCTGGGTGCTGTGTCTCGGGCTCTGTGTGCTGTATCCCTGGTGCTGCGTGCTGTGTCCCGGGAGCTGGGTGCTGGGTGCTGTGTCCCGGGAGCTCTGTGCTGTGTCCCGATGCTGGGTGCTGTTTCCCGGGAGCTGGGTGCTGAGTCCCGGGAGCTGGGTGCTGTGTCCCGGGGAGCTGGGTGCTGTGTCTCGGGCGCTGGGTGCTGTGATCCGGGAGCTGGGTGCTGTGTCCTGGGGAGCTGGGTGCTGTGTCCTGGGAACTCGCCTGCTGTGTCCCGGGAGCTTGGTGCTGTGTCCCGGGAGCTGGGTGCTGTGTCCCGGGAGCTGGGTGCTGTGTCCCGGGTGCTGGGTGCTGTGTCCCGATGCTGGGTGCTCTGTCCTGGTGCTGGGTGCTCTGACCCGATGCTGGGTGCTGCGTCACGGGAGCTCTGTGCTATGTCCCGATGCTGGGTGCTGTGTCCCGGGAGCTGGGTGCTGTGTCCCGGGTACTGGGTGCTGTGTCCCGGGTACTGGTTGCTGGGTGCTGTGTCCCGGGAGCTGGGTGCTGTGTCCCGTGAGCTGGGAGCTGTGTCCCGGGAGCTGGGTGCTGTGTCCCGGGAGCTGGCTGCAGTGTCCCGGGAGCTGGGTGCTGTGTCCCGGGTGCTGGGTGCAGTGTCCCAGGTGCTGGTTGCTGTGTCCCGGGTGCTGGGTGCTGTGTCCCGGGAGCTGGGTGCTGTGTCCTGGGAGCTGGGTGCTGGGTGCTGTGTCCCGGGAGCTGGCTGCTCTGTCCTGGGAGCTGGGTGCTATGTCCCGGGTGCTGGGTGCTGTGTCCCGGGAGCTGGGAGCTGTGTCCTGGGAGCTGGGTGCTGTGTCCCGGGTGCTGGGTGCTGTGTCCCGGGAGCTCGGTGCTGTGTCCCGGGAGCTGGGTGCTGTGTCCCGGGAGCTGGGTGCTGTGTCCCGGCAGCTGGGTGCTGTGTCCCGATGCTGGGTGCTGTGTGCAGGAAGCTGGGTGCTGTGTCCCGGGTGCTGGGTGCTGTGTCCCGGGTGCTGGCTGCTGTGTCCCGATGCTGGGTGCTGTATCCCGGGAGCTGGGTGCTGTGTCCCGGGTGCTCGGCGCTGTGTCCCGGGAGCTGGGTGCTGTGTCCCAGGGAGCTGGGTGCTGTGTCCCGGGTGCTGGCTGCTGTGTCCCGGGAGCTCGGTGCTGTGTCCCGGGAGTTGGGTGCTGTGTGCCGGGAGCTGGGTGCTGTGTCCCGGGTGCTGGGTGCTGTGTCCCGGGTGCTGGGTGCTGTGTCCCGGTGCTGGGTGCTGTGTCCCGGTGCTGGGTGCTGTGTCCCGATGCTGGGTGCTGTGTCCCGGGAGCTCTGTGCTGTGTCCCAATGCTGGGTGCTGTATCCCGGGAGCTGGGTGCTGTGTCCCGGGTGCTGGGTGCTGTATCCCGGGAGCTGGGTGCTGTGTCCCGGGGAGTTGGGTGCTGTGTCCCGGGTGCTGGGTGCTGTGTCCCGGGAGCTGGGTGCTGTGTCCCGGGGAGCTTGATGCTGTGTCCCGGGAGCTGGGTGCTGTGTCTCGGGATCTGGGTGCTGTGTCCTGGGAGCTGGGTGCTATGTCCCTGGTGCTGGGTGCTGTGTGCTCTGTCCCGGGAGCTGGGTGCTGTGTCCCGGGAGCTGGGTGCTGTGTCCCGGGAGCTGGGTGCTGTGTCCCGGGAGCTGGGTGCTGGGTGCTGTGTCCCTGGTGCTGGGTGCTGTGTCCCGGGAGCTGGGTGATGTGTCCCGGGAGCTAGGTGCTGTGTCCCGGGAGCTGGGTGCTGTGTCCCGGGAGCTGGGTGCTGTGTCCCGAGAGCTGGGTGCTGTGTCCCGGGTGCTGGGTGCTGTGTCCCGGGTGCTCTTATGCTGTGTCCTGGGTGCCGGGAGCTGGGTGCTGTGTCCCGGGTGCTGGGTGCTGTGTCCCGGGTGCTGGGTGCTGTGTCCCGTGTGCTGGGTGCTGTGTCCCGGGAATTGGGTGCTGTGTCCTGGGTGCTGGGTACTGTATCCCGGGTGCTGGGTGCTGTGTCCCGGGAGCTGGGTGCTGTGTCCCGATGCTGGGTGCTGTGTCCCGGGAGCTGAGTGCTGTGTCCCGGGTGCTGGGTGCTGTGTCCCTGGTGCTGGGTGCTGTGTCCCGGGTGCTGGGTGCTGTGTCCCGGTGCTGGGTGCTGTGTCCTGATGCTGGGTGCTGTGTCCCGGGAGCTGGGTGCTGTGTTCCGGGAGCTGGGTGTTGTGTCCCGGGCTCTGTGTGCTGTGTCCCTGGTGCTGGGTGCTGTGTTCCGGGAGCTGGGTGCTGGGTGCTGTGTCCCGGGAGCTCTGTGCTGTGTCCCGATGCTGGGTGCTGTGTCCCGGGAGCTGGGTGCTGTGTCCCGGGAGCTGGGTGCTGTGTCCCGGGGAGCTGGGTGCTGTGTCTCGGGTGCTGGGTGCTGTGATAAGGGAGCTGGGTGCTGTGTCCTGGGGAGCTGGGTGCTGTGTCCCGGGTGCTGGGTGCTGTGTCCCGGGAACTGGGTGCTGTGTCCTGGGTGCTGGGTACTGTATCCCGGGTGCTGGGTGCTGTGTCCCGGGAGCTGGGTGCTGTGTCCCGATGCTGGGTGCTGTTTCCCGGGAGCTGAGTGCTGTGTCCCGGGTGCTGGGTTCTGTGTCCCTGGTGCTGGGTGCTGTGTCCCGGGTGCTGGGTGCTGTGTCCCGGTGCTGGGTGCTGTGTCCTGATGCTGGGTGCTGTGTCCCGGGAGCTGGGTGCTGTGTCCCGGGAGCTGGGTGTTGTGTCCCGATGCTCAGTGCTGTGTCCTTGGAGCAGGGTGCTGTGTCCCGGGTGCTGAGTGCTGTGTCCCGGGCGCTCGGTGCTGTGTCCCGGTGCTGGGTGCTGTGTCCCAGGTGCTGGGTGCCGTGTCCCGGCTGCTGGGTGCTGTGTCCCGGGTGCTGGATGCTGTGTCCCGGCTGCTGGGTGCTGTGTCCCGGGCTCTGTGTGCTGTGTCCCTGGTGCTGGGTGCTGTGTCCCGGGAGCTGGGTGCTGGGTGCTGTGTCCCGGGAGCTCTGTGCTGTGTCCCGATGCTGGGTGCTGTGTCCCGGGAGCTGGGTGCTGTGTCCCGGGAGCTGGGTGCTGTGTCCCGGGGAGCTGGGTGCTGTGTCTCGGGTGCTGGGTGCTGTGATAAGGGAGCTGGGTGCTGTGTCCTGGGGAGCTGGGTGCTGTGTCCCGGGTGCTGGTTGCTGTGTCCCAGGTGCTGGGTGCTGTGTCCCGGGTGCTGGGTGCTGTGTCCCGGGTGCTGGGTGCTGTGTCCCGGGTGCTGTGTGCTGTGTCCCGGAAGCTGGGTGCTGTGTCCCGGGTGCTGGGTGCTATGTCCCGGGTGCTGGGTGCTGTGTCCCGATGCTGGGTGCTGCGTCACGGGAGCTCTGTGCTATGTCCCGATGCTGGGTGCTGTGTCCCGGGAGCTGGGTGCTGTGTCCCGGGTGCTGGGTGCTGCGTCCCGGGTGCCGGTTGCTGGGTGCTGTGTCCCGGGAGCTGGGTGCTGTGTCCCCTGAGCTGGGAGCTGTGTCCCAGGAGCTGGGTGCTGTGTCCCGGGAGCTGGCTGCAGTTTCCCGGGAGCTGGGTGCTGTGTCCCGGATGCTGGATGCTGTGTCCCGGGAGCTCGGTGCTGTGTCCCGGGAGCTGGGTGCTGTGTCCCGGGTGCTGGGTGCTGTGTCCCAGGTGCTGGTTGCTGTGTCCCGGGTGCTGGGTGCTGTGTCCTGGGTGCTGGGTGCTGTGACTCGGGTGCTGTGTGCTGTGTCCTGGGAGCTCGGTGCTGTGTCCCGGGAGCTCGGTGCTGTGTCCCGGCAGCTGGGTGCTGTGTCCCGGGAGCTCTGTGCTGTGTCCCGATGCTGGGTGCTGTGTCCCGGGAGCTGGGTGCTGTGTCCCGGGTGCTGGGTGCTGTGTCCCGGGGAGCTGGGTGCTGTGTCCCGGGTGCTGGATGCTGTGTCCCGGGTGCTGGGTGCTGTGTCCTGGGGTGCTGGGTGCTGTGTCCCGATGCTGGGTGCTGTGTCCCGGGAGCTGTGTGCTGTGTCCCGGGTGCTGGGTGCTGTGTCCCTGGTGCTGGGTGCTGTGTCCCGGGTGCTGGGGGCTGTGTCCCAGTGCTGGGTGCTGTGTCCTGATGCTGGGTGCTGTGTCCCGGTAGCTGGGTGCTGTGTCCCGGGAGCTGGGTGTTGTGTCCCGATGCTCAGTGCTGTGTCCCGGGAGCAGGGTGCTGTGTCCCGGGTGCTGAGTGTTGTGTCCCGGGTGCTCGGTGCTGTGTCCCGGTGCTGGGTGCTGTGTCCCAGGTGCTGGATGCAGTGTCCCAGGTGCTGAGTGTTGTGTCCCGGGTGCTCGGTGCTGTTTCCCGGCTGCTGGGTGCTGTGTCCCGGGTGCTGGATGCTGTGTCCCGGGTGCTGGGTGCTGTGTCTCGGGCTCTGTGTGCTGTATCCCTGGTGCTGTGTGCTGTGTCCCGGGAGCTGGGTGCTGGGTGCTGTGTCCCGGGAGCTCTGTGCTGTGTCCCGATGCTGGGTGCTGTTTCCCGGGAGCTGGGTGCTGTGTCCCGGGAGCTGGGTGCTGTGTCCCGGGGAGCTGGGTGCTGTGTCTCGGGTGCTGGGTGCTGTGATCCGGGAGCTGGGTGCTGTGTCCTGGGGAGCTGGGTGCTGTGTCCTGGGAACTCGCCTGCTGTGTCCCGGGAGCTTGGTGCTGTGTCCCGGGAGCTGGGTGCTGTGTCCCGGGAGCTGGGTGCTGTGTCCCGGGTGCTGGGTGCTGTGTCCCGATGCTGGGTGCTCTGTCCTGGTGCTGCGTGCTCTGTCCCGATGCTGGGTGCTGCGTCACGGGAGCTCTGTGCTATGTCCCGATGCTCGGTGCTGTGTCCCGGGAGCCGGGTGCTGTGTCCCGGGTGCTGGGTGCTGCGTCCCGGGTGCCGGTTGCTGGGTGCTGTGTCCCGGGAGCTGGGTGCTGTGTCCCGTGAGCTGGGAGCTGTGTCCCGGGAGCTGGGTGCTGTGTCCCGGGAGCTGGCTGCAGTGTCCCGGGAGCTGGGTGCTGTGTCCCGGGTGCTGGGTGCAGTGTCCCAGGTGCTGGTTGCTGTGTCCCGGGTGCTGGGTGCTGTGTCCCGGGAGCTGGGTGCTGTGTCCCGGGAGCTGGGTGCTGGGTGCTGTGTCCCGGGAGCTGGCTGCTCTGTCCTGGGAGCTGGGTGCTATGTCCCGGGTGCTGGGTGCTGTGTCCCGGGAGCTGGGAGCTGTGTCCTGGGAGCTGGGTGCTGTGTCCCGGGTGCTGGGTGCTGTGTCCCGGGAGCTCGGTGCTGTGTCCCGGGAGCTGGGTGCTGTGTCCCGGGAGCTGGGTGCTGTGTCCCGGCAGCTGGGTGCTGTGTCCCGATGCTGGGTGCTGTGTGCCGGGAGCTGGGTGCTGTGTCCCGGGTGCTGGGTGCTGTGTCCCGGGTGCTGGGTGCTGTGTCCCGATGCTGGGTGCTGTATCCCGGGAGCTGGGTGCTGTGTCCCGGGTGCTCGGCGCTGTGTCCCGGGAGCTGGGTGCTGTGTCCCAGGGAGCTGGGTGCTGTGTCCCGGGTGCTGGGTGCTGTGTCCCGGGAGCTCAGTGCTGTGTCCCGGGAGTTGGGTGCTGTGTGCCGGGAGCTGGGTGCTGTGTCCCGGGTGCTGGGTGCTGTGTCCCGGTGCTGGGTGCCGTGTCCCGGTGCTGGGTGCTGTGTCCCGATGCTGGGTGCTGTGTCCCGGGAGCTCTGTGCTGTGTCCCAATGCTGGGTGCTGTATCCCGGGAGCTGGGTGCTGTGTCCCGGGTGCTGGGTGCTGTGTCCCGGGAGCTGGGTGCTGTGTCCCGGGGAGTTGGGTGCTGTGTCCCGGGTGCTGGGTGCTGTGTCCCGGGAGCTGGGTGCTGTGTCCCGGGGAGCTTGATGCTGTGTCCCGGGAGCTGGGTGCTGGGTGCTGTGTCCCGGGATCTGGGTGCTGTGTCCTGGGAGCTGGGTGCTATGTCCCTGGTGCTGGGTGCTGTGTGCTCTGTCCCGGGAGCTGGGTGCTGTGTCCCGGGAGCTGGGTGCTGTGTCCCGGGAGCTGGGTGCTGTGTTCCGGGAGCTGGGTGCTGAGTGCTGTGTCCCTGGTGCTGGGTGCTGTGTGCTCTGTCCCGGGAGCTGGGTGATGTGTCCCGGGAGCTAGGTGCTGTGTCCCGGGAGCTGGGTGCTGTGTCCCGGGAGCTGGGTGCTGTGTCCCGAGAGCTGGGTGCTGTGTGCTGTGTCCCGGAAGCTGGGTGCTGTGTCCCGGGAGCTGGGTGCTGTATCGCGGGTGCTGGGTGCTGTGTCCCGGGTGCTGGTTTCTGTGTCCCGGGTGCTGGGTGCTGTGTGCTGTGTCCCGGAAGCTGGGTGCTGTGTCCCGGGAGCTGGGTGCTGTGTCCCGTTTGCTGTGTCCTGGGTGCCGGGAGCTGGGTGCTGTGTCCCGGGTGCTGGGTGCTGTGTCCCGGGTGCTGGGTGCTGTGTCCCGTGTGCTGGGTGCTGTGTCCCGGGAATTGGGTGCTGTGTCCTGGGTGCTGGGTACTGTATCCCGGGTGCTGGGTGCTGTGTCCCGGGAGCTGGGTGCTGTGTCCCGATGCTGGGTGCTGTGTCCCGGGAGCTGAGTGCTGTGTCCCGGGTGCTGGTTGCTGTGTCCCTGGTGCTGGGTGCTGTGTCCCGGGTGCTGGGTGCTGTGTCCCGGTGCTGGGTGCTGTGTCCTGATGCTGGGTGCTGTGTCCCGGGAGCTGGGTGCTGTGTCCCGGGAGCTGGGTGCTGGGTGCTGTGTCCCGGGAGCTGGCTGCTCTGTCCTGGGAGCTGGGTGCTATGTCCCGGGTGCTGGGTGCTGTGTCCCGGGAGCTGGGAGCTGTGTCCTGGGAGCTGGGTGCTGTGTCCCGGGTGCTGGGTGCTGTGTCCCGGGAGCTCGGTGCTGTGTCCCGGGAGCTGGGTGCTGTGTCCCGGGAGCTGGGTGCTGTGTCCCGGCAGCTGGGTGCTGTGTCCCGATGCTGGGTGCTGTGTGCCGGGAGCTGGGTGCTGTGTCCCGGGTGCTGGGTGCTGTGTCCCGGGTGCTGGGTGCTGTGTCCCGATGCTGGGTGCTGTATCCCGGGAGCTGGGTGCTGTGTCCCGGGTGCTCGGCGCTGTGTCCCGGGAGCTGGGTGCTGTGTCCCAGGGAGCTGGGTGCTGTGTCCCGGGTGCTGGGTGCTGTGTCCCGGGAGCTCAGTGCTGTGTCCCGGGAGTTGGGTGCTGTGTGCCGGGAGCTGGGTGCTGTGTCCCGGGTGCTGGGTGCTGTGTCCCGGTGCTGGGTGCCGTGTCCCGGTGCTGGGTGCTGTGTCCCGATGCTGGGTGCTGTGTCCCGGGAGCTCTGTGCTGTGTCCCAATGCTGGGTGCTGTATCCCGGGAGCTGGGTGCTGTGTCCCGGGTGCTGGGTGCTGTGTCCCGGGAGCTGGGTGCTGTGTCCCGGGGAGTTGGGTGCTGTGTCCCGGGTGCTGGGTGCTGTGTCCCGGGAGCTGGGTGCTGTGTCCCGGGGAGCTTGATGCTGTGTCCCGGGAGCTGGGTGCTGGGTGCTGTGTCCCGGGATCTGGGTGCTGTGTCCTGGGAGCTGGGTGCTATGTCCCTGGTGCTGGGTGCTGTGTGCTCTGTCCCGGGAGCTGGGTGCTGTGTCCCGGGAGCTGGGTGCTGTGTCCCGGGAGCTGGGTGCTGTGTTCCGGGAGCTGGGTGCTGAGTGCTGTGTCCCTGGTGCTGGGTGCTGTGTGCTCTGTCCCGGGAGCTGGGTGATGTGTCCCGGGAGCTAGGTGCTGTGTCCCGGGAGCTGGGTGCTGTGTCCCGGGAGCTGGGTGCTGTGTCCCGAGAGCTGGGTGCTGTGTGCTGTGTCCCGGAAGCTGGGTGCTGTGTCCCGGGAGCTGGGTGCTGTATCGCGGGTGCTGGGTGCTGTGTCCCGGGTGCTGGTTTCTGTGTCCCGGGTGCTGGGTGCTGTGTGCTGTGTCCCGGAAGCTGGGTGCTGTGTCCCGGGAGCTGGGTGCTGTGTCCCGTTTGCTGTGTCCTGGGTGCCGGGAGCTGGGTGCTGTGTCCCGGGTGCTGGGTGCTGTGTCCCGGGTGCTGGGTGCTGTGTCCCGTGTGCTGGGTGCTGTGTCCCGGGAATTGGGTGCTGTGTCCTGGGTGCTGGGTACTGTATCCCGGGTGCTGGGTGCTGTGTCCCGGGAGCTGGGTGCTGTGTCCCGATGCTGGGTGCTGTGTCCCGGGAGCTGAGTGCTGTGTCCCGGGTGCTGGTTGCTGTGTCCCTGGTGCTGGGTGCTGTGTCCCGGGTGCTGGGTGCTGTGTCCCGGTGCTGGGTGCTGTGTCCTGATGCTGGGTGCTGTGTCCCGGGAGCTGGGTGCTGTGTTCCGGGAGCTGGGTGTTGTGTCCCGGGCTCTGTGTGCTGTGTCCCTGGTGCTGGGTGCTGTGTTCCGGGAGCTGGGTGCTGGGTGCTGTGTCCCGGGAGCTCTGTGCTGTGTCCCGATGCTGGGTGCTGTGTCCCGGGAGCTCGGTGCTGTGTCCCGGGAGCTGGGTGCTGTGTCCCGGGGAGCTGGGTGCTGTGTCTCGGGTGCTGGGTGCTGTGATAAGGGAGCTGGGTGCTGTGTCCTGGGGAGCTGGGTGCTGTGTCCCGGGTGCTGGGTGCTGTGTCCCGGGAGCTGGGTGCTGTGTCCCGATGCTGGGTGCTGTTTCCCGGGAGCTGAGTGCTGTGTCCCGGGTGCTGGGTGCTGTGTCCCTGGTGCTGGGTGCTGTGTCCCGGGTGCTGGGTGCTGTGTCCCGGTGCTGGGTGCTGTGTCCTGATGCTGGGTGCTGTGTCCCGGGAGCTGGGTGCTGTGTCCCGGGAGCTGGGTGTTGTGTCCCGATGCTCAGTGCTGTGTCCCGGGAGCAGGGTGCTGTGTCCCGGGTGCTGAGTGCTGTGTCCCAGGTGCTGGGTGCTGTGTCCCGGGTGCTGGATGCTGTGTCCCGGCTGCTGGGTGCTGTGTCCCGGGCTCTGTGTGCTGTGTCCCTGGTGCTGGGTGCTGTGTCCCGGGAGCTGGGTGCTGGGTGCTGTGTCCCGGGAGCTCTGAGCTGTGTCCCGATGCTGGGTGCTGTGTCCCGGGAGCTGGGTGCTGTGTCCCGGGAGCTGGATGCTGTGTCCCGGGGAGCTGGGTGCTGTGTCTCGGGTGCTGGGTGCTGTGATAAGGGAGCTGGGTGCTGTGTCCTGGGGAGCTGGGTGCTGTGTCCCGGGTGCTGGTTGCTGTGTCCCAGGTGCTGGGTGCTGTGTCCCGGGTGCTGGGTGCTGTGTCCCAGGTGCTGGGTGTTGGGTGCTGTGTCCCGGGAGCTGGATGCCGTGTCCTGGGAGCTGGGTGCTATGTCCCGGGTGCTGGGTGCTGTGTCCCGGGTGCTGGGTGCTGGGTGCTGTGTCCCGGGAGCTGTGTGCTGTGTCCCGGGAGCTGGGAGCTGTGTCCCGGGAGCTGGGTGCTGTGTCCCGGGAGCTGAATGCTGTGTCCCGGGTGCTGGGTGCTGTGTCCCGGGTGCAGGGTGCTGTGTCCCGGAAGCTGGGTGCTGTGTCCCGGGTGCTGGGTGCTGTGTCCCGGGTGCTGGGTGCTGTGTCCCTATGCTGGGTGCTGCATCACGGGAGCTCTGTGCTATGTCCCGATGCTCGGTGCTGTATCCCGGGAGCCGGGTGCTGTGTCCCGGGTGCTGGGTGCTGCGTCCCGGGTGCCGGTTGCTGGGTGCTGTGTCCCGGGAGCTGGGTGCTGTGTCCCCTGAGCTGGGAGCTGTGTCCCGGGAGCTGGGTGCTGTGTCCCGGGAGCTGGCTGCAGTTTCCCGGGAGCTGGGTGCTGTGTCCCGGATGCTGGATGCTGTGTCCCGGGAGCTCGGTGCTGTGTCCCGGGTGCTGGGTGCTGTGTCCCGGGTGCTGGGTGCTGGGTGCTGTGTCCCGGGAGCTGTGTGCTGTGTCCCGGGAGCTGGGAGCTGTGTCCCGGGAGCTGGGTGCTGTGTCCCGGGAGCTCTGTGCTGTGTCCCGATGCTGGGTGCTGTTTCCCGGGAGCTGTGTGCTGTGTCCCGGGAGCTGGGTGCTGTGTCCCGGGGAGCTGGGTGCTGTGTCTCGGGTGCTGGGTGCTGTGATCCGGGAGCTGGGTGCTGTGTCCTGGGGAGCTGGGTGCTGTGTCCTGGGAACTCGCCTGCTGTGTCCCGGGAGCTTGGTGCTGTGTCCCGGGAGCTGGGTGCTGTGTCCCGGGAGCTGGGTGCTGTGTCCCGGGTGCTGGGTGCTGTGTCCCGGGTGCTGGGTGCTGTGTCCCGATGCTGGGTGCTCTGTCCTGGTGCTGGGTGCTCTGTCCCGATGCTGGGTGCTGCGTCACGGGAGCTCTGTGCTATGTCCCGATGCTGGGTGCTGTGTCCCGGGAGCTGGGTGCTGTGTCCCGGGTGCTGGGTGCTGTGTCCCGGGTACTGGTTGCTGGGTGCTGTGTCCCGGAAGCTGGGTGCTGTGTCCCGTGAGCTGGGAGCTGTGTCCCGGGAGCTGGGTGCTGTGTCCCGTGTGCTGGGTGCTGTGTCCCGGGAGCTGGCTGCTGTGTCCCGGGTGCTGGGTGCTGTGTCCCGGGTGCTGGGTGCTGTGTCCCGGATGCTGGATGCTGTGTCCCGGGAGCTCGGTGCTGTGTCCCGGGTGCTGGGTGCTGTGTCCCGGGTGCTGGGTGCTGGGTGCTGTGTCCCGGGAGCTGTGTGCTGTGTCCCGGGAGCTGGGAGCTGTGTCCCGGGAGCTGGGTGCTGTGTCCCGGGAGCTCTGTGCTGTGTCCCGATGCTGGGTGCTGTTTCCCGGGAGCTGTGTGCTGTGTCCCGGGAGCTGGGTGCTGTGTCCCGGGGAGCTGGGTGCTGTGTCTCGGGTGCTGGGTGCTGTGATCCGGGAGCTGGGTGCTGTGTCCTGGGGAGCTGGGTGCTGTGTCCTGGGAACTCGCCTGCTGTGTCCCGGGAGCTTGGTGCTGTGTCCCGGGTGCTGGGTGCTGGGTGCTGTGTCCCGGGAGCTGTGTGCTGTGTCCCGGGAGCTGGGAGCTGTGTCCCGGGAGCTGGGTGCTGTGTCCCGGGAGCTCTGTGCTGTGTCCCGATGCTGGGTGCTGTTTCCCGGGAGCTGTGTGCTGTGTCCCGGGAGCTGGGTGCTGTGTCCCGGGGAGCTGGGTGCTGTGTCTCGGGTGCTGGGTGCTGTGATCCGGGAGCTGGGTGCTGTGTCCTGGGGAGCTGGGTGCTGTGTCCTGGGAACTCGCCTGCTGTGTCCCGGGAGCTTGGTGCTGTGTCCCGGGAGCTGGGTGCTGTGTCCCGGGAGCTGGGTGCTGTGTCCCGGGTGCTGGGTGCTGTGTCCCGGGTGCTGGGTGCTGTGTCCCGATGCTGGGTGCTCTGTCCTGGTGCTGGGTGCTCTGTCCCGATGCTGGGTGCTGCGTCACGGGAGCTCTGTGCTATGTCCCGATGCTGGGTGCTGTGTCCCGGGAGCTGGGTGCTGTGTCCCGGGTGCTGGGTGCTGTGTCCCGGGTACTGGTTGCTGGGTGCTGTGTCCCGGAAGCTGGGTGCTGTGTCCCGTGAGCTGGGAGCTGTGTCCCGGGAGCTGGGTGCTGTGTCCCGTGTGCTGGGTGCTGTGTCCCGGGAGCTGGCTGCTGTGTCCCGGGTGCTGGGTGCTGTGTCCCGGGTGCTGGGTGCTGTGTCCCGGGTGCTCTTATGCTGTGTCCTGGGTGCCGGGAGCTGGGTGCTGTGTCCCGGGTGCTGGGTGCTGTGTCCCGGGTGCTGGGTGCTGTGTCCCGTGTGCTGGGTGCTGTGTCCCGGGAACTGGGTGCTGTGTCCTGGGTGCTGGATACTGTATCCCGGGTGCTGGGTGCTGTGTCCCGGGAGCTGGGTGCTGTGTCCCGATGCTGGGTGCTGTGTCCCGGGAGCTGAGTGCTGTGTCGGGTGCTGGGTGCTGTGTCCCTGGTGCTGGGTGCTGTGTCCCGGGTGCTGGGTGCTGTGTCCCGGTGCTGTGTGCTGTGTCCTGATGCTGGGTGCTGTGTCCCGGGAGCTGGGTGCTGTGTTCCGGGAGCTGGGTGTTGTGTCCCGATGCTCAGTGCTGTGTCCCGGGAGCAGGGTGCTGTGTCCCGGGTGCTAAGTGCTGTCTCCCGGGCGCTCGGTGCTGTGTCCCGGTGCTGGGTGCTGTGTCCCAGGTGCTGGGTGCTGTGTCCCGGCTGCTGGGTGCTGTGTCCCGGGTGCTGGATGCTGTGTCCCGGCTGCTGGGTGCTGTGTCCCGGGTGCTGGGTGCTGTGTCCCGTGTGCTGGGTGCTGTGTCCCGGGAATTGGGTGCTGTGTCCTGGGTGCTGGGTACTGTATCCCGGGTGCTGGGTGCTGTGTCCCGGGAGCTGGGTGCTGTGTCCCGATGCTGGGTGCTGTGTCCCGGGAGCTGAGTGCTGTGTCCCGGGTGCTGGTTGCTGTGTCCCTGGTGCTGGGTGCTGTGTCCCGGGTGCTGGGTGCTGTGTCCCGGTGCTGGGTGCTGTGTCCTGATGCTGGGTGCTGTGTCCCGGGAGCTGGGTGCTGTGTTCCGGGAGCTGGGTGTTGTGTCCCGGGCTCTGTGTGCTGTGTCCCTGGTGCTGGGTGCTGTGTTCCGGGAGCTGGGTGCTGGGTGCTGTGTCCCGGGAGCTCTGTGCTGTGTCCCGATGCTGGGTGCTGTGTCCCGGGAGCTCGGTGCTGTGTCCCGGGAGCTGGGTGCTGTGTCCCGGGGAGCTGGGTGCTGTGTCTCGGGTGCTGGGTGCTGTGATAAGGGAGCTGGGTGCTGTGTCCTGGGGAGCTGGGTGCTGTGTCCCGGGTGCTGGGTGCTGTGTCCCGGGAGCTGGGTGCTGTGTCCCGATGCTGGGTGCTGTTTCCCGGGAGCTGAGTGCTGTGTCCCGGGTGCTGGGTGCTGTGTCCCTGGTGCTGGGTGCTGTGTCCCGGGTGCTGGGTGCTGTGTCCCGGTGCTGGGTGCTGTGTCCTGATGCTGGGTACTGTGTCCCGGGAGCTGGGTGCTGTGTCCCGGGAGCTGGGTGTTGTGTCCCGATGCTCAGTGCTGTGTCCCGGGAGCAGGGTGCTGTGTCCCGGGTGCTGAGTGCTGTGTCCCAGGTGCTGGGTGCTGTGTCCCGGGTGCTGGATGCTGTGTCCCGGCTGCTGGGTGCTGTGTCCCGGGCTCTGTGTGCTGTGTCCCTGGTGCTGGGTGCTGTGTCCCGGGAGCTGGGTGCTGGGTGCTGTGTCCCGGGAGCTCTGAGCTGTGTCCCGATGCTGGGTGCTGTGTCCCGGGAGCTGGGTGCTGTGTCCCGGGAGCTGGATGCTGTGTCCCGGGGAGCTGGGTGCTGTGTCTCGGGTGCTGGGTGCTGTGATAAGGGAGCTGGGTGCTGTGTCCTGGGGAGCTGGGTGCTGTGTCCCGGGTGCTGGTTGCTGTGTCCCAGGTGCTGGGTGCTGTGTCCCGGGTGCTGGGTGCTGTGTCCCAGGTGCTGGGTGTTGGGTGCTGTGTCCCGGGAGCTGGATGCCGTGTCCTGGGAGCTGGGTGCTATGTCCCGGGTGCTGGGTGCTGTGTCCCGGGTGCTGGGTGCTGGGTGCTGTGTCCCGGGAGCTGTGTGCTGTGTCCCGGGAGCTGGGAGCTGTGTCCCGGGAGCTGGGTGCTGTGTCCCGGGAGCTGAATGCTGTGTCCCGGGTGCTGGGTGCTGTGTCCCGGGTGCAGGGTGCTGTGTCCCGGAAGCTGGGTGCTGTGTCCCGGGTGCTGGGTGCTGTGTCCCGGGTGCTGGGTGCTGTGTCCCTATGCTGGGTGCTGCGTCACGGGAGCTCTGTGCTATGTCCCGATGCTCGGTGCTGTATCCCGGGAGCCGGGTGCTGTGTCCCGGGTGCTGGGTGCTGCGTCCCGGGTGCCGGTTGCTGGGTGCTGTGTCCCGGGAGCTGGGTGCTGTGTCCCCTGAGCTGGGAGCTGTGTCCCGGGAGCTGGGTGCTGTGTCCCGGGAGCTGGCTGCAGTTTCCCGGGAGCTGGGTGCTGTGTCCCGGATGCTGGATGCTGTGTCCCGGGAGCTCGGTGCTGTGTCCCGGGTGCTGGGTGCTGTGTCCCGGGTGCTGGGTGCTGGGTGCTGTGTCCCGGGAGCTGTGTGCTGTGTCCCGGGAGCTGGGAGCTGTGTCCCGGGAGCTGGGTGCTGTGTCCCGGGAGCTCTGTGCTGTGTCCCGATGCTGGGTGCTGTTTCCCGGGAGCTGTGTGCTGTGTCCCGGGAGCTGGGTGCTGTGTCCCGGGGAGCTGGGTGCTGTGTCTCGGGTGCTGGGTGCTGTGATCCGGGAGCTGGGTGCTGTGTCCTGGGGAGCTGGGTTCTGTGTCCTGGGAACTCGCCTGCTGTGTCCCGGGAGCTTGGTGCTGTGTCCCGGGAGCTGGGTGCTGTGTCCCGGGAGCTGGGTGCTGTGTCCCGGGTGCTGGGTGCTGTGTCCCGGGTGCTGGGTGCTGTGTCCCGATGCTGGGTGCTCTGTCCTGGTGCTGGGTGCTCTGTCCCAATGCTGGGTGCTGCGTCACGGGAGCTCTGTGCTATGTCCCGATGCTGGGTGCTGTGTCCCGGGAGCTGGGTGCTGTGTCCCGGGTGCTGGGTGCTGTGTCCCGGGTACTGGTTGCTGGGTGCTGTGTCCCGGAAGCTGGGTGCTGTGTCCCGTGAGCTGGGAGCTGTGTCCCGGGAGCTGGGTGCTGTGTCCCGTGTGCTGGGTGCTGTGTCCCGGGAGCTGGCTGCTGTGTCCCGGGTGCTGGGTGCTGTGTCCCGGGTGCTGGGTGCTGTGTCCCGGGTGCTCTTATGCTGTGTCCTGGGTGCCGGGAGCTGGGTGCTGTGTCCCGGGTGCTGGGTGCTGTGTCCCGGGTGCTGGGTGCTGTGTCCCGTGTGCTGGGTGCTGTGTCCCGGGAACTGGGTGCTGTGTCCTGGGTGCTGGATACTGTATCCCGGGTGCTGGGTGCTGTGTCCCGGGAGCTGGGTGCTGTGTCCCGATGCTGGGTGCTGTGTCCCGGGAGCTGAGTGCTGTGTCGGGTGCTGGGTGCTGTGTCCCTGGTGCTGGGTGCTGTGTCCCGGGTGCTGGGTGCTGTGTCCCGGTGCTGTGTGCTGTGTCCTGATGCTGGGTGCTGTGTCCCGGGAGCTGGGTGCTGTGTTCCGGGAGCTGGGTGTTGTGTCCCGATGCTCAGTGCTGTGTCCCGGGAGCAGGGTGCTGTGTCCCGGGTGCTAAGTGCTGTCTCCCGGGCGCTCGGTGCTGTGTCCCGGTGCTGGGTGCTGTGTCCCAGGTGCTGGGTGCTGTGTCCCGGCTGCTGGGTGCTGTGTCCCGGGTGCTGGATGCTGTGTCCCGGCTGCTGGGTGCTGTGTCCCGGGCTCTGTGTGCTGTGTCCCTGGTGCTGGGTGCTGTGTCCCGGGGAGCTGGGTGCTGTGTCTCGGGTGCTGGGTGCTGTGATAAGGGAGCTGGGTGCTGTGTCCTGGGGAGCTGGGTGCTGTGTCCCGGGTGCTGGGTGCTGTGTCCCGGGAGCTCTGTGCTGTGTCCCGATGCTGGGTGCTGTGTCCCGGGAGCTCGGTGCTGTGTCCCGGGAGCTGGGTGCTGTGTCCCGGGGAGCTGGGTGCTGTGTCTCGGGTGCTGGGTGCTGTGATAAGGGAGCTGGGTGCTGTGTCCTGGGGAGCTGGGTGCTGTGTCCCGGGTGCTGGGTGCTGTGTCCCGGGAGCTGGGTGCTGTGTCCCGATGCTGGGTGCTGTTTCCCGGGAGCTGAGTGCTGTGTCCCGGGTGCTGGGTGCTGTGTCCCTGGTGCTGGGTGCTGTGTCCCGGGTGCTGGGTGCTGTGTCCCGGTGCTGGGTGCTGTGTCCTGATGCTGGGTACTGTGTCCCGGGAGCTGGGTGCTGTGTCCCGGGAGCTGGGTGTTGTGTCCCGATGCTCAGTGCTGTGTCCCGGGAGCAGGGTGCTGTGTCCCGGGTGCTGAGTGCTGTGTCCCAGGTGCTGGGTGCTGTGTCCCGGGTGCTGGATGCTGTGTCCCGGCTGCTGGGTGCTGTGTCCCGGGCTCTGTGTGCTGTGTCCCTGGTGCTGGGTGCTGTGTCCCGGGAGCTGGGTGCTGGGTGCTGTGTCCCGGGAGCTCTGAGCTGTGTCCCGATGCTGGGTGCTGTGTCCCGGGAGCTGGGTGCTGTGTCCCGGGAGCTGGATGCTGTGTCCCGGGGAGCTGGGTGCTGTGTCTCGGGTGCTGGGTGCTGTGATAAGGGAGCTGGGTGCTGTGTCCTGGGGAGCTGGGTGCTGTGTCCCGGGTGCTGGTTGCTGTGTCCCAGGTGCTGGGTGCTGTGTCCCGGGTGCTGGGTGCTGTGTCCCAGGTGCTGGGTGTTGGGTGCTGTGTCCCGGGAGCTGGATGCCGTGTCCTGGGAGCTGGGTGCTATGTCCCGGGTGCTGGGTGCTGTGTCCCGGGTGCTGGGTGCTGGGTGCTGTGTCCCGGGAGCTGTGTGCTGTGTCCCGGGAGCTGGGAGCTGTGTCCCGGGAGCTGGGTGCTGTGTCCCGGGAGCTGAATGCTGTGTCCCGGGTGCTGGGTGCTGTGTCCCGGGTGCAGGGTGCTGTGTCCCGGAAGCTGGGTGCTGTGTCCCGGGTGCTGGGTGCTGTGTCCCGGGTGCTGGGTGCTGTGTCCCTATGCTGGGTGCTGCGTCACGGGAGCTCTGTGCTATGTCCCGATGCTCGGTGCTGTATCCCGGGAGCCGGGTGCTGTGTCCCGGGTGCTGGGTGCTGCGTCCCGGGTGCCGGTTGCTGGGTGCTGTGTCCCGGGAGCTGGGTGCTGTGTCCCCTGAGCTGGGAGCTGTGTCCCGGGAGCTGGGTGCTGTGTCCCGGGAGCTGGCTGCAGTTTCCCGGGAGCTGGGTGCTGTGTCCCGGATGCTGGATGCTGTGTCCCGGGAGCTCGGTGCTGTGTCCCGGGTGCTGGGTGCTGTGTCCCGGGTGCTGGGTGCTGGGTGCTGTGTCCCGGGAGCTGTGTGCTGTGTCCCGGGAGCTGGGAGCTGTGTCCCGGGAGCTGGGTGCTGTGTCCCGGGAGCTCTGTGCTGTGTCCCGATGCTGGGTGCTGTTTCCCGGGAGCTGTGTGCTGTGTCCCGGGAGCTGGGTGCTGTGTCCCGGGGAGCTGGGTGCTGTGTCTCGGGTGCTGGGTGCTGTGATCCGGGAGCTGGGTGCTGTGTCCTGGGGAGCTGGGTTCTGTGTCCTGGGAACTCGCCTGCTGTGTCCCGGGAGCTTGGTGCTGTGTCCCGGGAGCTGGGTGCTGTGTCCCGGGAGCTGGGTGCTGTGTCCCGGGTGCTGGGTGCTGTGTCCCGGGTGCTGGGTGCTGTGTCCCGATGCTGGGTGCTCTGTCCTGGTGCTGGGTGCTCTGTCCCAATGCTGGGTGCTGCGTCACGGGAGCTCTGTGCTATGTCCCGATGCTGGGTGCTGTGTCCCGGGAGCTGGGTGCTGTGTCCCGGGTGCTGGGTGCTGTGTCCCGGGTACTGGTTGCTGGGTGCTGTGTCCCGGAAGCTGGGTGCTGTGTCCCGTGAGCTGGGAGCTGTGTCCCGGGAGCTGGGTGCTGTGTCCCGTGTGCTGGGTGCTGTGTCCCGGGAGCTGGCTGCTGTGTCCCGGGTGCTGGGTGCTGTGTCCCGGGTGCTGGGTGCTGTGTCCCGGGTGCTCTTATGCTGTGTCCTGGGTGCCGGGAGCTGGGTGCTGTGTCCCGGGTGCTGGGTGCTGTGTCCCGGGTGCTGGGTGCTGTGTCCCGTGTGCTGGGTGCTGTGTCCCGGGAACTGGGTGCTGTGTCCTGGGTGCTGGATACTGTATCCCGGGTGCTGGGTGCTGTGTCCCGGGAGCTGGGTGCTGTGTCCCGATGCTGGGTGCTGTGTCCCGGGAGCTGAGTGCTGTGTCGGGTGCTGGGTGCTGTGTCCCTGGTGCTGGGTGCTGTGTCCCGGGTGCTGGGTGCTGTGTCCCGGTGCTGTGTGCTGTGTCCTGATGCTGGGTGCTGTGTCCCGGGAGCTGGGTGCTGTGTTCCGGGAGCTGGGTGTTGTGTCCCGATGCTCAGTGCTGTGTCCCGGGAGCAGGGTGCTGTGTCCCGGGTGCTAAGTGCTGTCTCCCGGGCGCTCGGTGCTGTGTCCCGGTGCTGGGTGCTGTGTCCCAGGTGCTGGGTGCTGTGTCCCGGCTGCTGGGTGCTGTGTCCCGGGTGCTGGATGCTGTGTCCCGGCTGCTGGGTGCTGTGTCCCGGGCTCTGTGTGCTGTGTCCCTGGTGCTGGGTGCTGTGTCCCGGGGAGCTGGGTGCTGTGTCTCGGGTGCTGGGTGCTGTGATAAGGGAGCTGGGTGCTGTGTCCTGGGGAGCTGGGTGCTGTGTCCCGGGTGCTGGGTGCTGTGTCCCGGGTGCTGGGTGCTCTGTCCCAAGTGCTGGGTGCTGTGTCCCGGGTGCTGGGTGCTGTGTCGCGGGAGCTGGGTGCTGTGTCCCGTGAGCTGGGTGCTGTGTCCCGAGAGCTGGGTGATGGGTGCTGTGTCCCGGGAGCTGGGTGCTGGGTGCTGTGTCCCGGGAGCTCTGTGCTGTGTCCCGATGCTGGGTGCTGTGTCCCGGGAGCTGGGTGCTGTGTCCCGGGAGCTGGGTGCTGTGTCCCGGGGAGCTGGGTGCTGTGTCTCGGGTGCTGGGTGCTGTGATAAGGGAGCTGGGTGCTGTGTCCTGGGGAGCTGGGTGCTGTGTCCCGGGTGCTGGGTGCTGTGTCCCGGGAACTGGGTGCTGTGTCCTGGGTGCTGGGTACTGTATCCCGGGTGCTGGGTGCTGTGTCCCGGGAGCTGGGTGCTGTGTCCCGATGCTGGGTGCTGTTTCCCGGGAGCTGAGTGCTGTGTCCCGGGTGCTGGGTGCTGTGTCCCTGGTGCTGGGTGCTGTGTCCCGGGTGCTGGGTGCTGTGTCCCGGTGCTGGGTGCTGTGTCCTGATGCTGGGTGCTGTGTCCCAGGAGCTGGGTGCTGTGTCCCGGGAGCTGGGTGTTGTGTCCCGATGCTCAGTGCTGTGTCCCGGGAGCAGGGTGCTGTGTCCCGGGTGCTGAGTGCTGTGTCCCGGGCGCTCGGTGCTGTGTCCCGGTGCTGGGTGCTGTGTCCCAGTTGCTGGGTGCTGTGTCCCGGCTGCTGGGTGCTGTGTCCCGGGTGCTGGATGCTGTGTCCCGGCTGCTGGGTGCTGTGTCCCGGGCTCTGTGTGCTGTGTCCCTGGTGCTGGGTGCTGTGTCCCGGGAGCTGGGTGCTGGGTGCTGTGTCCCGGGAGCTCTGTGCTGTGTCCCGATGCTGGGTGCTGTGTCCCGGGAGCTGGGTGCTGTGTCCCGGGGAGCTGGGTGCTGTGTCTCGGGTGCTGGGTGCTGTGATAAGGGAGCTGGGTGCTGTGTCCTGGGGAGCTGGGTGCTGTGTCCCGGGTGCTGGTTGCTGTGTCCCAGGTGCTGGGTGCTGTGTCCCGGGTGCTGGGTGCTGTGTCCCAGGTGCTGGGTGTTGGGTGCTGTGTCCCGGGAGCTGGATGCCGTGTCCTGGGAGCTGGGTGCTATGTCCCGGGTGCTGGGTGCTGTGTCCCGGGTGCTGGGTGCTGGGTGCTGTGTCCCGGGAGCTGTGTGCTGTGTCCCGGGAGCTGGGAGCTGTGTCCCGGGAGCTGGGTGCTGTGTCCCGGGAGCTGGGTGCTGTGTCCCGGGTGCTGGGTGCTGTGTCCCGGGTGCTGGGTGCTGTGTCCCGGAAGCTGGGTGCTGTGTCCCGGGTGCTGGGTGCTGTGTCCCGGGTGCTGGATGCTGTGTCCCTATGCTGGGTGCTGCGTCACGGGAGCTCTGTGCTATGTCCCGATGCTCGGTGCTGTGTCCCGGGAGCCGGGTGCTGTGTCCCGGGTGCTGGGTGCTGCGTCCCGGGTGCCGGTTGCTGGGTGCTGTGTCCCGGGAGCTGGGTGCTGTGTCCCCTGAGCTGGGAGCTGTGTCCCGGGAGCTGGGTGCTGTGTCCCGGGAGCTGGCTGCAGTTTCCCGGGAGCTGGGTGCTGTGTCCCGGATGCTGGATGCTGTGTCACGGGAGCTCGGTGCTGTGTCCCGGGTGCTGGGTGCTGTGTCCCGGGTGCTGGGTGCTGGGTGCTGTGTCCCGGGAGCTGTGTGCTGTGTCCCGGGAGCTGGGAGCTGTGTCCCGGGAGCTGGGTGCTGTGTCCCGGGAGCTCTGTGCTGTGTCCCGATGCTGGGTGCTGTTTCCCGGGAGCTGTGTGCTGTGTCCCGGGAGCTGGGTGCTGTGTCCCGGGGAGCTGGGTGCTGTGTCTCGGGTGCTGGGTGCTGTGATCCGGGAGCTGGGTGCTGTGTCCTGGGGAGCTGGGTGCTGTGTCCTGGGAACTCGCCTGCTGTGTCCCGGGAGCTTGGTGCTGTGTCCCGGGAGCTGGGTGCTGTGTCCCGGGAGCTGGGTGCTGTGTCCCGGGTGCTGGGTGCTGTGTCCCGGGTGCTGGATGCTGTGTCCCGATGCTGGGTGCTCTGTCCCGGTGCTGGGTGCTCTGTCCCGATGCTGGGTGCTGCGTCACGGGAGCTCTGTGCTATGTCCCGATGCTGGGTGCTGTGTCCCGGGAGCTGGGTGCTGTGTCCCGGGTGCTGGGTGCTGTGTCCCGGGTACTGGTTGCTGGGTGCTGTGTCCCGGAAGCTGGGTGCTGTGTCCCGTGAGCTGGGAGCTGTGTCCCGGGAGCTGGGTGCTGTGTCCCGTGTGCTGGGTGCTGTGTCCCGGGAGCTGGCTGCTGTGTCCCGGGTGCTGGGTGCTGTGTCCCGGGTGCTGGGTGCTGTGTCCCGGGTGCTCTTATGCTGTGTCCTGGGTGCCGGGAGCTGGGTGCTGTGTCCCGGGTGCTGGGTGCTGTGTCCCGGGTGCTGGGTGCCGTGTCCCGGGAACTGGGTGCTGTGTCCTGGGTGCTGGATACTGTATCCCGGGTGCTGGGTGCTGTGTCCCGGGAGCTGGGTGCTGTGTCCCGATGCTGGGTGCTGTGTCCCGGGAGCTGAGTGCTGTGTCGGGTGCTGGGTGCTGTGTCCCTGGTGCTGGGTGCTGTGTCCCGGGTGCTGGGTGCTGTGTCCCGGTGCTGTGTGCTGTGTCCTGATGCTGGGTGCTGTGTCCCGGGAGCTGGGTGCTGTGTTCCGGGAGCTGGGTGTTGTGTCCCGATGCTCAGTGCTGTGTCCCGGGAGCAGGGTGCTGTGTCCCGGGTGCTGAGTGCTGTGTCCCGGGCGCTCGGTGCTGTGTCCCGGTGCTGGGTGCTGTGTCCCAGGTGCTGGGTGCTGTGTCCCGGCTGCTGGGTGCTGTGTCCCGGGTGCTGGATGCTGTGTCCCGGCTGCTGGGTGCTGTGTCCCGGGCTCTGTGTGCTGTGTCCCTGGTGCTGGGTGCTGTGTCCCGGGGAGCTGGGTGCTGTGTCTCGGGTGCTGGGTGCTGTGATAAGGGAGCTGGGTGCTGTGTCCTGGGGAGCTGGGTGCTGTGTCCCGGGTGCTGGGTGCTGTGTCCCGGGTGCTGGGTGCTCTGTCCCAGGTGCTGGGTGCTGTGTCCCGGGTGCTGGGTGCTGTGTCCCGGGAGCTCTGTGCTGTGTCCCGATGCTGGGTGCTGTGTCCCGGGAGCTGGGTGCTGTGTCCCGGGAGCTGGGTGCTGTGTCCCGGGGAGCTGGGTGCTGTGTCCCGGGTGCTGGGTGCTGTGTCCCGGGTGCTCGGTGCTCTGTCCCAGGTGCTGGGTGCTGTGTCCCGGGAGCTGGGTGCTGTGTCCCGTGAGCTGGGTGCTGTGTCCCGAGAGCTGGGTGGTGGGTGCTGTGTCCCGGGAGCTGGATGCCGTGTCCTGGGAGCTGGGTGCTATGTCCCGGGTGCTGGGTGCTGTGTCCCGGGTGCTGGGTGCTGGGTGCTGTGTCCCGGGAGCTGTGTGCTGTGTCCCGGGAGCTGGGAGCTGTGTCCCGGGAGCTGGGTGCTGTGTCCCGGGAGCTGGGTGCTGTGTCCCGGGTGCTGGGTGCTGTGTCCCGGGTGCTGGGTGCTGTGTCCCGGAAGCTGGGTGCTGTGTCCCGGGTGCTGGGTGCTGTGTCCCGGGTGCTGGGTGCTATGTCCCGGGAGCTGGGTGCTGTGTCCCCTGAGCTGGGAGCTGTGTCCCGGGAGCTGGGTGCTGAGTCCCGGGAGCTGGCTGCAGTTTCCCGGGAGCTGGGTGCTGTGTCCCGGGTGCTGGGTGCTGCGTCCCGGGTGCCGGTTGCTGGGTGCTGTGTCTCGGGAGCTGGGTGCTGTGTCCCCTGAGCTGGGTGCTGTGTCCCGGATGCTGGATGCTGTGTCACAGGTGCTGGTTGCTGTGTCCCGGGTGCTGGGTGCTGTGTCCTGGGTGCTGGGTGCTGTGTCCCGGGTGCTGGGTGCTGTGTCACAGGTGCTGGTTGCTGTGTCCCGGGTGCTGGGTGCTGTGTCCTGGGAGCTCGGTGCTGTGTCCCGGGAGCTGGGTGCTGTGTCCCGGGTGCTGGGTGCTGTGTCACAGGTGCTGGTTGCTGTGTCTCGGGAGCTCGGTGCTGTGTCCCGGGAGCTGGGTGCTGTGTCCCGGGTGCTGGGTGCTGTGTCACAGGTGCTGGTTGCTGTGTCCCGGGTGCTGGGTGCTGTGTCCTGGGTGCTGGGTGCTGTGACCCGGGTGCTGTGTGCTGTGTCCTGGGAGCTCGGTGCTGTGTCCCGGGAGCTCGGTGCTGTGTCCCGATGCTGGGTGCTGTTTCCCAGGAGCTGGGTGCTGTGTCCCGTGTGCTGGGTGCTGTGTCCAGGGAACTGGGTGCTGTGTCCTGGGTGCTGGGTACTGTATCCCGGGTGCTGGGTGCTGTGTCCCGGGAGCTGGGTGCTGTGTCCCGATGCTGGGTGCTGTGTCCCGGGAGCTGAGTGCTGTGTCCCGGGTGCTGGGTGCTGTGTCCCTGGTGCTGGGTGCTGTGTCCCGGGTGCTGGGTGCTGTGTCCCGGTGCTGGGTGCTGTGTCCTGATGCTGGGTGCTGTGTCCCGGGAGCTGGGTGCTGTGTCCCGGGAGCTGGGTGCTGTGTCCCGGGTGCTGGGTGCTGTGTCCCAGGTGCTGGGTGTTGGGTGCTGTGTCCCGGGAGCTGGATGCCGTGTCCTGGGCGCTGGGTGCTATGTCCCGGGTGCTGGGTGCTGTGTCCCGGGTGCTGGGTGCTGGGTGCTGTGTCCCGGGAGCTGTGTGCTGTGTCCCGGGAGCTGGGAGCTGTGTCCCGGGAGCTGGGTGCTGTGTCCCGGGAGCTGGGTGCTGTGTCCCGGGTGCTGGGTGCTGTGTCCCGGGAGCTCTGTGCTATGTCCCGATGCTCGGTGCTGTGTCCCGGGAGCCGGGTGCTGTGTCCCGGGTGCTGGGTGCTGCGTCCCGGGTGCCGGTTGCTGGGTGCTGTGTCCCGGGAGCTGGGTGCTGTGTCCCCTGAGCTGGTAGCTGTGTCCCGGGAGCTGGGTGCTGTGTCCCGGGAGCTGGCTGCAGTTTCCCGGGAGCTGGGTGCTGTGTCCCGTATGCTGGATGCTGTGTCCCGGGAGCTCGGTGCTGTGTCCCGGGTGCTGGGTGCTGTGTCCCGGGTGCTGGGTGCTGGGTGCTGTGTCCCGGGAGCTGTGTGCTGTGTCCCGGGAGCTGGGAGCTGTGTCCCGGGAGCTGGGTGCTGTGTCCCGGGAGCTCTGTGCTGTGTCCCGATGCTGGGTGCTGTTTCCCGGGAGCTGGGTGCTGTGTCCCGGGAGCTGGGTGCTGTGTCCCGGGGAGCTGGGTGCTGTGTCTCGGGTGCTGGGTGCTGTGATCCGGGAGCTGGGTGCTGTGTCCTGGGGAGCTGGGTGCTGTGTCCTGGGAACTCGCCTGCTGTGTTCCGGGAGCTTGGTGCTGTGTCCCGGGAGCTGGGTGCTGTGTCCCGGGAGCTGGGTGCTGTGTCCCGGGTGCTGGGTGCTGTGTCCCGGGTGCTGGGTGCTGTGTCCCGATGCTGGGTGCTCTGTCCTCGTGCTGGGTGCTCTGTCCCGATGCTGGGTGCTGCGTCACGGGAGCTCTGTGCTATGTCCCGATGCTGGGTGCTGTGTCCCGGGAGCTGGGTGCTGTGTCCCGGGTGCTGGGTGCTGTGTCCCGGGTACTGGTTGCTGGGTGCTGTGTCCCGGGAGCTGGGTGCTGTGTCCCGTGAGCTGGGAGCTGTGTCCCGGGAGCTGGGTGCTGTGTCCCGTGTGCTGGGTGCTGTGTCCCGGGAGCTGGCTGCTGTGTCCCGGGTGCTGGGTGCTGTGTCCCGGGTGCTGGGTGCTGTGTCCCGGGTGCTCTTATGCTGTGTCCTGGGTGCCGGGAGCTGGGTGCTGTGTCCCGGGTGCTGGGTGCTGTGTCCCGGGTGCTGGGTGCTGTGTCCCGTGTGCTGGGTGCTGTGTCCCGGGAACTGGGTGCTGTGTCCTGGGTGCTGGGTACTGTATCCCGGGTGCTGGGTGCTGTGTCCCGGGAGCTGGGTGCTGTGTCCCGATGCTGGGTGCTGTGTCCCGGGAGCTGAGTGCTGTGACGGGTGCTGGGTGCTGTGTCCCTGGTGCTGGGTGCTGTGTCCCGGGTGCTGGGTGCTGTGTCCCGGTGCTGTGTGCTGTGTCCTGATGCTGGGTGCTGTGTCCCGGTAGCTGGGTGCTGTGTCCCGGGAGCTGGGTGTTGTGTCCCGATGCTCAGTGCTGTGTCCCGGGAGCAGGGTGCTGTGTCCCGGGTGCTGAGTGCTGTGTCCCGGGCGCTCGGTGCTGTGTCCCGGTGCTGGGTGCTGTGTCCCAGGTGCTGGGTGCTGTGTCCCGGCTGCTGGGTGCTGTGTCCCGGGTGCTGGATGCTGTGTCCCGGCTGCTGGGTGCTGTGTCCCGGGCTCTGTGTGCTGTGTCCCTGGTGCTGGGTGCTGTGTCCCGGGGAGCTGGGTGCTGTGTCTCGGGTGCTGGGTGCTGTGATAAGGGAGCTGGGTGCTGTGTCCTGGGGAGCTGGGTGCTGTGTCCCGGGTGCTGGGTGCTGTGTCCCGGGTGCTGGGTGCTCTGTCCCAGGTGCTGGGTGCTGTGTCCCGGGTGCTGGGTGCTGTGTCCCGGGAGCTGGGTGCTGTGTCCCGTGAGCTGGGTGCTGTGTCCCGAGAGCTGGGTGATGGGTGCTGTGTCCCGGGAGCTGGGTGCTGGGTGCTGTGTCCCGGGAGCTCTGTGCTGTGTCCCGATGCTGGGTGCTGTGTCCCGGGAGCTGGGTGCTGTGTCCCGGGAGCTGGGTGCTGTGTCCCGGGGAGCTGGGTGCTGTGTCCCGGGTGCTGGGTACTGTGTCCCGGGTGCTCGGTGCTCTGTCCCAGGTGCTGGGTGCTGTGTCCCGGGAGCTGGGTGCTGTGTCCCGTGAGCTGGGTGCTGTGTCCCGAGAGCTGGGTGGTGGGTGCTGTGTCCCGGGAGCTGGATGCCGTGTCCTGGGAGCTGGGTGCTATGTCCCGGGTGCTGGGTGCTGTGTCCCGGGTGCTGGGTGCTGGGTGCTGTGTCCCGGGAGCTGTGTGCTGTGTCCCGGGAGCTGGGAGCTGTGTCCCGGGAGCTGGGTGCTGTGTCCCGGGAGCTGGGTGCTGTGTCCCGGGTGCTGGGTGCTGTGTCCCGGGTGCTGTGTGCTGTGTCCCGGAAGCTGGGTGCTGTGTCCCGGGTGCTGGGTGCTGTGTCCCGGGTGCTGGGTGCTGTGTCCCGATGCTGGGTGCTGCGTCACGGGAGCTCTGTGCTATGTCCCGATGCTGGGTGCTGTGTCCCGGGAGCTGGGTGCTGTGTCCCCTGAGCTGGGAGCTGTGTCCCGGGAGCTGGGTGCTGTGTCCCGGGAGCTGGCTGCAGTTTCCCGGGAGCTGGGTGCTGTGTCCCGGGTGCTGGGTGCTGCGTCCCGGGTGCCGGTTGCTGGGTGCTGTGTCTCGGGAGCTGGGTGCTGTGTCCCCTGAGCTGGGTGCTGTGTCCCGGATGCTGGATGCTGTGTCCCGGGAGCTCGGTGCTGTGTCCCGGGAGCTGGGTGCTGTGTCCCGGGTGCTGGGTGCTGTGTCCCAGGTGCTGGTTGCTGTGTCCCGGGTGCTGGGTGCTGTGTCCTGGGTGCTGGGTGCTGTGACCCGGGTGCTGTGTGCTGTGTCCTGGGAGCTCGGTGCTGTGTCCCGGGAGCTCGGTGCTGTGTCCCGTGTGCTGGGTGCTGTGTCCAGGGAACTGGGTGCTGTGTCCAGGGAACTGGGTGCTGTGTCCTGGGTGCTGGGTACTGTATCCCGGGTGCTGGGTGCTGTGTCCCGGGAGCTGGGTGCTGTGTCCCGATGCTGGGTGCTGTGTCCCGGGAGCTGAGTGCTGTGTCCCGGGTGCTGGGTGCTGTGTCCCTGGTGCTGGGTGCTGTTTCCCGGGTGCTGGGTGCTGTGTCCCGGTGCTGGGTGCTGTGTCCTGATGCTGGGTGCTGTGTCCCGGGAGCTGGGTGCTGTGTCCCGGGAGCTGGGTGTTGTGTCCTGATGCTCAGTGCTGTGTCCCGGGAGCAGAGTGCCGTGTCCCGGGTGCTGAGTGCTGTGTCCCGGGCGCTCGGTGCTGTGTCCCGGTGCTGGGTGCTGTGTCCCAGGTGCTGGGTGCTGTGTCCCGGCTGCTGGGTGCTGTGTCCCGGGTGCTGGATGCTGTGTCCCGGCTGCTGGGTGCTGTGTCCCGGGCTCTGTGTGCTGTGTCCCTTGTGCTGGGTGCTGTGTCCCGGGAGCTGGGTGCTGGGTGCTGTGTCCCGGGAGCTCTGTGCTGTGTCCCGATGCTGGGTGCTGTGTCCCGGGAGCTGGGTGCTGTGTCCCGGGAGCTGGGTGCTGTGTCCCGGGGAGCTGGGTGCTGTGTCTCGGGTGCTGGGTGCTGTGATAAGGGAGCTGGGTGCTGTGTCCTGGGAGCTGGGTGCTGTGTCCCGGGTGCTGGTTGCTGTGTCCCAGGTGCTGGGTGCTGTGTCCCGGGTGTTGGGTGCTCTGTCCCAGGTGCTGGGTGCTGTGTCCCGGGAGCTGGGTGTTGTGTCCCGGGAGCTGGGTGCTGTGTCCCGAGAGCTGGGTGATGGGTGCTGTGTCCCGGGAGCTGGGTGATGGGTGCTGTGTCCCGGGAGCTGGATGCCGTGTCCTGGGAGCTGGGTGCTATGTCCCGGGTGCTGGGTGCTGTGTCCCGGGTGCTGGGTGCTGGGTGCTGTGTCCCGGGAGCTGTGTGCTGTGTCCCGGGAGCTGGGAGCTGTGTCCCGGGAGCTGGGTGCTGTGTCCCGGGAGCTGGGTGCTGTGTCCCGGGTGCTGGGTGCTGTGTCCCGGGTGCTGGGTGCTGTGTCCCGGAAGCTGGGTGCTGTGTCCCGGGTGCTGGGTGCTGTGTCCCGGGTGCTGGGTGCTGTGTCCCGATGCTGGGTGCTGCGTCACGGGAGCTCTGTGCTATGTCCCGATGCTGGGTGCTGTGTCCCGGGAGCTGGGTGCTGTGTCCCGGGTGCTGGGTGCTGCGTCCCGGGTGCCGGTTGCTTGGTGCTGTGTCCCGGGAGCTGGGTGCTGTGTCCCCTGAGCTGGGAGCTGTGTCCCGGGAGCTGGGTGCTGTGTCCCGGGAGCTGGCTGCAGTTTCCCGGGAGCTGGGTGCTGTGTCCCGGATGCTGGATGCTGTGTCCCGGAAGCTCGGTGCTGTGTCCCGGGAGCTGGGTGCTGTGTCCCGGGTGCTGGGTGCTGTGTCCCAGGTGCTGGTTGCTGTGTCCCGGGTGCTGGGTGCTGTGTCCTGGGTGCTCGGTGCTGTGACCCGGGTGCTGTGTGCTGTGTCCTGGGAGCTCGGTGCTGTGTCCCGCGAGCTCGGTGCTGCGTCCCGGCAGCTGGGTGCTGTGTCCCGGGAGCTCTGTGCTGTGTCCCGATGCTGGGTGCTGTGTCCCGGGAGCTGGGTGCTGTGTCCCGGGTGCTGGGTGCTGTGTCCCGGGGAGCTGGGTGCTGTGTCCCGGGTGCTGGATGCTGTGTCCCGTGTGCTGGGTGCTGTGTCCTGGGGTGCTGGATGCTGTGTCCCGATGCTGGGTGCTGTGTCCCGGGAGCTGTGTGCTGTGTCCCGGGTGCTGGGTGCTGTGTCCCTGGTGCTGGGTGCTGTGTCCCGGGTGCTGGGTGCTGTGTCCCGGGTGCTGGGTGCTGTGTCCCGGTGCTGGGTGCTGTGTCCTGATGCTGGGTGCTGTGTCCCGGTAGCTGGGTGCTGTGTCCCGGGAGCTGGGTGTTGTGTCCCGATGCTCAGTGCTGTGTCCCGGGAGCAGGGTGCTGTGTCCCGGGTGCTGAGTGTTGTGTCCCGGGTGCTCGGTGCTGTGTCCCGGTGCTGGGTGCTGTGTCCCAGGTGCTGGGTGCTGTTTCCCGGCTGCTGGGTGCTGTGTCCCGGGTGCTGGATGCTGTGTCCCGGGTGCTGGGTGCTGTGTCCCGGGTGCTGGATGCTGTGTCCCGGGTGCTGGGTGCTGTGTCCCGGCTGCTGGGTGCTGTGTCCCGGGTGCTGGGTGCTGTTTCCCGGCTGCTGGGTGCTGTGTCCCGGCTGCTGAGTGCTGTGTCCCGGGTGCTGGGTGCTGTGTCCCGGGTGCTGGATGCTGTGTCCCGGGTGCTGGGTGCTGTGTGTCGGGCTCTGTGTGCTGTATCCCTGGTGCTGGGTGCTGTGTCCCGGGAGCTGGGTGCTGGGTGCTGTGTCCCGGGAGCTCTGTGCTGTGTCCCGATGCTGGGTGCTGTGTCCCGGGAGCTGGGTGCTGTGTCCCGGGAGCTGGGTGCTGTGTCCCGGGGAGCTGGGTGCTGTGTCTCGGGTGCTGGGTGCTGTGATCCGGGAGCTGGGTGCTGTGTCCTGGGGAGCTGGGTGCTGTGTCCTGGGAACTCGCCTGCTGTGTCCCGGGAGCTTGGTGCTGTGTCCCGGGAGCTGGGTGCTGTGTCCCGGGAGCTGGGTGCTGTGTCCCGGGTGCTGGGTGCTGTGTCCCGGGTGCTGGGTGCTGTGTCCCGATGCTGGGTGCTCTGTCCTGGTGCTGGGTGCTCTGTCCCGATGCTGGGTGCTGCGTCACGGGAGCTCTGTGCTATGTCCCGATGCTGGGTGCTGTGTCCCGGGAGCTGGGTGCTGTGTCCCGGGTGCTGGGTGCTGTGTCCCGGGTACTGGTTGCTGGGTGCTGTGTCCCGGGAGCTGGGTGCTGTGTCCCGTGAGCTGGGAGCTGTGTCCCGGGAGCTGGGTGCTGTGTCCCGGGAGCTGGCTGCAGTGTCCCGGGAGCTGGTTGCTGTGTCCCGGGAGCTGGGTGCTGTGTCCCGGGTGCTGGGTGCTGTGTCCCGGGTGCTGGGTGCTGTGTCCCGGAAGCTGGGTGCTGTGTCCCGGGTGCTGGGTGCTGTGTCCCGGGTGCTGGGTGCTGTGTCCCGATGCTGGGTGCTGCGTCACGGGAGCTCTGTGCTATGTCCCGATGCTGGGTGCTGTGTCCCGGGAGCTGGGTGCTGTGTCCCGGGTGCTGGATGCTGCGTCCCGGGTGCCGGTTGCTGGGTGCTGTGTCCCGGGAGCTGGGTGCTGCGTCCACTGAGCTGGGAGCTGTGTCCCGGGAGCTGGGTGCTGTGTCCCGGGAGCTGGCTGCAGTTTCCCGGGAGCTGGGTTCTGTGTCCCGGGTGCTGGGTGCTGCGTCCCGGGTGCCGGTTGCTGGGTGCTGTGTCTCGGGAGCTGGGTGCTGTGTCCCCTGAGCTGGGTGCTGTGTCCCGGATGCTGGATGCTGTGTCCCGGGAGCTCGGTGCTGTGTCCCGGGAGCTGGGTGCTGTGTCCCGGGAGCTGGGTGCTGTGTCCCAGGTGCTGGTTGCTGTGTCCCGGGTGCTTGGTGCTGTGTCCTGGGTGCTGGGTGCTGTGACCCGGGTGCTGTGTGCTGTGTCCTGGGAGCTCGGTGCTGTGTCCCGGGAGCTCGGTGCTGTGTCCCGGCAGCTGGGTGCTGTGTCCCGGGAGCTCTGTGCTGTGTCCCGATGCTGGGTGCTGTGTCCCGGGAGCTGGGTGCTGTGTCCCGGGTGCTGGTTGCTGCGTCCCGGGTGCCGGTTGCTGGGTGCTGTGTCCCGGGAGCTGGGTGCTGTGTCCCCTGAGCTGGGAGCTGTGTCCCGGGAGCTGGGTGCTGTGTCCCGGGAGCTGGCTGCAGTTTCCCGGGAGCTGGGTGCTGTGTCCCGGATGCTGGATGCTGTGTCCCGGGAGCTCGGTGCTGTGTCCCGGGAGCTGGGTGCTGTGTCCCGGGTGCTGGGTGCTGTGTCCCAGGTGCTGGTTGCTGTGTCCCGGGTGCTGGGTGCTGTGTCCTGGGTGCTGGGTGCTGTGACCCGGGTGCTGTGTGCTGTGTCCTGGGAGCTCGGTGCTGTGTCCCGCGAGCTCGGTGCTGTGTACCGGCAGCTGGGTGCTGTGTCCCGGGAGCTCTGTGCTGTGTCCCGATGCTGGGTGCTGTGTCCCGGGTGCTGGGTGCTGTGTCCCGGGGAGCTGGGTGCTGTGTCCCGGGTGCTGGATGCTGTGTCCCGTGTGCTGGGTGCTGTGTCCTGGGGTGCTGGATGCTGTGTCCCGATGCTGGGTGCTGTGTCCCGGGAGCTGTGTGCTGTGTCCCGGGTGCTGGGTGCTGTGTCCCTGGTGCTGGGTGCTGTGTCCCGGGTGCTGGGTGCTGTGTCCCGGTGCTGGGTGCTGTGTCCTGATGCTGGGTGCTGTGTCCCGGTAGCTGGGTGCTGTGTCCCGGGAGCTGGGTGTTGTGTCCCGATGCTCAGTGCTGTGTCCCGGGAGCAGGGTGCTGTGTCCCGGGTGCTGAGTGTTGTGTCCCGGGTGCTCGGTGCTGTGTCCCGGTGCTGGGTGCTGTGTCCCAGGTGCTGGGTGCTGTTTCCCGGCTGCTGGGTGCTGTGTCCCGGGTGCTGGATGCTGTGTCCCGGGTGCTGGGTGCTGTGTCCCGGGTGCTGGATGCTGTGTCCCGGGTGCTGGGTGCTGTGTCCCGGCTGCTGGGTGCTGTGTCCCGGGTGCTGGGTGCTGTTTCCTGGCTGCTGGGTGCTGTGTCCCGGCTGCTGGGTGCTGTGTCCCGGGTGCTGGGTGCTGTGTCCCGGGTGCTGGATGCTGTGTCCCGGGTGCTGGGTGCTGTGTCTCGGGCTCTGTGTGCTGTATCCCTGGTGCTGGGTGCTGTGTCCCGGGAGCTGGGTGCTGGGTGCTGTGTCCCGGGAGCTCTGTGCTGTGTCCCGATGCTGGGTGCTGTGTCCCGGGAGCTGGGTGCTGTGTCCCGGGAGCTGGGTGCTGTGTCCCGGGGAGCTGGGTGCTGTGTCTCGGGTGCTGGGTGCTGTGATCCGGGAGCTGGGTGCTGTGTCCTGGGGAGCTGGGTGCTGTGTCCTGGGAACTCGCCTGCTGTGTCCCGGGAGCTTGGTGCTGTGTCCCGGGAGCTGGGTGCTGTGTCCCGGGTGCTGGGTGCTGTGTCCCGGGTGCTGGGTGCTGTGTCCCGGAAGCTGGGTGCTGTGTCCCGGGTGCTGGGTGCTGTGTCCCGGGTGCTGGGTGCTGTGTCCCGATGCTGGGTGCTGCGTCACGGGAGCTCTGTGCTATGTCCCGATGCTGGGTGCTGTGTCCCGGGAGCTGGGTGCTGTGTCCCGGGTGCTGGATGCTGCGTCCCGGGTGCCGGTTGCTGGGTGCTGTGTCCCGGGAGCTGGGTGCTGTGTCCACTGAGCTGGGAGCTGTGTCCCGGGAGCTGGGTGCTGTGTCCCGGGAGCTGACTGCAGTTTCCTGGGAGCTGGGTGCTGTGTCCCGATGCTGGGTGCTGTGTCCCGGGAGCTGAGTGCTGTGTCGGGTGCTGGGTGCTGTGTCCCTGGTGCTGGGTGCTGTGTCCCGGGTGCTGGTTGCTGTGTCCCGGTGCTGTGTGCTGTGTCCTGATGCTGGGTGCTGTGTCCCGGGAGCTGGGTGCTGTGTTCCGGGAGCTGGGTGTTGTGTCCCGATGCTCAGTGCTGTGTCCCGGGAGCAGGGTGCTGTGTCCCGGGTGCTGAGTGCTGTGTCCCGGGCGCTCGGTGCTGTGTCCCGGTGCTGGGTGCTGTGTCCCAGGTGCTGGGTGCTGTGTCCCGGCTGCTGGGTGCTGTGTCCCGGGTGCTGGATGCTGTGTCCCGGCTGCTGGGTGCTGTGTCCCGGGCTCTGTGTGCTGTGTCCCTGGTGCTGGGTGCTGTGTCCCGGGGAGCTGGGTGCTGTGTCTCGGGTGCTGGGTGCTGTGATAAGGGAGCTGGGTGCTGTGTCCTGGGGAGCTGGGTGCTGTGTCCCGGGTGCTGGGTGCTGTGTCCCGGGTGCTGGGTGCTGTGTCCCGGGTGCTGGGTGCTGTGTCCCGGGAGCTGGGTGCTGTGTCCCGTGAGCTGGGTGCTGTGTCCCGAGAGCTGGGTGATGGGTGCTGTGTCCCGGGAGCTGGGTGCTGGGTGCTGTGTCCCGGGAGCTCTGTGCTGTGTCCCGATGCTGGGTGCTGTGTCCCGGGAGCTGGGTGCTGTGTCCCGGGAGCTGGGTGCTGTGTCCCGGGGAGCTGGGTGCTGTGTCCCGGGTGCTGGGTGCTGTGTCCCGGGTGCTCGGTGCTCTGTCATAGGTGCTGGGTGCTGTGTCCCTGGAGCTGGGTGCTGTGTCCCGTGAGCTGGGTGCTGTGTCCCGAGAGCTGGGTGGTGGGTGCTGTGTCCCGGGAGCTGGATGCCGTGCCCTGGGAGCTGGGTGCTATGTCCCGGGTGCTGGGTGCTGTGTCCCGGGTGCTGGGTGCTGGGTGCTGTGTCCCGATGCTGGGTGCTGCGTCACGGGAGCTCTGTGCTATGTCCCGATGCTGGGTGCTGTGTCCCGGGAGCTGGGTGCTGTGTCCCGGGTGCTGGGTGCTGCGTCCCGGGTGCCGGTTGCTGGGTGCTGTGTCCCGGGAGCTGGGTGCTGTGTCCCCTGAGCTGGGAGCTGTGTCCCGGGAGCTGGGTGCTGTGTCCCGGGAGCTGGGTGCTGTGTCCCGGGGAGCTGGGTGCTGTGTCCCGGGTGCTGGATGCTGTGTCCCGTGTGCTGGGTGCTGTGTCCCGGGAGCTGGCTGCAGTTTCCCGGGAGCTGGGTTCTGTGTCCCGGGTGCTGGGTGCTGCGTCCCGGGTGCCGGTTGCTGGGTGCTGTGTCTCGGGAGCTGGGTGCTGTGTCCCCTGAGCTGGGTGCTGTGTCCCGGATGCTGGATGCTGTGTCCCGGGAGCTCGGTGCTGTGTCCCGGGAGCTGGGTGCTGTGTCCCGGGAGCTGGGTGCTGTGTCCCAGGTGCTGGTTGCTGTGTCCCGGGTGCTTGGTGCTGTGTCCTGGGTGCTGGGTGCTGTGACCCGGGTGCTGTGTGCTGTGTCCTGGGAGCTCGGTGCTGTGTCCCGGGAGCTCGGTGCTGTGTCCCGGCAGCTGGGTGCTGTGTCCCGGGAGCTCTGTGCTGTGTCCCGATGCTGGGTGCTGTGTCCCGGGAGCTGGGTGCTGTGTCCCGGGTGCTGGGTGCTGCGTCCCGGGTGCCGGTTGCTGGGTGCTGTGTCCCGGGAGCTGGGTGCTGTGTCCCCTGAGCTGGGAGCTGTGTCCCGGGAGCTGGGTGCTGTGTCCCGGGAGCTGGCTGCAGTTTCCCGGGAGCTGGGTGCTGTGTCCCGGATGCTGGATGCTGTGTCCCGGGAGCTCGGTGCTGTGTCCCGGGAGCTGGGTGCTGTGTCCCGGGTGCTGGGTGCTGTGTCCCAGGTGCTGGTTGCTGTGTCCCGGGTGCTGGGTGCTGTGTCCTGGGTGCTGGGTGCTGTGACCCGGGTGCTGTGTGCTGTGTCCTGGGAGCTCGGTGCTGTGTCCCGCGAGCTCGGTGCTGTGTCCCGGCAGCTGGGTGCTGTGTCCCGGGAGCTCTGTGCTGTGTCCCGATGCTGGGTGCTGTGTCCCGGGAGCTGGGTGCTGTGTCCCGGGTGCTGGGTGCTGTGTCCCGGGGAGCTGGGTGCTGTGTCCCGGGTGCTGGATGCTGTGTCCCGTGTGCTGGGTGCTGTGTCCTGGGGTGCTGGATGCTGTGTCCCGATGCTGGGTGCTGTGTCCCGGGAGCTGTGTGCTGTGTCCCGGGTGCTGGGTGCTGTGTCCCTGGTGCTGGGTGCTGTGTCCCGGGTGCTGGGTGCTGTGTCCCGGTGCTGGGTGCTGTGTCCTGATGCTGGGTGCTGTGTCCCGGTAGCTGGGTGCTGTGTCCCGGGAGCTGGGTGTTGTGTCCCGATGCTCAGTGCTGTGTCCCGGGAGCAGGGTGCTGTGTCCCGGGTGCTGAGTGTTGTGTCCCGGGTGCTCGGTGCTGTGTCCCGGTGCTGGGTGCTGTGTCCCAGGTGCTGGGTGCTGTTTCCCGGCTGCTGGGTGCTGTGTCCCGGGTGCTGGATGCTGTGTCCCGGGTGCTGGGTGCTGTGTCCCGGGTGCTGGATGCTGTGTCCCGGGTGCTGGGTGCTGTGTCCCGGCTGCTGGGTGCTGTGTCCCGGGTGCTGGGTGCTGTTTCCTGGCTGCTGGGTGCTGTGTCCCGGCTGCTGGGTGCTGTGTCCCGGGTGCTGGGTGCTGTGTCCCGGGTGCTGGATGCTGTGTCCCGGGTGCTGGGTGCTGTGTCTCGGGCTCTGTGTGCTGTATCCCTGGTGCTGGGTGCTGTGTCCCGGGAGCTGGGTGCTGGGTGCTGTGTCCCGGGAGCTCTGTGCTGTGTCCCGATGCTGGGTGCTGTGTCCCGGGAGCTGGGTGCTGTGTCCCGGGAGCTGGGTGCTGTGTCCCGGGGAGCTGGGTGCTGTGTCTCGGGTGCTGGGTGCTGTGATCCGGGAGCTGGGTGCTGTGTCCTGGGGAGCTGGGTGCTGTGTCCTGGGAACTCGCCTGCTGTGTCCCGGGAGCTTGGTGCTGTGTCCCGGGAGCTGGGTGCTGTGTCCCGGGTGCTGGGTGCTGTGTCCCGGGTGCTGGGTGCTGTGTCCCGGAAGCTGGGTGCTGTGTCCCGGGTGCTGGGTGCTGTGTCCCGGGTGCTGGGTGCTGTGTCCCGATGCTGGGTGCTGCGTCACGGGAGCTCTGTGCTATGTCCCGATGCTGGGTGCTGTGTCCCGGGAGCTGGGTGCTGTGTCCCGGGTGCTGGATGCTGCGTCCCGGGTGCCGGTTGCTGGGTGCTGTGTCCCGGGAGCTGGGTGCTGTGTCCACTGAGCTGGGAGCTGTGTCCCGGGAGCTGGGTGCTGTGTCCCGGGAGCTGACTGCAGTTTCCTGGGAGCTGGGTGCTGTGTCCCGATGCTGGGTGCTGTGTCCCGGGAGCTGAGTGCTGTGTCGGGTGCTGGGTGCTGTGTCCCTGGTGCTGGGTGCTGTGTCCCGGGTGCTGGTTGCTGTGTCCCGGTGCTGTGTGCTGTGTCCTGATGCTGGGTGCTGTGTCCCGGGAGCTGGGTGCTGTGTTCCGGGAGCTGGGTGTTGTGTCCCGATGCTCAGTGCTGTGTCCCGGGAGCAGGGTGCTGTGTCCCGGGTGCTGAGTGCTGTGTCCCGGGCGCTCGGTGCTGTGTCCCGGTGCTGGGTGCTGTGTCCCAGGTGCTGGGTGCTGTGTCCCGGCTGCTGGGTGCTGTGTCCCGGGTGCTGGATGCTGTGTCCCGGCTGCTGGGTGCTGTGTCCCGGGCTCTGTGTGCTGTGTCCCTGGTGCTGGGTGCTGTGTCCCGGGGAGCTGGGTGCTGTGTCTCGGGTGCTGGGTGCTGTGATAAGGGAGCTGGGTGCTGTGTCCTGGGGAGCTGGGTGCTGTGTCCCGGGTGCTGGGTGCTGTGTCCCGGGTGCTGGGTGCTGTGTCCTGGGGAGCTGGGTGCTGTGTCCCGGGTGCTGGGTGCTGTGTCCCGGGTGCTGGGTGCTCTGTCCCAGGTGCTGGGTGCTGTGTCCCGGGTGCTGGGTGCTGTGTCCCGGGAGCTGGGTGCTGTGTCCCGTGAGCTGGGTGCTGTGTCCCGAGAGCTGGGTGATGGGTGCTGTGTCCCGGGAGCTGGGTGCTGGGTGCTGTGTCCCGGGAGCTCTGTGCTGTGTCCCGATGCTGGGTGCTGTGTCCCGGGAGCTGGGTGCTGTGTCCCGGGAGCTGGGTGCTGTGTCCCGGGGAGCTGGGTGCTGTGTCCCGGGTGCTTGGTGCTGTGTCCCGGGTGCTCGGTGCTCTGTCCCAGGTGCTGGGTGCTGTGTCCCGGGAGCTGGGTGCTGTGTCCCGTGAGCTGGGTGCTGTGTCCCGAGAGCTGGGTGGTGGGTGCTGTGTCCCGGGAGCTGGATGCCGTGCCCTGGGAGCTGGGTGCTATGTCCCGGGTGCTGGGTGCTGTGTCCCGGGTGCTGGGTGCTGGGTGCTGTGTCCCGATGCTGGGTGCTGCGTCACGGGAGCTCTGTGCTATGTCCCGATGCTGGGTGCTGTGTCCCGGGAGCTGGGTGCTGTGTCCCGGGTGCTGGGTGCTGCGTCCCGGGTGCCGGTTGCTGGGTGCTGTGTCCCGGGAGCTGGGTGCTGTGCCCCTGAGCTGGGAGCTGTGTCCCGGGAGCTGGGTGCTGTGTCCCGGGAGCTGGCTGCAGTTTCCCGGGAGCTGGGTGCTGTGTCCCGGGTGCTGGGTTCTGCGTCCCGGGTGCCGGTTGCTGGGTGCTGTGTCTCGGGAGCTGGGTGCTGTGTCCCCTGAGCTGGGTGCTGTGTCCCGGATGCTGGATGCTGTGTCCCGGGAGCTCGGTGCTGTGTCCCGGGAGCTGGGTGCTGTGTCCCTGGTGCTGGGTGCTGTGTCCCAGGTGCTGGTTGCTGTGTCCCGGGTGCTGGGTGCTGTGTCCTGGGTGCGGGGTGCTGTGACCCGGGTGCTGTGTGCTGTGTCCTGGGAGCTCGGTGCTGTGTCCCGGGAGCTCGGTGCTGTGTCCCGATGCTGGGTGCTGTGTCCCAGGAGCTGGGTGCTGTGTCCCGTGTGCTGGGTGCTGTGTCCAGGGAACTGGGTGCTGTGTCCTTGGTGCTGGGTACTGTATCCCGGGTGCTGGGTGCTGTGTCCCGGGAGCTGGGTGCTGTGTCCCGATGCTGGGTGCTGTGTCCCGGGAGCTGAGTGCTGTGTTCCGGGTGCTGGGTGCTGTGTCCCTGGTGCTGGGTGCTGTGTCCCGGGTGCTGGGTGCTGTGTCCCGGTGCTGGGTGCTGTGTCCTGATGCTGGGTGCTGTGTCCCGGGAGCTGGGTGCTGTGTCCCGGGAGCTGGGTGTTGTGTCCTGATGCTCAGTGCTGTGTCCCGGGAGCAGAGTGCTGTGTCCCGGGTGCTGAGTGCTGTGTTTCGGGCGCTCGGTGCTGTGTCCCGGTGCTGGGTGCTGTGTCCCAGGTGCTGGGTGCTGTGTCCCGGCTGCTGGGTGCTGTGTCCCGGGTGCTGGATGCTGTGTCCCGGCTGCTGGGTGCTGTGTCCCGGGCTCTGTGTGCTGTGTCCCTTGTGCTGGGTGCTGTGTCCCGGGAGCTGGGTGCTCTGTCCCAGGTGCTGGGTGCTGTGTCCCGGGAGCTGGGTGTTGTGTCCCGGGAGCTGGGTGCTGTGTCCCGAGAGCTGGGTGATGGGTGCTGTGTCCCGGGAGCTGGGTGATGGGTGCTGTGTCCCGGGAACTGGATGCCGCGTCCTGGGAGCTGGGTGCTATGTCCCGGGTGCTGGGTGCTGTGTCCCGGGTGCTGGGTGCTGGGTGCTGTGTCCCGGGAGCTGTGTGCTGTGTCCCGGGAGCTGGGAGCTGTGTCCCGGGAGCTGGGTGCTGTGTCCCGGGAGCTGGGTGCTGTGTCCCGGGTGCTGGGTGCTGTGTCCCGGGTGCTGGGTGCTGTGTCCCGGAAGCTGGGTGCTGTGTCCCGGGTGCTGGGTGCTGTGTCCCGGGTGCTGGGTGCTGTGTCCCGATGCTGGGTGCTGCGTCACGGGAGCTCTGTGCTATGTCCCGATGCTGGGTGCTGTGTCCCGGGAGCTGGGTGCTGTGTCCCGGGTGCTGGGTGCTGCGTCCCGTGTGCCGGTTGCTGGGTGCTGTGTCCCGGGAGCTGGGTGCTGTGTCCCCTGAGCTGGGAGCTGTGTCCCGGGAGCTGGGTGCTGTGTCCCGGGAGCTGGCTGCAGTTTCCCGGGAGCTGGGTGCTGTGTCCCGGATGCTGGATGCTGTGTCCCGGGAGCTCGGTGCTGTGTCCCGGGAGCTGGGTGCTGTGTCCCGGGTGCTGGGTGCTGTGTCCCAGGTGCTGGTTGCTGTGTCCCGGGTGCTGGGTGCTGTGTCCTGGGTGCTGGGTGCTGTGACCCGGGTGCTGTGTGCTGTGTCCTGGGAGCTCGGTGCTGTGTCCCGCGAGCTCGGTGCTGTGTCCCGGGTGCTGGGTGCTGCGTCCCGGCAGCTGGGTGCTGTGTCCCGGGAGCTCTGTGCTGTGTCCCGGGTGCTGGGTGCTGTGTCCCGGGAAGCTGGGTGCTGTGTCCCGGGTGCTGGATGCTGTGTCCCGTGTGCTGGGTGCTGTGTCCTGGGGTGCTGGATGCTGTGTCCCGATGCTGGGTGCTGTGTCCCGGGAGCTGTGTGCTGTGTCCCGGGTGCTGGGTGCTGTGTCCCTGGTGCTGGGTGCTGTGTCCCGGGTGCTGGGTGCTGTGTCCCGGTGCTGGGTGCTGTGTCCCGATGCTGGGTGCTGTGTCCCGGGAGCTGTGTGCTGTGTCCCGGGTGCTGGGTGCTGTGTCCCTGGTGCTGGGTGCTGTGTCCCGGGTGCTGGGTGCTGTGTCCCGGTGCTGGGTGCTGTGTCCTGATGCTGGGTGCTGTGTCCCTGGTGCTGGGTGCTGTGTCCCGGGTGCTGGGTGCTGTGTCCCGGTGCTGTGTGCTGTGTCCTGATGCTGGGTGCTGTGTCCCGGGAGCTGGGTGCTGTGTTCCGGGAGCTGGGTGTTGTGTCCCGATGCTCAGTGCTGTGTCCCGGGAGCAGGGTGCTGTGTCCCGGGTGCTAAGTGCTGTCTCCCGGGCGCTCGGTGCTGTGTCCCGGTGCTGGGTGCTGTGTCCCAGGTGCTGGGTGCTGTGTCCCGGCTGCTGGGTGCTGTGTCCCGGGTGCTGGATGCTGTGTCCCGGCTGCTGGGTGCTGTGTCCCGGGCTCTGTGTGCTGTGATAAGGGAGCTGGGTGCTGTGTCCTGGGGAGCTGGGTGCTGTGTCCCGGGTGCTGGGTGCTGTGTCCCGGGTGCTGGGTGCTGTGTCCCGGGTGCTGGGTGCTGTGTCCCGGGGAGCTGGGTGCTGTGTCTCGGGTGCTGGGTGCTGTGATAAGGGAGCTGGGTGCTGTGTCCTGGGGAGCTGGGTGCTGTGTCCCGGGTGCTGGGTGCTGTGTCCCGGGTGCTGGGTGCTCTGTCCCAGGTGCTGGGTGCTGTGTCCCGGGTGCTGGGTGCTGTGTCCCGGGAGCTGGGTGCTGTGTCCCGTGAGCTGGGTGCTGTGTCCCGAGAGCTGGGTGATGGGTGCTGTGTCCCGGGAGCTGGGTGCTGGGTGCTGTGTCCCGGGAGCTCTGTGCTGTGTCCCGATGCTGGGTGCTGTGTCCCGGGAGCTGGGTGCTGTGTCCCGGGAGCTGGGTGCTGTGTCCCGGGGAGCTGGGTGCTGTGTCTCGGGTGCTGGGTGCTGTGATAAGGGAGCTGGGTGCTGTGTCCTGGGGAGCTGGGTGCTGTGTCCCGGGTGCTGGGTGCTGTGTCCCGGGAACTGGGTGCTGTGTCCTGGGTGCTGGGTACTGTATCCCGGGTGCTGGGTGCTGTGTCCCGGGAGCTGGGTGCTGTGTCCCGATGCTGGGTGCTGTTTCCCGGGAGCTGAGTGCTGTGTCCCGGGTGCTGGGTGCTGTGTCCCTGGTGCTGGGTGCTGTGTCCCGGGTGCTGGGTGCTGTGTCCCGGTGCTGGGTGCTGTGTCCTGATGCTGGGTGCTGTGTCCCGGGAGCTGGGTGCTGTGTCCCGGGAGCTGGGTGTTGTGTCCCGATGCTCAGTGCTGTGTCCCGGGAGCAGGGTGCTGTGTCCCGGGTGCTGAGTGCTGTGTCCCGGGCGCTCGGTGCTGTGTCCCGGTGCTGGGTGCTGTGTCCCAGTTGCTGGGTGCTGTGTCCCGGCTGCTGGGTGCTGTGTCCCGGGTGCTGGATGCTGTGTCCCGGCTGCTGGGTGCTGTGTCCCGGGCTCTGTGTGCTGTGTCCCTGGTGCTGGGTGCTGTGTCCCGGGAGCTGGGTGCTGGGTGCTGTGTCCCGGGAGCTCTGTGCTGTGTCCCGATGCTGGGTGCTGTGTCCCGGGAGCTGGGTGCTGTGTCCCGGGGAGCTGGGTGCTGTGTCTCGGGTGCTGGGTGCTGTGATAAGGGAGCTGGGTGCTGTGTCCTGGGGAGCTGGGTGCTGTGTCCCGGGTGCTGGTTGCTGTGTCCCAGGTGCTGGGTGCTGTGTCCCGGGTGCTGGGTGCTGTGTCCCAGGTGCTGGGTGTTGGGTGCTGTGTCCCGGGAGCTGGATGCCGTGTCCTGGGAGCTGGGTGCTATGTCCCAGGTGCTGGGTGCTGTGTCCCGGGTGCTGGGTGCTGGGTGCTGTGTCCCGGGAGCTGTGTGCTGTGTCCCGGGAGCTGGGAGCTGTGTCCCGGGAGCTGGGTGCTGTGTCCCGGGAGCTGGGTGCTGTGTCCCGGGTGCTGGGTGCTGTGTCCCGGGTGCTGGGTGCTGTGTCCCGGAAGCTGGGTGCTGTGTCCCGGGTGCTGGGTGCTGTGTCCCGGGTGCTGGGTGCTGTGTCCCTATGCTGGGTGCTGCGTCACGGGAGCTCTGTGCTATGTCCCGATGCTCGGTGCTGTGTCCCGGGAGCCGGGTGCTGTGTCCCGGGTGCTGGGTGCTGCGTCCCGGGTGCCGGTTGCTGGGTGCTGTGTCCCGGGAGCTGGGTGCTGTGTCCCCTGAGCTGGGAGCTGTGTCCCGGGAGCTGGGTGCTGTGTCCCGGGAGCTGGCTGCAGTTTCCCGGGAGCTGGGTGCTGTGTCCCGGATGCTGGATGCTGTGTCCCGGGAGCTCGGTGCTGTGTCCCGGGTGCTGGGTGCTGTGTCCCGGGTGCTGGGTGCTGGGTGCTGTGTCCCGGGAGCTGTGTGCTGTGTCCCGGGAGCTGGGAGCTGTGTCCCGGGAGCTGGGTGCTGTGTCCCGGGAGCTCTGTGCTGTGTCCCGATGCTGGGTGCTGTTTCCCGGGAGCTGTGTGCTGTGTCCCGGGAGCTGGGTGCTGTGTCCCGGGGAGCTGGGTGCTGTGTCTCGGGTGCTGGGTGCTGTGATCCGGGAGCTGGGTGCTGTGTCCTGGGGAGCTGGGTGCTGTGTCCTGGGAACTCGCCTGCTGTGTCCCGGGAGCTTGGTGCTGTGTCCCGGGAGCTGGGTGCTGTGTCCCGGGAGCTGGGTGCTGTGTCCCGGGTGCTGGGTGCTGTGTCCCGGGTGCTGGATGCTGTGTCCCGATGCTGGGTGCTCTGTCCCGGTGCTGGGTGCTCTGTCCCGATGCTGGGTGCTGCGTCACGGGAGCTCTGTGCTATGTCCCGATGCTGGGTGCTGTGTCCCGGGAGCTGGGTGCTGTGTCCCGGGTGCTGGGTGCTGTGTCCCGGGTACTGGTTGCTGGGTGCTGTGTCCCGGAAGCTGGGTGCTGTGTCCCGTGAGCTGGTAGCTGTGTCCCGGGAGCTGGGTGCTGTGTCCCGTGTGCTGGGTGCTGTGTCCCGGGAGCTGGCTGCTGTGTCCCGGGTGCTGGGTGCTGTGTCCCGGGTGCTGGGTGCTGTGTCCCGGGTGCTCTTATGCTGTGTCCTGGGTGCCGGGAGCTGGGTGCTGTGTCCCGGGTGCTGGGTGCTGTGTCCCGGGTGCTGGGTGCTGTGTCCCGGGAACTGGGTGCTGTGTCCTGGGTGCTGGATACTGTATCCCGGGTGCTGGGTGCTGTGTCCCGGGAGCTGGGTGCTGTGTCCCGATGCTGGGTGCTGTGTCCCGGGAGCTGAGTGCTGTGTCGGGTGCTGGGTGCTGTGTCCCTGGTGCTGGGTGCTGTGTCCCGGGTGCTGGGTGCTGTGTCCCGGTGCTGTGTGCTGTGTCCTGATGCTGGGTGCTGTGTCCCGGGAGCTGGGTGCTGTGTTCCGGGAGCTGGGTGTTGTGTCCCGATGCTCAGTGCTGTGTCCCGGGAGCAGGGTGCTGTGTCCCGGGTGCTGAGTGCTGTGTCCCGGGCGCTCGGTGCTGTGTCCCGGTGCTGGGTGCTGTGTCCCAGGTGCTGGGTGCTGTGTCCCGGCTGCTGGGTGCTGTGTCCCGGGTGCTGGATGCTGTGTCCTGGCTGCTGGGTGCTGTGTCCCGGGCTCTGTGTGCTGTGTCCCTGGTGCTGGGTGCTGTGTCCCGGGGAGCTGGGTGCTGTGTCTCGGGTGCTGGGTGCTGTGATAAGGGAGCTGGGTGCTGTGTCCTGGGGAGCTGGGTGCTGTGTCCCGGGTGCTGGGTGCTGTGTCCCGGGTGCTGGGTGCTCTGTCCCAGGTGCTGGGTGCTGTGTCCCGGGTGCTGGGTGCTGTGTCCCGGGAGCTCTGTGCTATGTCCCGATGCTGGGTGCTGTGTCCCGGGAGCTGGGTGCTGTGTCCCGGGAGCTGGGTGCTGTGTCCCGGGGAGCTGGGTGCTGTGTCCCGGGTGCTGGGTGCTGTGTCCCGGGTGCTCGGTGCTCTGTCCCAGGTGCTGGGTGCTGTGTCCCGGGAGCTGGGTGCTGTGTCCCGTGAGCTGGGTGCTGTGTCCCGAGAGCTGGGTGGTGGGTGCTGTGTCCCGGGAGCTGGATGCCGTGTCCTGGGAGCTGGGTGCTATGTCCCGGGTGCTGGGTGCTGTGTCCCGGGTGCTGGGTGCTGGGTGCTGTGTCCCGGGAGCTGTGTGCTGTGTCCCGGGAGCTGGGAGCTGTGTCCCGGGAGCTGGGTGCTGTGTCCCGGGAGCTGGGTGCTGTGTCCCGGGTGCTGGGTGCTGTGTCCCGGGTGCTGGGTGCTGTGTCCCGGAAGCTGGGTGCTGTGTCCCGGGTGCTGGGTGCTGTGTCCCGGGTGCTGGGTGCTGTGTCCCGGATGCTGGATGCTGTGTCACAGGTGCTGGGTGCTGTGTCCCGGAAGCTGGGTGCTGTGTCCCGGGTGCTGGGTGCTGTGTCCCCTGAGCTGGGAGCTGTGTCCCGGGAGCTGGGTGCTGCGTCACGGGAGCTCTGTGCTATGTCCCGATGCTGGGTGCTGTGTCCCGGGAGCTGGGTGCTGTGTCCCGGGTGCTGGGTGCTGTGTCCCGGGTACTGGTTGCTGGGTGCTGTGTCCCGGAAGCTGGGTGCTGTGTCCCGTGAGCTGGGAGCTGTGTCCCGGGAGCTGGGTGCTGTGTCCCGTGTGCTGGGTGCTGTGTCCCGGGAGCTGGCTGCTGTGTCCCGGGTGCTGGGTGCTGTGTCCCGGGTGCTGGGTGCTGTGTCCCGGGTGCTCTTATGCTGTGTCCTGGGTGCCGGGAGCTGGGTGCTGTGTCCCGGGTGCTGGGTGCTGTGTCCCGGGTGCTGGGTGCTGTGTCCCGGGAACTGGGTGCTGTGTCCTGGGTGCTGGATACTGTATCCCGGGTGCTGGGTGCTGTGTCCCGGGAGCTGGGTGCTGGGTGCTGTGTCCCGGGAGCTGGGTGCTGTGTCCCCTGAGCTGGGAGCTGTGTCCCGGGAGCTGGGTGCTGTGTCCCGGGAGCTGGCTGCAGTTTCCCGGGAGCTGGGTGCTGTGTCCCGGGTGCTGGGTGCTGCGTCCCGGGTGCCGGTTGCTGGGTGCTGTGTCTCGGGAGCTGGGTGCTGTGTCCCCTGAGCTGGGTGCTGTGTCCCGGATGCTGGATGCTGTGTCACAGGTGCTGGTTGCTGTGTCCCGGGTGCTGGGTGCTGTGTCCTGGGTGCTGGGTGCTGTGTCCCGGGTGCTGGGTGCTGTGTCACAGGTGCTGGTTGCTGTGTCCCGGGTGCTGGGTGCTGTGTCCTGGGAGCTCGGTGCTGTGTCCCGGGAGCTGGGTGCTGTGTCCCGGGTGCTGGGTGCTGTGTCACAGGTGCTGGTTGCTGTGTCTCGGGAGCTCGGTGCTGTGTCCCGGGAGCTGGGTGCTGTGTCCCGGGTGCTGGGTGCTGTGTCACAGGTGCTGGTTGCTGTGTCCCGGGTGCTGGGTGCTGTGTCCTGGGTGCTGGGTGCTGTGACCCGGGTGCTGTGTGCTGTGTCCTGGGAGCTCGGTGCTGTGTCCCGGGAGCTCGGTGCTGTGTCCCGATGCTGGGTGCTGTGTCCCAGGAGCTGGGTGCTGTGTCCCGTGTGCTGGGTGCTGTGTCCAGGGAACTGGGTGCTGTGTCCTGGGTGCTGGGTACTGTATCCCGGGTGCTGGGTGCTGTGTCCCGGGAGCTGGGTGCTGTGTCCCGATGCTGGGTGCTGTGTCCCGGGAGCTGAGTGCTGTGTCCCGGGTGCTGGGTGCTGTGTCCCTGGTGCTGGGTGCTGTGTCCCGGGTGCTGGGTGCTGTGTCCCGGTGCTGGGTGCTGTGTCCTGATGCTGGGTGCTGTGTCCCGGGAGCTGGGTGCTGTGTCCCGGGAGCTGGGTGCTGTGTCCCGGGTGCTGGGTGCTGTGTCCCAGGTGCTGGGTGTTGGGTGCTGTGTCCCGGGAGCTGGATGCCGTGTCCTGGGCGCTGGGTGCTATGTCCCGGGTGCTGGGTGCTGTGTCCCGGGTGCTGGGTGCTGGGTGCTGTGTCCCGGGAGCTGTGTGCTGTGTCCCGGGAGCTGGGAGCTGTGTCCCGGGAGCTGGGTGCTGTGTCCCGGGAGCTGGGTGCTGTGTCCCGGGTGCTGGGTGCTGTGTCCCGGGAGCTCTGTGCTATGTCCCGATGCTCGGTGCTGTGTCCCGGGAGCCGGGTGCTGTGTCCCGGGTGCTGGGTGCTGCGTCCCGGGTGCCGGTTGCTGGGTGCTGTGTCCCGGGAGCTGGGTGCTGTGTCCCCTGAGCTGGGAGCTGTGTCCCGGGAGCTGGGTGCTGTGTCCCGGGAGCTGGCTGCAGTTTCCCGGGAGCTGGGTGCTGTGTCCCGTATGCTGGATGCTGTGTCCCGGGAGCTCGGTGCTGTGTCCCGGGTGCTGGGTGCTGTGTCCCGGGTGCTGGGTGCTGGGTGCTGTGTCCCGGGAGCTGTGTGCTGTGTCCCGGGAGCTGGGAGCTGTGTCCCGGGAGCTGGGTGCTGTGTCCCGGGAGCTCTGTGCTGTGTCCCGATGCTGGGTGCTGTTTCCCGGGAGCTGGGTGCTGTGTCCCGGGAGCTAGGTGCTGTGTCCCGGGGAGCTGGGTGCTGTGTCTCGGGTGCTGGGTGCTGTGATCCGGGAGCTGGGTGCTGTGTCCTGGGGAGCTGGGTGCTGTGTCCTGGGAACTCGCCTGCTGTGTCCCGGGAGCTTGGTGCTGTGTCCCGGGAGCTGGGTGCTGTGTCCCGGGAGCTGGGTGCTGTGTCCCGGGTGCTGGGTGCTGTGTCCCGGGTGCTGGGTGCTGTGTCCCGATGCTGGGTGCTCTGTCCTCGTGCTGGGTGCTCTGTCCCGATGCTGGGTGCTGCGTCACGGGAGCTCTGTGCTATGTCCCGATGCTGGGTGCTGTGTCCCGGGAGCGGGGTGCTGTGTCCCGGGTGCTGGGTGCTGTGTCCCGGGTGCTGGTTGCTGGGTGCTGTGTCCCGGGAGCTGGGTGCTGTGTCCCGTGAGCTGGGAGCTGTGTCCCGGGAGCTGGGTGCTGTGTCCCGGGAGCTGGGTGCTGTGTCCCGGGTGCTGGGTGCTGTGTCCCGGGAGCTCGGTGCTGTGTCCCGTGAGCTGGGAGCTGTGTCCCGGGAGCTGGGTGCTGTGTCCCGGGAGCTGGCTGCAGTGTCCCGGGAGCTGGGTGCTGTGTCCCGGGTGCTGGGTGCTGTGTCCCGGGAGCTGGGTGCTGTGTCCCCTGAGCTGGGAGCTGTGTCCCGGGAGCTGGGTGCTGTGTCCCGGGAGCTGGCTGCAGTTTCCCGGGAGCTGGGTGCTGTGTCCCGTATGCTGGATGCTGTGTCCCGGGAGCTCGGTGCTGTGTCCCGGGTGCTGGGTGCTGTGTCCCGGGTGCTGGGTGCTGGGTGCTGTGTCCCGGGAGCTGTGTGCTGTGTCCCGGGAGCTGGGAGCTGTGTCCCGGGAGCTGGGTGCTGTGTCCCGGGAGCTCTGTGCTGTGTCCCGATGCTGGGTGCTGTTTCCCGGGAGCTGGGTGCTGTGTCCCGGGAGCTAGGTGCTGTGTCCCGGGGAGCTGGGTGCTGTGTCTCGGGTGCTGGGTGCTGTGATCCGGGAGCTGGGTGCTGTGTCCTGGGGAGCTGGGTGCTGTGTCCTGGGAACTCGCCTGCTGTGTCCCGGGAGCTTGGTGCTGTGTCCCGGGAGCTGGGTGCTGTGTCCCGGGAGCTGGGTGCTGTGTCCCGGGTGCTGGGTGCTGTGTCCCGGGTGCTGGGTGCTGTGTCCCGATGCTGGGTGCTCTGTCCTCGTGCTGGGTGCTCTGTCCCGATGCTGGGTGCTGCGTCACGGGAGCTCTGTGCTATGTCCCGATGCTGGGTGCTGTGTCCCGGGAGCTGGGTGCTGTGTCCCGGGTGCTGGGTGCTGTGTCCCGGGTACTGGTTGCTGGGTGCTGTGTCCCGGGAGCTGGGTGCTGTGTCCCGTGAGCTGGGAGCTGTGTCCCGGGAGCTGGGTGCTGTGTCCCGTGTGCTGGGTGCTGTGTCCCGGGAGCTGGCTGCTGTGTCCCGGGTGCTGGGTGCTGTGTCCCGGGTGCTGGGTGCTGTGTCCCGGGTGCTCTTATGCTGTGTCCTGGGTGCCGGGAGCTGGGTGCTGTGTCCCGGGTGCTGGGTGCTGTGTCCCGTGTGCTGGGTGCTGTGTCCCGGGAACTGGGTGCTGTGTCCTGGGTGCTGGGTACTGTATCCCGGGTGCTGGGTGCTGTGTCCCGGGAGCTGGGTGCTGTGTCCCGATGCTGGGTGCTGTGTCCCGGGAGCTGAGTGCTGTGACGGGTGCTGGGTGCTGTGTCCCTGGTGCTGGGTGCTGTGTCCCGGGTGCTGGGTGCTGTGTCCCGGTGCTGTGTGCTGTGTCCTGATGCTGGGTGCTGTGTCCCGGTAGCTGGGTGCTGTGTCCCGGGAGCTGGGTGTTGTGTCCCGATGCTCAGTGCTGTGTCCCGGGAGCAGGGTGCTGTGTCCCGGGTGCTGAGTGCTGTGTCCCGGGCGCTCGGTGCTGTGTCCCGGTGCTGGGTGCTGTGTCCCAGGTGCTGGGTGCTGTGTCCCGGCTGCTGGGTGCTGTGTCCCGGGTGCTGGATGCTGTGTCCCGGCTGCTGGGTGCTGTGTCCCGGGCTCTGTGTGCTGTGTCCCTGGTGCTGGGTGCTGTGTCCCGGGGAGCTGGGTGCTGTGTCTCGGGTGCTGGGTGCTGTGATAAGGGAGCTGGGTGCTGTGTCCTGGGGAGCTGGGTGCTGTGTCCCGGGTGCTGGGTGCTGTGTCCCGGGTGCTGGGTGCTCTGTCCCAGGTGCTGGGTGCTGTGTCCCGGGTGCTGGATGCTGTGTCCCGGGAGCTGGGTGCTGTGTCCCGTGAGCTGGGTGCTGTGTCCCGAGAGCTGGGTGATGGGTGCTGTGTCCCGGGAGCTGGGTGCTGGGTGCTGTGTCCCGGGAGCTCTGTGCTGTGTCCCGATGCTGGGTGCTGTGTCCCGGGAGCTGGGTGCTGTGTCCCGGGAGCTGGGTGCTGTGTCCCGGGGAGCTGGGTGCTGTGTCCCGGGTGCTGGGTACTGTGTCCCGGGTGCTCGGTGCTCTGTCCCAGGTGCTGGGTGCTGTGTCCCGGGAGCTGGGTGCTGTGTCCCGTGAGCTGGGTGCTGTGTCCCGAGAGCTGGGTGGTGGGTGCTGTGTCCCGGGAGCTGGATGCCGTGTCCTGGGAGCTGGGTGCTATGTCCCGGGTGCTGGGTGCTGTGTCCCGGGTGCTGGGTGCTGGGTGCTGTGTCCCGGGAGCTGTGTGCTGTGTCCCGGGAGCTGGGAGCTGTGTCCCGGGAGCTGGGTGCTGTGTCCCGGGAGCTGGGTGCTGTGTCCCGGGTGCTGGGTGCTGTGTCCCGGGTGCTGTGTGCTGTGTCCCGGAAGCTGGGTGCTGTGTCCCGTGTGCTGGGTGCTGTGTCCCGGGTGCTGGGTGCTGTGTCCCGATGCTGGGTGCTGCGTCACGGGAGCTCTGTGCTATGTCCCGATGCTGGGTGCTGTGTCCCGGGAGCTGGGTGCTGTGTCCCCTGAGCTGGGAGCTGTGTCCCGGGAGCTGGGTGCTGTGTCCCGGGAGCTGGCTGCAGTTTCCCGGGAGCTGGGTGCTGTGTCCCGGGTGCTGGGTGCTGCGTCCCGGGTGCCGGTTGCTGGGTGCTGTGTCTCGGGAGCTGGGTGCTGTGTCCCCTGAGCTGGGTGCTGTGTCCCGGATGCTGGATGCTGTGTCCCGGGAGCTCGGTGCTGTGTCCCGGGAGCTGGGTGCTGTGTCCCGGGTGCTGGGTGCTGTGTCCCAGGTGCTGGTTGCTGTGTCCCGGGTGCTGGGTGCTGTGACCCGGGTGCTGTGTGCTGTGTCCTGGGAGCTCGGTGCTGTGTCCCGGGAGCTCGGTGCTGTGTCCCGTGTTCTGGGTGCTGTGTCCAGGGAACTGGGTGCTGTGTCCAGGGAACTGGGTGCTGTGTCCTGGGTGCTGGGTACTGTATCCCGGGTGCTGGGTGCTGTTTCCCGGGAGCTGGGTGCTGTGTCCCGATGCTGGGTGCTGTGTCCCGGGAGCTGAGTGCTGTGTCCCGGGTGCTGGGTGCTGTGTCCCTGGTGCTGGGTGCTGTTTCCCGGGTGCTGGGTGCTGTGTCCCGGTGCTGGGTGCTGTGTCCTGATGCTGGGTGCTGTGTCCCGGGAGCTGGGTGCTGTGTCCCGGGAGCTGGGTGTTGTGTCCTGATGCTCAGTGCTGTGTCCCGGGAGCAGAGTGCTGTGTCCCGGGTGCTGAGTGCTGTGTCCCGGGCGCTCGGTGCTGTGTCCCGGTGCTGGGTGCTGTGTCCCAGGTGCTGGGTGCTGTGTCCCGGCTGCTGGGTGCTGTGTCCCGGGTGCTGGATGCTGTGTCCCGGCTGCTGGGTGCTGTGTCCCGGGCTCTGTGTGCTGTGTCCCTTGTGCTGGGTGCTGTGTCCCGGGAGCTGGGTGCTGGGTGCTGTGTCCCGGGAGCTCTGTGCTGTGTCCCGATGCTGGGTGCTGTGTCCCGGGAGCTGGGTGCTGTGTCCCGGGAGCTGGGTGCTGTGTCCCGGGGAGCTGGGTGCTGTGTCTCGGGTGCTGGGTGCTGTGATAAGGGAGCTGGGTGCTGTGTCCTGGGAGCTGGGTGCTGTGTCCCGGGTGCTGGTTGCTGTGTCCCAGGTGCTGGGTGCTGTGTCCCGGGTGTTGGGTGCTCTGTCCCAGGTGCTGGGTGCTGTGTCCCGGGAGCTGGGTGTTGTGTCCCGGGAGCTGGGTGCTGTGTCCCGAGAGCTGGGTGATGGGTGCTGTGTCCCGGGAGCTGGGTGATGGGTGCTGTGTCCCGGGAGCTGGATGCCGTGTCCTGGGAGCTGGGTGCTATGTCCCGGGTGCTGGGTGCTGTGTCCCGGGTGCTGGGTGCTGGGTGCTGTGTCCCGGGAGCTGTGTGCTGTGTCCCGGGAGCTGGGAGCTGTGTCCCGGGAGCTGGGTGCTGCGTCCCGGGAGCTGGGTGCTGTGTCCCGGGTGCTGGGTGCTGTGTCCCGGGTGCTGGGTGCTGTGTCCCGGAAGCTGGGTGCTGTGTCCCGGGTGCTGGGTGCTGTGTCCCGGGTGCTGGGTGCTGTGTCCCGATGCTGGGTGCTGCGTCACGGGAGCTCTGTGCTATGTCCCGATGCTGGGTGCTGTGTCCCGGGAGCTGGGTGCTGTGTCCCGGGTGCTGGGTGCTGCGTCCCGGGTGCCGGTTGCTGGGTGCTGTGTCCCGGGAGCTGGGTGCTGTGTCCCCTGAGCTGGGAGCTGTGTCCCGTGAGCTGGGTGCTGTGTCCCGAGAGCTGGGTGATGGGTGCTGTGTCCCGGGAGCTGGGTGCTGGGTGCTGTGTCCCGGGAGCTCTGTGCTGTGTCCCGATGCTGGGTGCTGTGTCCCGGGAGCTGGGTGCTGTGTCCCGGGAGCTGGGTGCTGTGTCCCGGGGAGCTGGGTGCTGTGTCCCGGGTGCTGGGTACTGTGTCCCGGGTGCTCGGTGCTCTGTCCCAGGTGCTGGGTGCTGTGTCCCGGGAGCTGGGTGCTGTGTCCCGTGAGCTGGGTGCTGTGTCCCGAGAGCTGGGTGGTGGGTGCTGTGTCCCGGGAGCTGGATGCCGTGTCCTGGGAGCTGGGTGCTATGTCCCGGGTGCTGGGTGCTGTGTCCCGGGTGCTGGGTGCTGGGTGCTGTGTCCCGGGAGCTGTGTGCTGTGTCCCGGGAGCTGGGAGCTGTGTCCCGGGAGCTGGGTGCTGTGTCCCGGGAGCTGGGTGCTGTGTCCCGGGTGCTGGGTGCTGTGTCCCGGGTGCTGTGTGCTGTGTCCCGGAAGCTGGGTGCTGTGTCCCGGGTGCTGGGTGCTGTGTCCCGGGTGCTGGGTGCTGTGTCCCGATGCTGGGTGCTGCGTCACGGGAGCTCTGTGCTTTGTCCCGATGCTGGGTGCTGTGTCCCGGGAGCTGGGTGCTGTGTCCCCTGAGCTGGGAGCTGTGTCCCGGGAGCTGGGTGCTGTGTCCCGGGAGCTGGCTGCAGTTTCCCGGGAGCTGGGTGCTGTGTCCCGGGTGCTGGGTGCTGCGTCCCGGGTGCCGGTTGCTGGGTGCTGTGTCTCGGGAGCTGGGTGCTGTGTCCCCTGAGCTGGGTGCTGTGTCCCGGATGCTGGATGCTGTGTCCCGGGAGCTCGGTGCTGTGTCCCGGGAGCTGGGTGCTGTGTCCCGGGTGCTGGGTGCTGTGTCCCAGGTGCTGGTTGCTGTGTCCCGGGTGCTGGGTGCTGTGTCCTGGGTGCTGGGTGCTGTGACCCGGGTGCTGTGTGCTGTGTCCTGGGAGCTCGGTGCTGTGTCCCGGGAGCTCGGTGCTGTGTCCCGTGTGCTGGGTGCTGGGTCCAGGGAACTGGGTGCTGTGTCCAGGGAACTGGGTGCTGTGTCCTGGGTGCTGGGTACTGTATCCCGGGTGCTGGGTGCTGTGTCCCGGGAGCTGGGTGCTGTGTCCCGATGCTGGGTGCTGTGTCCCGGGAGCTGAGTGCTGTGTCCCGGGTGCTGGGTGCTGTGTCCCTGGTGCTGGGTGCTGTTTCCCGGGTGCTGGGTGCTGTGTCCCGGTGCTGGGTGCTGTGTCCTGATGCTGGGTGCTGTGTCCCGGGAGCTGGGTGCTGTGTCCCGGGAGCTGGGTGTTGTGTCCTGATGCTCAGTGCTGTGTCCCGGGAGCAGAGTGCTGTGTCCCGGGTGCTGAGTGCTGTGTCCCGGGCGCTCGGTGCTGTGTCCCGGTGCTGGGTGCTGTGTCCCAGGTGCTGGGTGCTGTGTCCCGGCTGCTGGGTGCTGTGTCCCGGGTGCTGGATGCTGTGTCCCGGCTGCTGGGTGCTGTGTCCCGGGCTCTGTGTGCTGTGTCCCTTGTGCTGGGTGCTGTGTCCCGGGAGCTGGGTGCTGGGTGCTGTGTCCCGGGAGCTCTGTGCTGTGTCCCGATGCTGGGTGCTGTGTCCCGGGAGCTGGGTGCTGTGTCCCGGGAGCTGGGTGCTGTGTCCCGGGGAGCTGGGTGCTGTGTCTCGGGTGCTGGGTGCTGTGATAAGGGAGCTGGGTGCTGTGTCCTGGGAGCTGGGTGCTGTGTCCCGGGTGCTGGTTGCTGTGTCCCAGGTGCTGGGTGCTGTGTCCCGGGTGTTGGGTGCTCTGTCCCAGGTGCTGGGTGCTGTGTCCCGGGAGCTGGGTGTTGTGTCCCGGGAGCTGGGTGCTGTGTCCCGAGAGCTGGGTGATGGGTGCTGTGTCCCAGGAGCTGGGTGATGGGTGCTGTGTCCCGGGAGCTGGATGCCGTGTCCTGGGAGCTGGGTGCTATGTCCCGGGTGCTGGGTGCTGTGTCCCGGGTGCTGGGTGCTGGGTGCTGTGTCCCGGGAGCTGTGTGCTGTGTCCCGGGAGCTGGGAGCTGTGTCCCGGGAGCTGGGTGCTGTGTCCCGGGAGCTGGGTGCTGTGTCCCGGGTGCTGGGTGCTGTGTCCCGGGTGCTGGGTGCTGTGTCCCGGAAGCTGGGTGCTGTGTCCCGGGTGCTGGGTGCTGTGTCCCGGGTGCTGGGTGCTGTGTCCCGATGCTGGGTGCTGCGTCACGGGAGCTCTGTGCTATGTCCCGATGCTGGGTGCTGTGTCCCGGGAGCTGGGTGCTGTGTCCCGGGTGCTGGGTGCTGCGTCCCGGGTGCCGGTTGCTGGGTGCTGTGTCCCGGGAGCTGGGTGCTGTGTCCCCTGAGCTGGGAGCTGTGTCCCGGGAGCTGGGTGCTGTGTCCCGGGAGCTGGCTGCAGTTTCCCGGGAGCTGGGTGCTGTGTCCCGGATGCTGGATGCTGTGTCCCGGAAGCTCTGTGCTGTGTCCCGGGAGCTGGGTGCTGTGTCCCGGGTGCTGGGTGCTGTGTCCCAGGTGCTGGTTGCTGTGTCCCGGGTGCTGGGTGCTGTGTCCTGGGTGCTGGGTGCTGTGACCCGGGTGCTGTGTGCTGTGTCCTGGGAGCTCGGTGCTGTGTCCCGCGAGCTCGGTGCTGCGTCCCGGCAGCTGGGTGCTGTGTCCCGGGAGCTCTGTGCTGTGTCCCGATGCTGGGTGCTGTGTCCCGGGAGCTGGGTGCTGTGTCCCGGGTGCTGGGTGCTGTGTCCCGGGGAGCTGGGTGCTGTGTCCCGGGTGCTGGATGCTGTGTCCCGTGTGCTGGGTGCTGTGTCCTGGGGTGCTGGATGCTGTGTCCCGATGCTGGGTGCTGTGTCCCGGGAGCTGTGTGCTGTGTCCCGGGTGCTGGGTGCTGTGTCCCTGGTGCTGGGTGCTGTGTCCCGGGTGCTGGGTGCTGTGTCCCGGTGCTGGGTGCTGTGTCCTGATGCTGGGTGCTGTGTCCCGGTAGCTGGGTGCTGTGTCCCGGGAGCTGGGTGTTGTGTCCCGATGCTCAGTGCTGTGTCCCGGGAGCAGGGTGCTGTGTCCCGGGTGCTGAGTGTTGTGTCCCGGGTGCTCGGTGCTGTGTCCCGGTGCTGGGTGCTGTGTCCCAGGTGCTGTGTGCTGTTTCCCGGCTGCTGGGTGCTGTGTCCCGGGTGCTGGATGCTGTGTCCCGGGTGCTGGGTGCTGTGTCCCGGGTGCTGGATGCTGTGTCCCGGGTGCTGGGTGCTGTGTCCCGGCTGCTGGGTGCTGTGTCCCGGGTGCTGGGTGCTGTTTCCCGGCTGCTGGGTGCTGTGTCCCGGCTGCTGGGTGCTGTGTCCCGGGTGCTGGTTGCTGTGTCCCGGGTGCTGGATGCTGTGTCCCGGGTGCTGGGTGCTGTGTCTCGGGCTCTGTGTGCTGTATCCCTGGTGCTGGGTGCTGTGTCCCGGGAGCTGGGTGCTGGGTGCTGTGTCCCGGGAGCTCTGTGCTGTGTCCCGATGCTGGGTGCTGTGTCCCGGGAGCTGGGTGCTGTGTCCCGGGAGCTGGGTGCTGTGTCCCGGGGAGCTGGGTGCTGTGTCTCGGGTGCTGGGTGCTGTGATCCGGGAGCTGGGTGCTGTGTCCTGGGGAGCTGGGTGCTGTGTCCTGGGAACTCGCCTGCTGTGTCCCGGGAGCTTGGTGCTGTGTCCCGGGAGCTGGGTGCTGTGTCCCGGGAGCTGGGTGCTGTGTCCCGGGTGCTGGGTGCTGTGTCCCGGGTGCTGGGTGCTGTGTCCCGATGCTGGGTGCTTTGTCCTGGTGCTGGGTGCTCTGTCCCGATGCTGGGTGCTGCGTCACGGGAGCTCTGTGCTATGTCCCGATGCTGGGTGCTGTGTCCCGGGAGCTGGGTGCTGTGTCCCGGGTGCTGGGTGCTGTGTCCCGGGTACTGGTTGCTGGGTGCTGTGTCCCGGGAGCTGGGTGCTGTGTCCCGTGAGCTGGGAGCTGTGTCCCGGGAGCTGGGTGCTGTGTCCCGGGAGCTGGCTGCAGTGTCCCGGGAGCTGGGTGCTGTGTCCCGGGAGCTGGGTGCTGTGTCCCGGGTGCTGGGTGCTGTGTCCCGGGTGCTGGGTGCTGTGTCCCGGAAGCTGGGTGCTGTGTCCCGGGTGCTGGGTGCTGTGTCCCGGGTGCTGGGTGCTGTGTCCCGATGCTGGGTGCTGCGTCACGGGAGCTCTGTGCTATGTCCCGATGCTGGGTGCTGTGTCCCGGGAGCTGGGTGCTGTGTCCCGGGTGCTGGATGCTGCGTCCCGGGTGCCGGTTGCTGGGTGCTGTGTCCCGGGAGCTGGGTGCTGCGTCCACTGAGCTGGGAGCTGTGTCCCGGGAGCTGGGTGCTGTGTCCCGGGAGCTGGCTGCAGTTTCCCGGGAGCTGGGTGCTGTGTCCCGGGTGCTGGGTGCTGCGTCCCGGGTGCCGGTTGCTGGGTGCTGTGTCTCGGGAGCTGGGTGCTGTGTCCCCTGAGCTGGGTGCTGTGTCCCGGATGCTGGATGCTGTGTCCCGGGAGCTCGGTGCTGTGTCCCGGGAGCTGGGTGCTGTGTCCCGGGAGCTGGGTGCTGTGTCCCAGGTGCTGGTTGCTGTGTCCCGGGTGCTGGGTGCTGTGTCCTGGGTGCTGGGTGCTGTGACCCGGGTGCTGTGTGCTGTGTCCTGGGAGCTCGGTGCTGTGTCCCGGGAGCTCGGTGCTGTGTCCCGGCAGCTGGGTGCTGTGTCCCGGGAGCTCTGTGCTGTGTCCCGATGCTGGGTGCTGTGTCCCGGGAGCTGGGTGCTGTGTCCCGGGTGCTGGGTGCTGCGTCCCGGGTGCCGGTTGCTGGGTGCTGTGTCCCGGGAGCTGGGTGCTGTGTCCCCTGAGCTGGGAGCTGTGTCCCGGGAGCTGGGTGCTGTGTCCCGGGAGCTGGCTGCAGTTTCCCGGGAGCTGGGTGCTGTGTCCCGGAAGCTCGGTGCTGTGTCCCGGGAGCTGGGTGCTGTGTCCCGGGTGCTGGGTGCTGTGTCCCAGGTGCTGGTTGCTGTGTCCCGGGTGCTGGGTGCTGTGTCCTGGGTGCTGGGTGCTGTGACCCGGGTGCTGTGTGCTGTGTCCTGGGAGCTCGGTGCTGTGTCCCGCGAGCTCGGTGCTGTGTCCCGGCAGCTGGGTGCTGTGTCCCGGGAGCTCTGTGCTGTGTCCCGATGCTGGGTGCTGTGTCCCGGGAGCTGGGTGCTGTGTCCCGGGTGCTGGGTGCTGTGTCCCGGGGAGCTGGGTGCTGTGTCCCGGGTGCTGGATGCTGTGTCCCGTGTGCTGGGTGCTGTGTCCCGATGCTGGGTGCTGCGTCACGGGAGCTCTGTGCTATGTCCCGATGCTGGGTGCTGTGTCCCGGGAGCTGGGTGCTGTGTCCCGGGTGCTGGGTGCTGCGTCCCGGGTGCCGGTTGCTGGGTGCTGTGTCCCGGGAGCTGGGTGCTGTGTCCCCTGAGCTGGGAGCTGTGTCCCGTGAGCTGGGTGCTGTGTCCCGAGAGCTGGGTGATGGGTGCTGTGTCCCGGGAGCTGGGTGCTGGGTGCTGTGTCCCGGGAGCTCTGTGCTGTGTCCCGATGCTGGGTGCTGTGTCCCGGGAGCTGGGTGCTGTGTCCCGGGAGCTGGGTGCTGTGTCCCGGGGAGCTGGGTGCTGTGTCCCGGGTGCTGGGTACTGTGTCCCGGGTGCTCGGTGCTCTGTCCCAGGTGCTGGGTGCTGTGTCCCGGGAGCTGGGTGCTGTGTCCCGTGAGCTGGGTGCTGTGTCCCGAGAGCTGGGTGGTGGGTGCTGTGTCCCGGGAGCTGGATGCCGTGTCCTGGGAGCTGGGTGCTATGTCCCGGGTGCTGGGTGCTGTGTCCCGGGTGCTGGGTGCTGGGTGCTGTGTCCCGGGAGCTGTGTGCTGTGTCCCGGGAGCTGGGAGCTGTGTCCCGGGAGCTGGGTGCTGTGTCCCGGGAGCTGGGTGCTGTGTCCCGGGTGCTGGGTGCTGTGTCCCGGGTGCTGTGTGCTGTGTCCCGGAAGCTGGGTGCTGTGTCCCGGGTGCTGGGTGCTGTGTCCCGGGTGCTGGGTGCTGTGTCCCGATGCTGGGTGCTGCGTCACGGGAGCTCTGTGCTATGTCCCGATGCTGGGTGCTGTGTCCCGGGAGCTGGGTGCTGTGTCCCCTGAGCTGGGAGCTGTGTCCCGGGAGCTGGGTGCTGTGTCCCGGGAGCTGGCTGCAGTTTCCCGGGAGCTGGGTGCTGTGTCCCGGGTGCTGGGTGCTGCGTCCCGGGTGCCGGTTGCTGGGTGCTGTGTCTCGGGAGCTGGGTGCTGTGTCCCCTGAGCTGGGTGCTGTGTCCCGGATGCTGGATGCTGTGTCCCGGGAGCTCGGTGCTGTGTCCCGGGAGCTGGGTGCTGTGTCCCGGGTGCTGGGTGCTGTGTCCCAGGTGCTGGTTGCTGTGTCCCGGGTGCTGGGTGCTGTGTCCTGGGTGCTGGGTGCTGTGACCCGGGTGCTGTGTGCTGTGTCCTGGGAGCTCGGTGCTGTGTCCCGGGAGCTCGGTGCTGTGTCCCGTGTGCTGGGTGCTGGGTCCAGGGAACTGGGTGCTGTGTCCAGGGAACTGGGTGCTGTGTCCTGGGTGCTGGGTACTGTATCCCGGGTGCTGGGTGCTGTGTCCCGGGAGCTGGGTGCTGTGTCCCGATGCTGGGTGCTGTGTCCCGGGAGCTGAGTGCTGTGTCCCGGGTGCTGGGTGCTGTGTCCCTGGTGCTGGGTGCTGTTTCCCGGGTGCTGGGTGCTGTGTCCCGGTGCTGGGTGCTGTGTCCTGATGCTGGGTGCTGTGTCCCGGGAGCTGGGTGCTGTGTCCCGGGAGCTGGGTGTTGTGTCCTGATGCTCAGTGCTGTGTCCCGGGAGCAGAGTGCTGTGTCCCGGGTGCTGAGTGCTGTGTCCCGGGCGCTCGGTGCTGTGTCCCGGTGCTGGGTGCTGTGTCCCAGGTGCTGGGTGCTGTGTCCCGGCTGCTGGGTGCTGTGTCCCGGGTGCTGGATGCTGTGTCCCGGCTGCTGGGTGCTGTGTCCCGGGCTCTGTGTGCTGTGTCCCTTGTGCTGGGTGCTGTGTCCCGGGAGCTGGGTGCTGGGTGCTGTGTCCCGGGAGCTCTGTGCTGTGTCCCGATGCTGGGTGCTGTGTCCCGGGAGCTGGGTGCTGTGTCCCGGGAGCTGGGTGCTGTGTCCCGGGGAGCTGGGTGCTGTGTCTCGGGTGCTGGGTGCTGTGATAAGGGAGCTGGGTGCTGTGTCCTGGGAGCTGGGTGCTGTGTCCCGGGTGCTGGTTGCTGTGTCCCAGGTGCTGGGTGCTGTGTCCCGGGTGTTGGGTGCTCTGTCCCAGGTGCTGGGTGCTGTGTCCCGGGAGCTGGGTGTTGTGTCCCGGGAGCTGGGTGCTGTGTCCCGAGAGCTGGGTGATGGGTGCTGTGTCCCGGGAGCTGGGTGATGGGTGCTGTGTCCCGGGAGCTGGATGCCGTGTCCTGGGAGCTGGGTGCTATGTCCCGGGTGCTGGGTGCTGTGTCCCGGGTGCTGGGTGCTGGGTGCTGTGTCCCGGGAGCTGTGTGCTGTGTCCCGGGAGCTGGGAGCTGTGTCCCGGGAGCTGGGTGCTGTGTCCCGGGAGCTGGGTGCTGTGTCCCGGGTGCTGGGTGCTGTGTCCCGGGTGCTGGGTGCTGTGTCCCGGAAGCTGGGTGCTGTGTCCCGGGTGCTGGGTGCTGTGTCCCGGGTGCTGGGTGCTGTGTCCCGATGCTGGGTGCTGCGTCACGGGAGCTCTGTGCTATGTCCCGATGCTGGGTGCTGTGTCCCGGGAGCTGGGTGCTGTGTCCCGGGTGCTGGGTGCTGCGTCCCGGGTGCCGGTTGCTGGGTGCTGTGTCCCGGGAGCTGGGTGCTGTGTCCCCTGAGCTGGGAGCTGTGTCCCGGGAGCTGGGTGCTGTGTCCCGGGAGCTGGCTGCAGTTTCCCGGGAGCTGGGTGCTGTGTCCCGGATGCTGGATGCTGTGTCCCGGAAGCTCGGTGCTGTGTCCCGGGAGCTGGGTGCTGTGTCCCGGGTGCTGGGTGCTGTGTCCCAGGTGCTGGTTGCTGTGTCCCGGGTGCTGGGTGCTGTGTCCTGGGTGCTGGGTGCTGTGACCCGGGTGCTGTGTGCTGTGTCCTGGGAGCTCGGTGCTGTGTCCCGCGAGCTCGGTGCTGCGTCCCGGCAGCTGGGTGCTGTGTCCCGGGAGCTCTGTGCTGTGTCCCGATGCTGGGTGCTGTGTCCCGGGAGCTGGGTGCTGTGTCCCGGGTGCTGGGTGCTGTGTCCCGGGGAGCTGGGTGCTGTGTCCCGGGTGCTGGATGCTGTGTCCCGTGTGCTGGGTGCTGTGTCCTGGGGTGCTGGATGCTGTGTCCCGATGCTGGGTGCTGTGTCCCGGGAGCTGTGTGCTGTGTCCCGGGTGCTGGGTGCTGTGTCCCTGGTGCTGGGTGCTGTGTCCCGGGTGCTGGGTGCTGTGTCCCGGTGCTGGGTGCTGTGTCCTGATGCTGGGTGCTGTGTCCCGGTAGCTGGGTGCTGTGTCCCGGGAGCTGGGTGTTGTGTCCCGATGCTCAGTGCTGTGTCCCGGGAGCAGGGTGCTGTGTCCCGGGTGCTGAGTGTTGTGTCCCGGGTGCTCGGTGCTGTGTCCCGGTGCTGGGTGCTGTGTCCCAGGTGCTGTGTGCTGTTTCCCGGCTGCTGGGTGCTGTGTCCCGGGTGCTGGATGCTGTGTCCCGGGTGCTGGGTGCTGTGTCCCGGGTGCTGGATGCTGTGTCCCGGGTGCTGGGTGCTGTGTCCCGGCTGCTGGGTGCTGTGTCCCGGGTGCTGGGTGCTGTTTCCCGGCTGCTGGGTGCTGTGTCCCGGCTGCTGGGTGCTGTGTCCCGGGTGCTGGGTGCTGTGTCCCGGGTGCTGGATGCTGTGTCCCGGGTGCTGGGTGCTGTGTCTCGGGCTCTGTGTGCTGTATCCCTGGTGCTGGGTGCTGTGTCCCGGGAGCTGGGTGCTGGGTGCTGTGTCCCGGGAGCTCTGTGCTGTGTCCCGATGCTGGGTGCTGTGTCCCGGGAGCTGGGTGCTGTGTCCCGGGAGCTGGGTGCTGTGTCCCGGGGAGCTGGGTGCTGTGTCTCGGGTGCTGGGTGCTGTGATCCGGGAGCTGGGTGCTGTGTCCTGGGGAGCTGGGTGCTGTGTCCTGGGAACTCGCCTGCTGTGTCCCGGGAGCTTGGTGCTGTGTCCCGGGAGCTGGGTGCTGTGTCCCGGGAGCTGGGTGCTGTGTCCCGGGTGCTGGGTGCTGTGTCCCGGGTGCTGGGTGCTGTGTCCCGATGCTGGGTGCTTTGTCCTGGTGCTGGGTGCTCTGTCCCGATGCTGGGTGCTGCGTCACGGGAGCTCTGTGCTATGTCCCGATGCTGGGTGCTGTGTCCCGGGAGCTGGGTGCTGTGTCCCGGGTGCTGGGTGCTGTGTCCCGGGTACTGGTTGCTGGGTGCTGTGTCCCGGGAGCTGGGTGCTGTGTCCCGTGAGCTGGGAGCTGTGTCCCGGGAGCTGGGTGCTGTGTCCCGGGAGCTGGCTGCAGTGTCCCGGGAGCTGGGTGCTGTGTCCCGGGAGCTGGGTGCTGTGTCCCGGGTGCTGGGTGCTGTGTCCCGGGTGCTGGGTGCTGTGTCCCGGAAGCTGGGTGCTGTGTCCCGGGTGCTGGGTGCTGTGTCCCGGGTGCTGGGTGCTGTGTCCCGATGCTGGGTGCTGCGTCACGGGAGCTCTGTGCTATGTCCCGATGCTGGGTGCTGTGTCCCGGGAGCTGGGTGCTGTGTCCCGGGTGCTGGATGCTGCGTCCCGGGTGCCGGTTGCTGGGTGCTGTGTCCCGGGAGCTGGGTGCTGCGTCCACTGAGCTGGGAGCTGTGTCCCGGGAGCTGGGTGCTGTGTCCCGGGAGCTGGCTGCAGTTTCCCGGGAGCTGGGTGCTGTGTCCCGGGTGCTGGGTGCTGCGTCCCGGGTGCCGGTTGCTGGGTGCTGTGTCTCGGGAGCTGGGTGCTGTGTCCCCTGAGCTGGGTGCTGTGTCCCGGATGCTGGATGCTGTGTCCCGGGAGCTCGGTGCTGTGTCCCGGGAGCTGGGTGCTGTGTCCCGGGAGCTGGGTGCTGTGTCCCAGGTGCTGGTTGCTGTGTCCCGGGTGCTGGGTGCTGTGTCCTGGGTGCTGGGTGCTGTGACCCGGGTGCTGTGTGCTGTGTCCTGGGAGCTCGGTGCTGTGTCCCGGGAGCTCGGTGCTGTGTCCCGGCAGCTGGGTGCTGTGTCCCGGGAGCTCTGTGCTGTGTCCCGATGCTGGGTGCTGTGTCCCGGGAGCTGGGTGCTGTGTCCCGGGTGCTGGGTGCTGCGTCCCGGGTGCCGGTTGCTGGGTGCTGTGTCCCGGGAGCTGGGTGCTGTGTCCCCTGAGCTGGGAGCTGTGTCCCGGGAGCTGGGTGCTGTGTCCCGGGAGCTGGCTGCAGTTTCCCGGGAGCTGGGTGCTGTGTCCCGGAAGCTCGGTGCTGTGTCCCGGGAGCTGGGTGCTGTGTCCCGGGTGCTGGGTGCTGTGTCCCAGGTGCTGGTTGCTGTGTCCCGGGTGCTGGGTGCTGTGTCCTGGGTGCTGGGTGCTGTGACCCGTGTGCTGTGTGCTGTGTCCTGGGAGCTCGGTGCTGTGTCCCGCGAGCTCGGTGCTGTGTCCCGGCAGCTGGGTGCTGTGTCCCGGGAGCTCTGTGCTGTGTCCCGATGCTGGGTGCTGTGTCCCGGGAGCTGGGTGCTGTGTCCCGGGTGCTGGGTGCTGTGTCCCGGGGAGCTGGGTGCTGTGTCCCGGGTGCTGGATGCTGTGTCCCGTGTGCTGGGTGCTGTGTCCTGGGGTGCTGGATGCTGTGTCCCGATGCTGGGTGCTGTGTCCCGGGAGCTGTGTGCTGTGTCCCGGGTGCTGGGTGCTGTGTCCCTGGTGCTGGGTGCTGTGTCCCGGGTGCTGGGTGCTGTGTCCCGGTGCTGGGTGCTGTGTCCTGATGCTGGGTGCTGTGTCCCGGTAGCTGGGTGCTGTGTCCCGGGAGCTGGGTGTTGTGTCCCGATGCTCAGTGCTGTGTCCCGGGAGCAGGGTGCTGTGTCCCGGGTGCTGAGTGTTGTGTCCCGGGTGCTCGGTGCTGTGTCCCGGTGCTGGGTGCTGTGTCCCAGGTGCTGGGTGCTGTTTCCCGGCTGCTGGGTGCTGTGTCCCGGGTGCTGGATGCTGTGTCCCGGGTGCTGGGTGCTGTGTCCCGGGTGCTGGATGCTGTGTCCCGGGTGCTGGGTGCTGTGTCCCGGCTGCTGGGTGCTGTGTCCCGGGTGCTGGGTGCTGTTTCCTGGCTGCTGGGTGCTGTGTCCCGGCTGCTGGGTGCTGTGTCCCGGGTGCTGGGTGCTGTGTCCCGGGTGCTGGATGCTGTGTCCCGGGTGCTGGGTGCTGTGTCTCGGGCTCTGTGTGCTGTATCCCTGGTGCTGGGTGCTGTGTCCCGGGAGCTGGGTGCTGGGTGCTGTGTCCCGGGAGCTCTGTGCTGTGTCCCGATGCTGGGTGCTGTGTCCCGGGAGCTGGGTGCTGTGTCCCGGGAGCTGGGTGCTGTGTCCCGGGGAGCTGGGTGCTGTGTCTCGGGTGCTGGGTGCTGTGATCCGGGAGCTGGGTGCTGTGTCCTGGGGAGCTGGGTGCTGTGTCCTGGGAACTCGCCTGCTGTGTCCCGGGAGCTTGGTGCTGTGTCCCGGGAGCTGGGTGCTGTGTCCCGGGTGCTGGGTGCTGTGTCCCGGGTGCTGGGTGCTGTGTCCCGGAAGCTGGGTGCTGTGTCCCGGGTGCTGGGTGCTGTGTCCCGGGTGCTGGGTGCTGTGTCCCGATGCTGGGTGCTGCGTCACGGGAGCTCTGTGCTATGTCCCGATGCTGGGTGCTGTGTCCCGGGAGCTGGGTGCTGGGTGCTGTGTCCCGGGAGCTGGGTGCTGTGTCCACTGAGCTGGGAGCTGTGTCCCGGGAGCTGGGTGCTGTGTCCCGGGAGCTGACTGCAGTTTCCTGGGAGCTGGGTGCTGTGTCCCGATGCTGGGTGCTGTGTCCCGGGAGCTGAGTGCTGTGTCGGGTGCTGGGTGCTGTGTCCCTGGTGCTGGGTGCTGTGTCCCGGGTGCTGGTTGCTGTGTCCCGGTGCTGTGTGCTGTGTCCTGATGCTGGGTGCTGTGTCCCGGGAGCTGGGTGCTGTGTTCCGGGAGCTGGGTGTTGTGTCCCGATGCTCAGTGCTGTGTCCCGGGAGCAGGGTGCTGTGTCCCGGGTGCTGAGTGCTGTGTCCCGGGCGCTCGGTGCTGTGTCCCGGTGCTGGGTGCTGTGTCCCAGGTGCTGGGTGCTGTGTCCCGGCTGCTGGGTGCTGTGTCCCGGGTGCTGGATGCTGTGTCCCGGCTGCTGGGTGCTGTGTCCCGGGCTCTGTGTGCTGTGTCC